>NW_027077641.1:1355217-1694021 GCF_963924675.1 Phocoena phocoena | reverse complement strand
GTTATCTGTGCTAATTTCAGTCTCTGGTTTTATGTAGCACCTCAAGGCACCTTTCCCCATAAGCAAGCACTAGTTGGTTTTCTAAATTTGAGACCCTATTCTGTTTTGTAATTCAGTTCATGTGTAGTCCAGTTTACATTCCGTGTATTAGTGATATCTTATGATGTTTCTTTTTCTGTGTGACGTAGATCACGTACAATCACCGTACCTGTATCCATTCACTATGCCGCTACGGGCCTGATGACACAGATTTCATTGCTGAGTGATACTGCATTGCACGTACGTGCCACAACTTCTTTATCCATTTTTTGCTTTCTGGGATATTTACCTGGTACTGTAGACGAGCTTCTTGGGAACACAGCCGTCCCAACTTTGGGGTGGCTCTCTATTTTTGATTTTAATTTCCCTAAGGAATAGGACCATAAGTGCAATTGCCATAGGCTGTGTTGCTTTATTTCTTACGTGTTTCAGGAAACACCATACACTTTTCCAGGGTGGCTGTTGGCAATTTACATCCTGCCAATCAGCATAACAAGGCTCCCTCTTCTCCATATCCTGTCCTACCTTTCTGGATTTTACACTTTTTTCAGATGGCCCTTTTGCCCGGGGGGCAGTGAGACTTCATTGTAGTGCAGATTTCCTTTACAGGCTTGCCTGGTTGGCCAAAAAGGGCGTATGCGTTTTTTCCTGAATATATTCAGGAAAAAACGCATACGCCCTTTTTGGCCAAGTGCATCATTGTCGACGTTGTGCTTCTTTTCCTATGCTTTCAGGGCAATTCCAGTCTACCCCCTGCAATCGTTTTCCTGAAATTCTGCCCCACATTCAAGTCCCCTTTGCAGGCTTACTTCAATATACTTTTGGAAGATAGCTGTCATTTATAACTCTGCAGGTTTGTGAATTACATTGCCCCTGAGCTCCCTTCTTCAACTCTCTTTCTTGTGAGCTGGGCACAAAATCGCAGGATTGCTTCAGGCCCTAATCTGTTTCCATCAGGGCACACTGAGCCGTTGTTTAATTCCTCTTCCTGGTGGGCAATGAGCGTTACATTTGCCCATGCAGACACCTACAGCTAGTCTCTCATTGGTTCTCCCTATTCCTGTTCATCTTGCACAGAAATTGCAAGCTGTGCCAAAGAGGAGGTTAAAGGCAGTGACTCTCCAAGCGGGGAGAGTGTTAGTAAAGCATCTGGAATGGTGAACCTGAGGACCAGGATACGAAAACTGAGATGCATTTTAAATCTTTTCCCAATCACACGGTGGACGATACTCTGGGTTTCCCATGCATATTTTAGCTGAGGTAGAATGCCTTGAACCTGGAGAGTTGGGACCCATGGAATGGGTACCATGCAGTATGACTCAAAGGGTCTGCATTTGCTCACCGAAACTCACCAATGCTATCAGCCTGAAGTGTCCAGCCTTATGTCTCAACCAGCTCTGGGTGTAGATGTGGTCAATCCCGGTTGCATCACATGCCCTGAGTGAATTATTTAAGAATTGCTCTCTATTTCACTGTCTTTGTGCTTTGTTTTCGAAATTTGTTTTGAGAATGGGATTTATCGGATTTTCACTGCTGCGTTTTGGACGCTGTACACACGCTTGATTCTCTTACGGAGACATATATATCCATGGGTTTTAAGATTCTTCCTAGTCAGGTATATTCCTAGGCGTTGAATATGTGGTGTTGGGTCCATTTCGTTGAGCAAGGAGTAGGTCTTTTCTATTACATATTTGGCTTATGGAAAGTTATCTGTGCTAATTTCAGTCTCTGGTTTTATGTAGCACATCAAGGCACCTTTCCCCATAAGCAAGCACTAGTTGGTTTTCTAAATTTGAGACCCTATTCTGTTTTGTAATTCAGTTCATGTGTAGTCCAGTTTACATTCCGTGTATTAGTGATATCTTACGATGTTTCTTTTTCTGTGTGACGTAGATCACGTACAATCACCGTACCTGCATCCATTCACTATGCCGCTACGGGCCTGATGACACAGATTTCATTGCTGAGTGATACTGCATTGCACGTACGTGCCACAACTTCTTTATCCATTTTTTGCTTTCTGGGATATTTACCTGGTACTGTAGACGAGCTTCTTGGGAACACAGCCGTCCCAACTTTGGGGTGGCTCTCTATTTTTGATTTTAATTTCCCTAAGGAATAGGACCATAAGTGCAATTGCCATAGGCTGTGTTGCTTTATTTCTTACGTGTTTCAGGAAACACCATACACTTCTCCAGGGTGGCTGTTGGCAATTTACATCCTGCCAATCAGCATAACAAGGCTCCCTCTTCTCAATATCCTGTCCTACCTTTCTGGATTTTACACTTTTTTCAGATGGCCCTTTTGCCCGGGGGGCAGTGAGACTTCATTGTAGTGCAGATTTCCTTTACAGGCTTGCTTGGTTGGCCAAAAAGGGCATATGCGTGTTTTCCTGAATACATTCAGGAAAAAACGCATATGCCCTTTTTGGCCAAGTGCATCATTGTCGACGTTCTGCCTCTTTTCCTATGCTTTCAGGGCAATTCCAGTCTACCCCCTGCAATCGTTTTCCTGAAATTCTGCCCCGCTTTCAAGTCCCCTTCGCAGGCTTACTTCAATATATTTTTGGAGGATAGCTGTCATTTATAACTCTGCAGGTTTGTGAATTACAGTGCCCCTGAGCTCCTTTCTTCAACTCGCTTTCTTGTGAGCTGGGCACAAAACCGCAGGATTGCTTCAGGCCCTAATCTGTTTCCGGCAGGGCATGCTGAGCCTTTGGTTAATTCCTCTTCCTGGTGGGAAATGAGCGTTACATTTGCCCGTGCAGACACCTACAGCTAGTCTCTCATTGGTTCTCCCTATTCCTGTTCATCTTGCACAGAAATTGCAAGCTGTGCCAAACAGGAGGTTAAAGGCACTGACTCTCCAAGCAGGGAGAGTGTTAGTAAAGCATCTGGAATGGTGAACCCGAGGACCAGGATACGAAAACTGAGATGCATTGTAAATCGTTTCCCAATCACACGGTGGACCATACTGTGGGTTTCCCATGCATGTTTTAGATGGAGGAAGAATCCCTTGAACCTGAAGATTTGGGACCCATGGAATAGGTACCAGGCAGTATGACTTCAAAGGGTCTGCATTTGCTCACCGAAACTCACCAATGCTATCAGCCTGAAGTGTCCAGCCTTATGTGTCAACCAGCTCTGGGTATAGATGTGGTCAATCCCGGTTGCATCACATTCCCTGAGTGAATTATTTAAGAATTGCTCTCTATTTCACTGTCTTTGTGTTTTGTTTCGAAATTTATTTTGATAATGGGATTTATCGGATTTTCACTGCTGCGTTTCGGCCGCTGTACACACGCTTGATTCTCTTACGGAGACATATATATCCATGGGTTTTAAGATTCTTCCTAGTCAGGTATATTCCTAGGCGTTGAATATGTGGTGTTGAGTCCATTTCGTTGAGCAAGGAGTAGGTCTTGTCTATTACATATTTGGCTTATGGAAAGTTATCTGTGCTAATTTCAGTCTCTGGTTTTATGCAGCACCCCAAGGCACCTTTCCCCATAAGCAAGCACTAGTTGGTTTTCTAAATTTGAGACCCTGTTCTGTTTTGTAATTCAGTTCATGTGTAGTCAAGTTTACATTCCGTGTATTAATGATATCTTATGATGTTTCTTTTTCTGTGTGACGTAGTTCACGTAGAATCACCGTACCTGCATCCACTCACTATGCCGCTACGGGCCTGATGACACAGATTTCATTGCTGAGTGATATTGCATTGTACGTACGTGCCACAACTTCTTTATCCATTTTTTGCTTTCTGGGATATTTACCTGATACTGTAGACGAGCTTCTTGTGAACACAGCCGTCCCAAATATTGGGGTGGCTGTCTGTTTTTGATTTTAATTACCGTAAGCTATAGAACCATAAGTTGAAGTGCCATAGGCTGTGTTGCTTTGTTTCTTACGTGTTTCAGGAAACACCATACACTTCTCCAGGGTGGCTGCTGGCAATTTACATCCTGCCAATCAGCATAACAAGGCTCCCTGTTCTCCATATCCTGTCCTACCTTTCTGGATTTTACACTTTTTTTCAGATGGCCCTTTTGCCCGGGGGGCAGTGGGACTTCATTGTAGTGCAGATTTCCTTTACAGGCTTGCTTGGTTGGCCAAAAAGGGCGTATGCGTTTTTTCCTGAATTTATTCAGGAAAAAACGCATACGCCCTTTTTGGCCAAGTGCATCATTATCGACGTTGTGCCTCTTTTCCTATGCTTTCAGGGCAATTCCAGTCTACCCCCTGCAATCGTTTTTCTGAAATTCTGCCCTGCTTTCAAGTCCCCTTCGCAGGCTTACTTCAATATATTTTTGGAGGATAGCTGTCATTTATAACTCTGCAGGTTTGTGAATTACAGTGCCCCTGATCTCCTTTCTTCAACTCGCTTTCTTGTGAGCTGGGCACAAAACCGCAGGATTGCTTCAGGCCCTAATCTGTTTCCGGCAGGGCATGCTGAGCCTTTGGTTAATTCCTCTTCCTGGTGGGAAATGAGCGTTACATTTGCCCGTGCAGACACCTACAGCTAGTCTCTCATTGGTTCTCCCTATTCCTGTTCATCGTGCACCGAAATTGCAAGCTGTGCCAAACAGGAGGTTAAAGGCACTGACTCTCCGAGCAGGGAGAGTGTTAGTAAAGCATCTGGAATGGTGAACCCGAGGACCAGGATACGAAAACTGAGATGCATTGTAAATCGTTTCCCAATCACATAGTGGACCATACTGTGGGTTTCCCATGCACGTTTTAGCTGGAGGAAGAATCCCTTGAACCTGAAAAGTTGGGACCCATGGAATAGGTACCATGCAGTATGACTTCAAAGGGTCTGCATTTGCTCACCGAAACTCACCAATGCTATCAGCCTGAAGTGTCCAGCCTTATGTGTCAACGAGCTCTGGGTGTAGATGTGGTCAATCCCGGTTGCATCACATTCCCTGAGTGAATTATTTAAGAATTGCTCTCTATTTCACTGTCTTTGTGTTTTGTTTCGATATTTATTTTGATAATGGGATTTATCGGATTTTCACTGCTGCGTTTCGGCCGCTGTACACACGCTTGATTCTCTTACGGAGACATATATATCCATGGGTTTTAAGATTCTTCCTAGTCAGGTATATTCCTAGGCGTTGAATATGTGGTGTTGAGTCCATTTCGTTGAGCAAGGAGTAGGTCTTGTCTATTACATATTTGGCTTATGGAATGTTATCTGTGCTAATTTCAGTCTCTGGTTTTATGCAGCACCCCAAGGCACCTTTCCCCATAAGCAAGCACTAGTTGGTTTTCTAAATTTGAGACCCTGTTCTGTTTTGTAATTCAGTTCATGTGTAGTCAAGTTTACATTCCGTGCATTAGTGATATCTTATGATGTTTCTTTTTCTGTGTGACGTAGTTCACGTAGAATCACCGTACCTGCATCCACTCACTATGCCGCTACGGGCCTGATGACACAGATTTCATTGCTGAGTGATACTGCACTGCACGTACGTGCCACAACTTCTTTATCCATTTTTTGCTTTCTGGGATATTTACCTGGTACTGTAGACGAGCTTCTTGGGAACACAGCCATCCCAAACTTTGGGGTGGCTCTCTGTTTTTGATTTTAATTTCCCTAAGGAATAGGACCATAAGTGCAATTGCCATAGGCTGTGTTGCTTTATTTCTTACGTGTTTCAGGAAACACCATACATTTCTCCAGGGTGGCTGTTGGCAATTTACATCCTGCCAATCAGCATAACAAGGCTCCCTGTTCTCCATATCCTGTCCTACCTTTCTGGATTTTACACTTTTTTCAGATGGCCCTCTTGCCCGGGGGGCAGTGAGACTTCATTGTAGTGCAGATTTCCTTTACAGGCTTGCCTGGTTGGCCAAAAAGGGTGTATGCGTTTTTTCCTGAATATATTCAGGAAAAAACGCATACGCCCTTTTTGGCCAAGTGCATCATTGTCGACGTTGTGCCTCTTTTCCTATGCTTTCAGGGCAATTCCAGTCTACCCCCTGCAATCGTTTTCCTGAAATTCTGCCCCACTTTCACGTCCCCTTTGCAGGCTTACTTCAATAACCTTTTGGAAGATAGCTGTCATTTATAACTCTGCAGGTTTGTGAATTACATTGCCCCTGAGCTCCCTTCTTCAACTCTCTTTCTTGTGAGCTGGGCACAAAATCGCAGGATTGCTTCAGGCCCTAATCTGTTTCCAGCAGGGCACACTGAGCCGTTGTTTAATTCCTCTTCCTGGTGGGCAATGAGCCTTACATTTGCCCATGCAGACACCTACAGCTAGTCTCTCATTGGTTCTCCCTATTCCTGTTCATCTTGCACAGAAATTGCAAGCTGTGCCAAAGAGGAGGTTAAAGGCAGTGACTCTCCAAGCGGGGAGAGTGTTAGTAAAGCATCTGGAATGGTGAACCTGAGGACCAGGATACGAAAACTGAGATGCATTTTAAATCTTTTCCCAATCACACGGTGGACGATACTCTGGGTTTCCCATGCATATTTTAGCTGGAGGAAGAATGCCTTGAACCTGGAGAGTTGGGACCCATGGAATGGGTACCATGCAGTATGACTCAAAGGGTCTGCATTTGCTCACCGAAACTCACCAATGCTATCAGCCTGAAGTGTCCAGCCTTATGTCTCAACCAGCTCTGGGTGTAGATGTGGTCAATCCCGGTTGCATCACATGCCCTGAGTGAATTATTTAAGAATTGCTCTCTATTTCACTGTCTTTGTGCTTTGTTTTCGAAATTTGTTTTGAGAATGGGAGTTATCGGATTTTCACTGCTGCGTTTCGGCCACTGTACACACGCTTGATTCTCTTACGGAGACATATATATCCATGGGTTTTAAGATTCTTCCTAGTCAGGTATATTCCTAGGCGTTGAATATGTGGTGTTGGGTCCATTTCGTTGAGCAAGGAGTAGGTCTTTTCTATTACATATTTGGCTTATGGAAAGTTATCTGTGCTAATTTCAGTCTCTGGTTTTATGCAGCACCTCAAGGCACCTTTCCCCATAAGCAAGCACTAGTTGGTTTTCTAAATTTGAGACCCTGTTCTGTTTTGTAATTCAGTTCATGTGTAGTCAAGTTTACATTCCGTGTATTAGTGATATCTTATGATGTTTCTTTTTGTGTGTGATGTAGTTCCCGTAAAATCACCGTACCTGCATCCACTCACTATACCGCGACGGGCCTGATGACACAGATTTCATTGCTGAGTTATATTGCATTGTAAGTACGTGCCACAACTTCTTTATCCATTTTTTGCTTTCTGGGATATTTACCTGATATTGTAGACGAGCTTCTTGTGAACACAGCCGTCCCAAATATTGGGGTGGCTGTCTGTTTTTGATTTTAATTTCCGTAAGCTATAGGACCATAAGTGGAAGTGCCATAGGTTGTGTTGCTTTGTTTCTTACGTGTTTCTGGAAACACCATACACTTCTCCAGAGTGGCTGCTGTCAATTTACATCCTGCCAATCAGCATAACAAGGCTCCCTGTTCTCCATATCCTGTCCTACCTTTCTGGATTTTACACTTTTTTCAGATGGCCCTCTTGCCCGGGGGGCAGTGAGACTCCATTGTAGTGCAGATTTCCTTTACAGGCTTGCTTGGTTGGCCAAAAAGGGCCTATGCGTTTTTTCCTGAATATATTCAGGAAAAAAGGCATACGCCCTTTTTGGCCAAGTGCATCATTGTCGACGTTGTGCCTCTTTTCCTATGCTTTCAGGGCAATTTCTGTCTAACCCCTGCAATCGTTTTCCTGAAATTCTGCCCCGCTTTCAAGTCCCCTTCGCAGGCTTACTTCAATATACTTTTGGAAGATAGCTGTCATTTATAACTCTGCAGGTTTGTGAATTACAGTGCCCCTGAGCTCCTTTCTTCAACTCGCTTTCTTGTGAGCTGGGCACAAAACCGCAGGATTGCTTCAGGCCCTAATCTGTTTCCAGCAGGGCACACTGAGCCTTTGTTTAACTCCTCTTCCTGGTGGGCAATGAGCGTTACATTTGCCCGTGCAGACACCTACAGCTAGTCTCTCATTGGTTCTCCCTATTCCTGTTCATCTTGCACAGAAATTGCAAGCTGTGCCAAAGAGGAGGTTAAAGGCACTGACTCTCCAAGCGGGGAGAGTGTTAGTAAAGCATCTGGAATGGTGAACCCGAGGACCAGGATACAAAAACTGAGATGCATTTTAAATCGTTTCCCAATCACACGGTGGACGATACTCTAGGTTTCTCATGCATGTTTTACCTGGAGGAAGAATCCCTTGAACCAGGAGAGTTGGGACCCATGGAATGGGTACCATGCAGTATGACTTCAAAGGGTCTGCATTTGCTCACCGAAACTCACCAATGCTATCAGCCTGAAGTGTCCAGCCTTATGTCTCAACCATCTCTGGGTGTAGATGTGTTAAATCCCGGGTGCATCACATGCCCTGAGTGAATTATTTAAGAATTGCTCTCTATTTCACTGTCTTTGTGTTTTGTTTTCGAAATTTATTTTGATAATGGGATTTATCGGATTTTCACTGCTGCGTTTCGGCCGCTGTACACACGCTTGATTCTCTTACGGAGACATATATATCCATGGGTTTTAAGATTCTTCCTAGTCAGGTATATTCCTAGGCGTTGAATATGTGGTGTTGGGTCCATTTCGTTGAGCAAGGAGTAGGTCTTGTCTATTACATATTTGGCTTATGGAAAGTTATCTGTGCTAATTTCAGTCTCTGGTTTTATGCAGCACCCCAAGGCACCTTTCCCCATAAGCAAGCACTAGCTGCTTTTCTAAATTTGAGACCCTGTTCTTTTTTGTAATTCAGTTCATGTGTAGTCAAGTTTACATTCCGTGTATTAGTGATATCTTATGATGTTTCTTTTTCTGTTTGACGTAGTTCACGTAGAATCACCGTACCTGCATCCACTCACTATGCCGCTAAGGGCCTGATGACACAGATTTCATTGCTGAGTGATATTGCATTGTATGTACGTGCCACAACTTCTTTATCCATTTTTTGCTTTCTGGGATATTTACCTGATACTGTAGAAGAGCTTCTTGGGAACACAGCCGTCCCAAATATTGGGGTGGCTGTCTGTTTTTGATTTTAATTTCCGTAAGCTATAGGACCATAAGTGGAAGTGCCATAGGCTGTGTTGCTTTGTTTCTTACGTGTTTCAGGAAACACCATACACTTCTCCAGGGTGGCTGTTGGCAATTTACATCCTGCCAATCAGCATAACAAGGCTCCCTGTTCTCCATATCCTGTCCTACCTTTCTGGATTTTACACTTTTTTCAGATGGCCCTTTTGCCCGGGGGGGCAGTGAGATTTCATTGTAGTGCAGATTTCCTTTACAGGCTTGCTTGGTTGGCCAAAAAGGCCGTATGTGTTTTTTCCTGAATATATTCAGGTAAAAACGCATACGCCCTTTTTGGCCAAGTGCATCATTGTCGACGTTGTGCCTCTTTTCCTATGCTTTCAGGGCAATTCCAGTCTACCCCCTGCAATCGTTTTCCTGAAATTCAGCCCCGCTTTCAAGTCCCCTTCGCAGGCTTACTTCAATATATTTTTGGAGGATAGCTGTCATTTATAACTCTGCAGGTTTGTGAAGTACAGTGCCCCTGAGCTCCTTTCTTCAACTCGCTTTCTTGTGAGCTGGGCACAAAACCGCAGGATTGCTTCAGGCCCTAATCTGTTTCCAGCAGGGCACACTGAGCCTTTGTTTAATTCCTCTTCCTGGTGGGCAATGAGCGTTACATTTGCCCGTGCAGACACCTACAGCTAGTCTCTCATTGGTTCTCCCTATTCCTGTTCATCTTGCACAGAAATTGCAAGCTGTGCGAAACAGGAGGTTAAAGGCACTGACTCTCCAAGCGGGGAGAGTGTTAGTAAAGCATCTGGAATTGTGAACCCTAGGACCAGGAAACGAAAACTGAGATGCAATTTAAATCATTTCCCAATCACACGGTGGACGATACTCTGGGTTTCCCATGCATGTTTTAGCTGGAGGAAGAATGCCTTGAACCTGGAGAGTTGGGACCCATGGAATGGGTACCATGCAGTATGACTTCAAAGGGTCTGCATTTGCTCACCGAAACTCACCAATGCTATCAGCCTGAAGTGTCCAGCCTTATGTCTCAACCAGCTCTGGGTGTAGATGTGGTAAATCCCGGTTGCATCACATGCCCTGAGTGAATTATTTAAGAATTGCTCTCTATTTCACTGTCTTTGTGTTTTGATATCGAAATTTATTCTGAAAATGGGACTTATCGGATTTTCACTGCTGCGTTTCGGCCGCTGTACACACGCTTGATTCTCTTACGGAGACATATATATCCATGGGTTTTAAGATTCTTCCTAGTCAGGTATATTCCTAGGCGTTGAATATGTGGTGTTGGGTCCATTTCGTTGAGCAAGGAGTAGGTCTTGTCTATTACATATTTGGCTTATGGAAAGTTATCTGTGCTAATTTCAGTCTCTGGTTTTATGCAGCAACCCAAGGCACCTTTCCCCATAAGCAAGCACTAGTTGGTTTTCTAAATTTGAGACCCTGTTCTTTTTTGTAATTCAGTTCATGTGTAGTCAAGTTTACATTCCGTGTATTAGTGATATCTTATGATGTTTCTTTTTCTGTGTGACGTAGTTCACGTAGAATCACCGTACCTGCATCCACTCACTATGCCGCTACGGGCCTGATGACACAGATTTCATTGCTGAGTGATATTGCATTATACGTACGTGCCACAACTTCTTTATCCATTTTTTGCTTTCTGGGATATTTACCTGATACTGTAGACGAGCTTTTTGTGAACACAGCCGTCCCAAATATTAGGGTGGCTGTCTGTTTTTGATTTTAATTTCCGTAAGCTATAGGACCATAAGTGGAAGTGCCATAGGCTGTGTTGCTTTGTTTCTTACGTGTTTCAGGAAACACCATACACTTCTCCAGGGTGGCTGCTGGCAATTTACATCCTGCCAATCAGCATAACAAGGCTCCCTTTTCTCCATATCCTGTCCTACCTTTCTGGATTTTACACTTTTTTCAGATGGCCCTTTTGCCTGGGGGAGCAGTGAGATTTCATTGTAGTGCAGATTTCCTTTACAGGCTTGCTTGGTTGGCCAAAAAGTGCGTATGCGTTTTTTCCTAAATATATTCAGCAAAAAACGCATACGCCCTTTTTGGCCAAGTGCATCATTGTCGACGTTGTGCCTCTTTTCCTATGCTTTCAGGGCAATTCCAGTCTACCCCCTGCAATCGTTTACCTGAAATTCAGCCCCGCTTTCAAGTCCCCTTCGCAGGCTTACTTCAATATATTTTTGGAGGATAGCTGTCATTTATAACTCTGCAGGTTTGTGAATTACAGTGCCCCTGAGCTCCTTTCTTCAACTCGCTTTCTTGTGAGCTGGGCACAAAACCGCAGGATTGCTTCAGGCCCTAATCTGTTTCCAGCAGGGCACACTGAGCCTTTGTTTAATTCCTCTTCCTGGTGGGCAATGAGCGTTACATTTGCCCGTGCAGACACGTACAGTTAGTCTCCCATTGGTTCTCCCTATTCCTGTTCATCTTGCACAGAAATTGCAAGCTGTGCGAAACAGGAGGTTAAAGGCACTGACTCTCCAAGCGGGGAGAGTGTTAGTAAAGCATCTGGAATGGTGAACCCGAGGACCAGGAAACGAAAACTAAGATGCATTTTAAATCATTTCCCAATCACATGGTGGACGATACTCTGGGTTTCCCATGCATGTTTTAGCTGGAGGAAGAATCCCTTGAACCTGGAGAGTTGGGACCCATGGAATGGGTACCATGCAGTATGACTTCAAAGGGTGTGCATTTGCTCACCGAAACTCACCAATGCTATCAGCCTGAAGTGTCCAGCCTTATGTCTCAACCAGCTCTGGGTGTAGATGTGGTCAATCCCGGTTGCATCACATGCCCTGAGTGAATTATTTAAGAATTGCTCTCTATTTCACTGTCTTTGTGTTTTGTTTTCGAAATTTATTTTGATAATGGGATTTATCGGATTTTCACTGCTGCGTTTCGGCCGCTGTACACACGCTTGATTCTCTTACGGAGACATATATATCCATGGGTTTTAAGATTCTTCCTAGTCAGGTATATTCCTAGGCGTTGAATATGTGGTGTTGGGTCCATTTCGTTGAGCAAGGAGTAGGTCTTGTCTATTACATATTTGGCTTATGGAAAGTTATCTGTGCTAATTTCAGTCTCTGGTTTTATGCAGCACCCCAACGCACCTTTCCCCATAAGCAAGCACTAGTTGGTTTTCTAAATTTGAGACCCTGTTCTTTTTTGTAATTCAGTTCATGTGTAGTCAAGTTTACATTCCGTGTATTAGTGATATCTTATGATGTTTCTTTTTCTGTGTGACATAGTTCACGTAGAATCACCGTACCTGCATCCACTCACTATGCCGCTACGGGCCTGATGACACAGATTTCATTGCTGAGTGATATTGCATTGTACGTACGTGCCACAACTTCTTTATCCATTTTTTGCTTTCTGGGATATTTACCTGATACTGTAGACGAGCTTCTTGTGAACACAGCCGTCCCAAATAATGGGGTGGCTGTCTGTTTTTGATTTTAATTTCCGTAAGCTATAGGACCATAAGTGGAAGTGCCATAGGCTGTGTTGCTTTATTTCTTACGTGTTTCAGGAAACACCATACACTTCTCCAGGGTGGCTGCTGGCAATTTACATCCTGCCAATCAGCATAACAAGGCTCCCTGTTCTCCATATCCTGTCCTACCTTTCTGGATTTTACACTTTTTTCAGATGGCCCTTTTGCCCGGGGGGGCAGTGAGATTTCATTGTATTGCAGATTTCCTTTACAGGCTTGCTTGGTTGGCCAAAAAGGGCGTATGCGTTTTTTCCTGAATATATTCAGGAAAAAACGCATACGCCCTTTTTGGCCAAGTGCATCATTGTCGACGTTGTGCCTCTTTTCCTATGCTTTCAGGGCAATTCCAGTCTACCCCCTGCAATCGTTTTCCTGAAATTCAGCCCCGCTTTCAAGTCCCCTTCGCAGGCTTACTTCAATATATTTTTGGACGATAGCTGTCATTTATAACTCTGCAGGTTTGTGAATTACAGTGCCCCTGAGCTCCTTTCTTCAACTCGCTTTCTTGTGAGCTGGGCACAAAACCGCAGGATTGCTTCAGGCCCTAATCTGTTTCCAGCAGGGCACACTGAGCCTTTGTTTAATTCCTCTTCCTGGTGGGCAATGAGCGTTACATTTGCCCGTGCAGACACCTACAGCTAGTCTCTCATTGGTTCTCCTTATTCCTGTTCATCTTGCACAGAAATGGCAAGCTGTGCCAAACAGGAGGTTAAAGGCAATGACTCTCCAAGCGGGGAGAGTGTTAGTAAAGCATCTGGAATGATGAACCCGAGGACCAGGATACGAAAACTGAGATGCATTTTAAATCGTTTCCCAATCACACGGTGGACGATAGTCTGGGTTTCCCATGCATGTTTTAGCTGGAGGAAGAATGCCTTGAACCTGGAGAGTTGGGACCCATGGATGGGTACCATGCAGTAAGACTTCAAAGGGTCTGCATTTGCTCACTGAAACTCACCAGTGCTATCAGCCTGAAGTGTCCAGCCTTATGTCTCAACCAGCTCTGGGTGTAGATGTGGTCAATCCCGTTTGCATCACATGCCCTGAGTGAATTATTTAAGAATTGCTCTCTATTTCACTGTCTTTGTGTTTTGTTTTCGAAATTTATTTTGATAATGGGATTTATCGGATTTTCACTGCTGCATTTCCGCCGCTGTACACACGCTTGATTCTCTTACGGAGACATATATATCCATGGGTTTTAAGATTCTTCCTAGTCAGGTATATTCCTAGGCGTTGAATATGTGGTGTTGAGTCGATTTCGCTGAGCAAGGAGTAGGTCTTGTCTATTACATATTTAGCTTATGGAATGTTATCTGTGCTAATTTCAGTCTCTGGTTTTATGCAGCACCCCAACGCACCTTTCCCCATAAGCAAGCACTAGTTGGTTTTCTAAATTTGAGACCCTGTTCTGTTTTGTAATTCAGTTCATGTGTAGTCAAGTTTACATTCCGTGTATTAGTGATATCTTATGATGTTTCTTTTTCTGTGTGACGTAGTTCACGTAGAATCACCGTACCTGCATCCACTCACTATGCCGCTACGGGCCTGATGACACAGATTTCATTGCTGAGTCATATTGCATTGTACGTACGTGCCACAACTTCTTCATCCATTTTTTGCTTTCTGGGATATTTACCTGATACTGTAGACGAGCTACTTGTGAACACAGCCGTCCCATATATTGGGGTGGCTGTCTGTTTTTGATTTTAATTTCCGTAAGCTATAGGACCATAAGTGGAAGTGCCATAGGCTGTGTTGCTTTGTTTCTTACGTGTTTCAGGAAACACCATACACTTCTCCAGGGTGGCTGCTGGCAATTTACATCCTGCCAATCAGCATAACAAGGCTCCCTGTTCTCCATATCCTGTCCTACCTTTCTGGATTTTACACTTTTTTCAGATGGCCCTTTTGCCCGGGGGACAGTGAGAGTTCATTGTAGTGCAGATTTCCTTTACAGGCTTGCTTGGTTGGCCAAAAAGGGCGTATGCATGTTTTCCTGAATATATTCAGGAAAAAACGCATAAGCCCTTTTTGGCCAAGTGCATCATTGTCGACGTTCTGCCTCTTTTCCTATGCTTTCAGGGCAATTCCAGTCTACCCACTGCAATCGTTTTCCTGAAATTCTGCCCCGCTTTCAAGTCCCCTTTGCAGGCTTACTTCAATATACTTTTGGAAGATAGCTGTCATTTATAACTCTGCAGGTTTGTGAATTACATTGTCCCTGAGCTCCTTTCTTCAACTCGCTTTCTTGTGAGCTGGGCACAAAACCGCAGGATTGCTTCAGGCCCTAATCTGTTTCCAGCAGGGCACACTGAGCCGTTGTTTAATTCCTCTTCCTGGTGGGCAATGAGCGTTACATTTGCCCGTGCAGACACCTACAGCTAGTCTCTCATTGGTTCTCCCTATTCCTGTTCATCTTGCACAGAAATTGCCAGCTGTGCCAAAGAGGAGGTTAAAGGCAGTGACTCTCCAAGCGGGCAGAGTGTTAGTAAAGCATCTGGAATGGTGAACCTGAGGACCAGGATACGAAAACTGAGATGCATTTTAAATCGTTTCCCAATCACACGGTGGACGGTAATCTAGGTTTCCCATGCATATTTTAGCTGGAGGAAGAATGCCTTGAACCTGGAGAGTTGGGACCCATGGAATGGGTACCATGCAGTATGACTTCAAAGGGTCTGCATTTGCTCACCAAAACTCACCAATGCTATCAGCCTGAAGTGTCCAGACTTATGTCTCAACCAGCTCTGGGTGTAGATGTGGTCAATCCCGGTTGCATCACATGCCCTGAGTGAATTATTTAAGAATTGCTCTCTATTTCACTGTCTTTGTGTTTTGCTTTCGAAATTTATTTTGATAATGGGATTTATCGGATTTTCACTACTGCGTTTCGGCCGCTGTACACACGCTTGATTCTCTTACGGAGACATATATATCCATGGGTTTTAAGATTCTTCCTAGTCACGTATATTCCTTGGGGTTGAATATGTGGTGTTGGGTCCATTTCGTTGAGCATGGAGTAGGTCTTGTCTATTACATATTTGGCTTATGGAAAGTTATCTGTGCTAATTTCAGTCTCTGGTTTTATGCAGCACCCCAAGGCGCCTTTCCCCATAAGCAAGCACTAGTTGGTTTTCTAAATTTGAGACCCTGTTCTGTTTTGTAATTCAATTCATGTGTAGTCAAGTTTACATTCCGTGTATTAGTGATATCTTATGATGTTTCTTTTTCTGTGTGACGTAGTTCACGTAAAATCACCGTACGTGCATCCACTCACTATACCGCTACGGGCCTGATGACACAGATTTCATTGCTGAGTTATATTGCATTGTACGTACGTGCCACAACTTCTTTATCCATTTTTTGCTTTCTGGGATATTTACCTGATACTGTAGACGAGCTTCTTGTGAACACAGCCGTCCCAAATATTGGGGTGGCTGTCTGTTTTTGATTTTAATTTCCGTAAGCTATAGGACCATAAGTGGAAGTGCCATAGGTTGTGTTGCTTTGTTTCTTACGTGTTTCAGTAAACACCATACACTTCTCCAGAGTGGCTGCTGACAATTTACATCCTGCCAATCAGCATAACAAGGCTCCCTGTTCTCCATATCCTGTCCTACCTTTCTGGATTTTACACTTTTTTCAGATGGCCCTCTTGCCCGGGGGGCAGTGAGACTTCATTGTAGTGCAGATTTCCTTTACAGGCTTGCTTGGTTGGCCAAAAAGGGCGTATGCGTTTTTTCCTGAATATATTCAGGAAAAAACGCATATGCCCTTTTTGGCCAAGTGCATCATTGTCGACGTTGTGCCTCTTTTCCTATGCTTTCAGGGCAATTCCTGTCTACTCCTGCAATCGTTTTCCTGAAATTCTGCCCCGCTTTCAAGTCCCCTTCGCAGGCTTACTTCAATATACTTTTGGAAGATAGCTGTCATTTATAACTCTGCAGGTTTGTGAATTACAGTGCCCCTGAGCTCCTTTCTTCAACTCGCTTTCTTGTGAGCTGGGCACAAAACCGCAGGATTGCTTCAGGCCCTAATCTGTTTCCAGCAGGGCACACTGAGCCTTTGTTTAATTCCTCTTCCTGGTGGGCAATGAGCGTTACATTTGCCCGTGCAGACACCTACAGCTAGTCTCTCATTGTTTCTCCCTATTCCTGTTCATCTTGCACAGAAATTGCAAGCTGTGCCAAAGAGGAGGTTAAAGGCACTGACTCTCCAAGCAGGGAGAGAGTTAGTAAAGCATCTGGAATGGTGAACCCGAGGACCAGGATACAAAAAATGAGATGCATTTTAAATCGTTTCCCAATCACACGGCGGACGATACTCTAGGTTTCTCATGCATGTTTTAGCTGGAGGAAGAATCCCTTGAACCTGGAGAGTTGGGACCCATGGAATGGGTACCATGCAGTATGACTTCAAAGGGTCTGCATTTGCTCACCGAAACTCACCAATGCTATCAGCCTGAAGTGTCCAGCCTTATGTCTCAACCAGCTGTGGGTGTAGATGTGGTCAATCCCGGTTGCATCACATGCCCTGAGTGAATTGTTTAAGAATTGCTCTCTATTTCACTGTCTTTGTGTTTTGTTTTTGAAATTTATTTTGATAATGGGATTTATCGGATTTTCACTGCTGTGTTTATGCCGCTGTACACACGCTTGATTCTCTTACGGAGACATATAAATCCATGGGTTTTAAGATTCTTCCTAGTCAGGTATATTCCTAGGCCTTGAATATGTGGTGTTGAGTCCATTTCGTTGAGCAAGGAGTAGGTCTTGTCTATTACATATTTGGCTGATGGAAAGTTATCTGTGCTAATTTCAGTCTCTGGTTTTATGCAGCATCCCAATGCACATTTCCCCTTAAGCAAGCACTAGTTGGTTTTAAAAATTTGAGACCCTGTTCTCTTTTGTAATTCAGTTCATGTGTAGTTAAATTTACATTCCGTTTATTAGTGATATCTTATGATGTTTCTTTTTCTGTGTGACGTAGTTCACGTAGAATCACCGTACCTGCATCCACTCACTATGCCGCTACGGGCCTGATGACACAGATTTAATTGCTGAGTGATATTGCATTGCACGTACGTGTCACAACTTCTTTATCCATTTTTTGATTTCTGTGATATTTACCTGGTACTGTAGACGAGCTTCTTGGGAACACAGCTGTCCCAAACTTTGGGGTGGATCTCTGTTTTTGATTTTAATTTCCCTAAGCAAGAGGACCATAAGTGCAATTGCCATAGGCTGTGTTCCTTTATTTCTTACATGTTTCAGGAAACACCATACCTTTCTCCAGGGTGGCTCTTGGCAATTTACATCCTCCCAATCAGCATAACAAGGCTCCCTGTTCTCCATATCCTGTCCTAACTTTCTGGATTTTACACTTTTTTCAGATGGCCCTTTTGCCCGGGGGGCAGTGAGACTTCATTGTAGTGCAGATTTCCTTTACAGGCTTGCTTGGTTGGCCAAAAAGGGCATATGCGTTTTTTCCTGACTATATTCAGGAAAAAACGCATACGCCCTTTTTGCCAAGTGCATCATTGTCGACGTTCTGCCTCTTTTCCTATGCTTTCAGGGCAATTCCAGTCTACCCCCTGCAATCGTTTTCCTGAAATTCTGCCCCGCTTTCAAGTCCCCTTTGCAGGCTTACTTCAATATACTTTTGGAAGATAGCTGTCATTTATAACTCTGCAGGTTTGTGAATTACATTGCCCCTGAGCTCCTTTCTTCAATTAGCTTTCTTGTGAGCTGGGCACAAAACCGCAGGATTGCTTCAGGCCCTAATCTGTTTCCAGCAGGGCACACTGAGCCGTTGTTTAATTCCTCTTCCTGGTGGGCAATGAGCGTTACATTTGCCCGTGCAGACACCTACAGCTAGTCTCTCATTGGTTCTCCCTATTCCTGTTCATCTTGCACAGAAATTGCAAGCTGTGCCAAAGAGGAGGTTAAAGGCAGTGACTCTCCAAGCGGGGAGAGTGTTAGTAAAGCATCTGGAATGGTGAACCTGAGGACCAGGATACGAAAACTGAGATGCATTTTAAATCGTTTCCCAATCACACGGTGGACGATACTCTGGGTTTTCCATGCATGTTTTAACTGGAGGAAGAATGCCTTGAACCTGGAGAGTTGGGACCCATGGAATGGTACCATGCAGTATGACTTCAAAGGGTCTGCATTTGCTCACCGAAACTCACGAATGCTATCAGCCTGAAGTGTCCAGCCTTATGTCTCAACCAGCTCTGGTTGTAGATGTGGTCAATCCCGGTTGCATCACATGCCCTGAGTGAATTATTTAAGAATTGCTCTCTATTTCACTGTCTTTGTGCTTTGTTTTCGAAATTTGTTTTGAGAATGGGATTTATCGGATTTTCACTGTTGCGTTTCGGCCGCTGTACACACGCTTGATTCTCTTACGGAGACATATATATCCATGGGTTTTAAAATTCTTCCTAGTCAGGTATATTCCTAGGCGTTGAATATGTGGTGTTGGGTCCATTTCGTTGAGCAAGGAGTAGGTCTTTTCTATTACATATTTGGCTTATGGAAAGTTATCTGTGCTAATTTCAGTCTCTGGTTTTATGCAGCACCCCAAGGCGCCTTTCCCCATAAGCAAGCACTAGTTGGTTTTCTAAATTTGAGACCCTGTTCTGTTTTGTAATTCAGTTCATGTGTAGTAAAGTTTACATTCCGTGTATTAGTGATATCTTATGATGTTTCTTTTTCTGTTTGACGTAGTTCACGTAGAATCACCGTACCTGCATCCACTCACTATACCGCTATGGGCCTGATGACACAGATTTCATTGCTGAGTTATATTGCATTGTACGTACGTGCCACAACTTCTTTATCCATTTTTTGCTTTCTGGGATATTTACCTGATACTGTAGACGAGCTTCTTGTGAACACAGCCGTCCCAAATATTGGGGTGGCTGTCTGTTTTTGATTTTAATTTCCGTAAGCTATAGGACCATAAGTGGAAGTGCCATAGGTTGTGTTGCTTTGTTTCTTATGTGTGTCAGGAAACACCATACACTTCTCCAGAGTGGCTGCTGTCAATTTACATCCTGCCAATCAGCATAACAATGCTCCCTGTTCTCTATATCCTGTCCTACCTTTCTGGATTTTACACTTTTTTCAGATGGCCCTCTTGCCCGGGGGGCAGTGAGACTTCATTGTAGTGCAGATTTCCTTTACAGGCTTGCTTGGTTGGCCAAAAAGGGCGTATGCGTTTTTTCCTGAATATATTCAGGAAAAAACGCATACGCCCTTTTTGGCCAAGTGCATCATTGTCGACGTTGTGCCTCTTTTCCTATGCTTTCAGGGCAATTCCTGTCTACTCCTGCAATCGTTTTCCTGAAATTCTGCCCCGCTTTCAAGTCCCCTTCACAGGCTTACTTCAATATACTTTTGGAAGATATCTGTCATTTATAACTCTGCAGGTTTGTTAATTACAGTGCCCCTGAGCTCCTTTCTTCAACTCGCTTTCTTGTGAGCTGGGCACAAAACCGCAGGATTGCTTCAGGCCCTAATCTGTTTCCAGCAGGGCACACTGAGCCTTTGTTTAATTCCTCTTCCTGGTGGGCAATGAGCGTTACATTTGCCCGTGCAGACACCTACAGCTAGTCTCTCATTGTTTCTCCCTATTCCTGTTCATCTTGCACAGAAATTGCAAGCTGTGCCAAAGAGGAGGTTAATGGCACTGACTCTCCAAGCAGGGAGAGAGTTAGTAAAGCATCTGGAATGGTGAACCCGAGGACCAGGATACAAAAAATGAGATGCATTTTAAATCGTTTCCCAATCACATGGTGGACGATACTCTAGGTTTCTCATGCATGTTTTAGCTGGAGGAAGAATCCCTTGAACCTGGAGAGTTGGGACCCATGGAATGGGTACCATGCAGTATGACTTCAAAGGGTCTGCATTTGCTCACCGAAACTCACCAATGCTATCAGCCTGAAGTGTCCAGCGTTATGTCTCAACCAGCTCTGGGTGTAGATGTGTTAATTCCCGGTTGCATCACATGCCCTGAGTGAATTATTTAAGAATTGCTCTCTATTTCACTGTCTTTTTGTTTTGTTTTCGAAATTTATTTTGATAATGGGATTTATCGGATTTTCACTACTGCGTTTCGGCCGCTGTACACACGCTTGATTCTCTTACGGAGACATATATATCCATGAGTTTTAAGATTCTTCCTAGTCAGGTATATTCCTAGGCGTTGAATATGTGGTGTTAGGTACATTTCGTTGAGCAAGGAGTAGGTCTTGTCTATTACATATTTGGCTTATGGAAAGTTATCTGTGCTAATTTCAGTCTCTGGTTTTATGCAGCACCCCAAGGCACCTTTCCCCATAAGCAAGCACTAGTTGGTTTTCTAAATTTGAGACCCTGTTCTGTTTTGTAATTCAGTTCATGTGTTGTAAAGTTTACATTCCGTGTATTAGTGATATCTTATGATGTTTCTTTTTCTGTTTGACGTAGTTCACGTAGAATCACCGTACCTGCATCCACTCACTATGCCGCTACGGGCCTGATGACACAGATTTCATTGCTGAGTGATATTGTATTGTACGTACGTGCCACAACTTCTTTATCCATTTTTTGCTTTCTGGGATATTTACCTGATACTGTAGACGAGCTTCTTGTGAACAGAGCCGTCCCAAATATTGGGGTGGCTGTCTGTTTTTGATTTTATTTTCCGTAAGCTATAGGACCATAAGTGCAATTGCCATAGGCTGTGTTGCTTTATTTCTTACGTGTTTCAAGAAACACCATACACTTCTCCAGGGTGGCGGTTCACAATTTACATCCTGCCAATCAGCATAACAAGGCTCCCTGTTCTCCATATCCTGTCCTACCTTTCTGGATTTTACACTTTTTTCAGATGGCCCTTTTGTCCGGGGGGGCAGTGAGATTTCATTTTAGTGCAGATTTCCTTTACAGGCTTGCTTGGTTGGCCAAAAAGGGCGTATGCGTTTTTTCCTGAATATATTCAGGAAAAAACGCATACGCCCTTTTTGGCCAAGTGCATCATTGTCGACGTTGTGCCTCTTTTCCTATGCTTTCAGGGCAATTCCAGTCTACCCCCTGCAATCGTTTTCCTGAAATTCTGTCCCGCTTTCAAGTCCCCTTCGCAGGCTTACTTCAATATATTTTTGGAGGATAGCTGTCATTTATAACTCTGCAGGTTTGTGAATTACAGTGCCCCTGAGCTCCTTTCTTCAACTCGCTTTCTTGTGAGCTGGGCACAAAACCGCAGGATTGCTTCAGGCCCTAATCTGTTTCCAGCAGGGCACGCTGAGTCTTTGTTTAATTCCTCTTCCTGGTGGGCAATGAGCGTTACATTTGCCCGTGCAGACACCTACAGCTAGTCTCTCATTGGTTCTCCCTATTCTTGTTCATCTTGCACAGAAATTGCAAGCAGTGCCAAAGAGGAGGTTAAAGGCACTGACTCTCCAAGCGGGGAGAGTGTTAGTAAAGCATCTGGAATGGTGGACCCGAGGACCAGGATACGAAAACTGAGATGCATTTTAAATCGTTTCCCAATCACACGGTGGAAGATACTCTGGGTTTCCCATGCATGTTTTAGCTGGAGGAAGAATCCCTTGAACCTGGAGAGTTGGGACCCATGGAATGGGTACCATGCAGTATGACTTCAAAGGGTCTGCATTTGCTCACCGAAACTCACCAATGCTATCAGCCTGAAGTGTCCAGCCTTATGTCTCAACCAGCTGAGGGTGTAGATGTGGTCAATCCCGGTTGCATCACATGCCCTGAGTGAATTGTTTAAGAATTGCTCTCTATTTCACTGTCTTTGTGTTTTGTTTTTGAAATTTATTTTGATAATGGGATTTATCGGATTTTCACTGCTGTGTTTATGCCGCTGTACACACGCTTGATTCTCTTACGGAGACATATAAATCCATGGGTTTTAAGATTCTTCCTAGTCAGGTATATTCCTAGGCCTTGAATATGTGGTGTTGAGTCCATTTCGTTGAGCAAGGAGTAGGTCTTGTCTATTACATATATGGCTGATGGAAAGTTATCTGTGCTAATTTCAGTCTCTGGTTTTATGCAGCATCCCAATGCACATTTCCCCTTAAGCAAGCACTAGTTGGTTTTAAAAATTTGAGACCCTGTTCTCTTTTGTAATTCAGTTCATGTGTAGTTAAATTTACATTCCATTTATTAGTGATATCTTATGATGTTTCTTTTTCTGTGTGACGTAGTTCACGTAGAATCACCGTACCTGCATCCACTCACTATGCCGCTACGGGCCTGATGACACAGATTTAATTGCTGAGTGATATTGCATTGCACGTACGTGCCACAACTTCTTTATCCATTTTTTGCTTTCTGGGATATTTACCTGGTACTGTAGACGAGCTTCTTGGGAACACAGCTGTCCCAAACTTTGGGGTGGATCTCTGTTTTTGATTTTAATTTCCCTAAGCAAGAGAACCATAAGTGCAATTGCCATAGGCTGTGTTCCTTTATTTCTTACGTGTTTCAGGAAACACCATACCTTTCTCCAGGGTGGCTCTTGGCAATTTACATCCTCCCAATCAGCATAACAAGGCTCCCTGTTCTCCATATCCTGTCCTAACTTTCTGGATTTTACACTTTTTTCAGATGGCCCTTTTGCCCGGGGGGCAGTGAGACTTCATTGTAGTGCAGATTTCCTTTACAGGCTTGCTTGGTTGGCCAAAAAGGGCGTATGCGTTTTTTCCTGACTATATTCAGGAAAAAACGCATACGCCCTTTTTGGCCAAGTGCATCATTGTCGACGTTCTGCCTCTTTTCCTATGCTTTCAGGGCAATTCCTGTCTACCCCCTGCAATTGTTTTCCTGAAATTCTGCCCCGCTTTCAAGTCCCCTTCGCAGGCTTACTTCAATATATTTTTGGAGGATAGCTGTCATTTATAACTCTGCAGGTTTGTGAATTACAGTGCCCCTGAGCTCCTCTCTTCAATTCGCTTTCTTGTGAGCTGGGCACAAAACCGCAGGATTGCTTCAGACCCTAATCTGTTTCTAGCAGGGCACATTGAGCCTTTGTTTAATTCCACTTCCTGGTGGGCAATGAGCGTTACATTTGCCCGTGGAGACACCTACAGCTAGTCTCTCATTGGTTCTCCCTATTCCTGTTCATCTTGCACAGAAATTGCAAGCTGTGCCAAACAGGAGGTTAAAGGCACTGACTCTCCAAGCGGGGAGAGTGTTAGTAAAGCATCTGGAATGGTGAACCCGAGGACCAGGATACGAAAACTGAGATGCATTTTAAATCGTTTCCCAATCACACGGTGGACGATACTCTGGGTTTCCCATGCATGTTTTAGCTGGAGGAAGAATCCCTTGAACCTGGAGAGTTTGGACCCATGGAATGGGTGCCATGCAGTATGACTTCAAAGGGTCTGCATTTGCTTAGTGAAACTCACCAATGCTATCAGCCTGAAGTGTCCAGCCTTATGTCTCAACCAGCTCTGGGTGTAGATGTGGTCAATCCCGGTTGCATCACATGCCCTGAGTGAATTATTTAAGAATTGCTCTCTATTTCAATGTCTTTGAGTTTTGTTTTCGAAATTTATTTTGATAATGGGATTTATCGGATTTTCACTGCTGCGTTTCGGCCGCTGTACACACGCTTGATTCTCTTACGGAGACATATATATCCATGGGTTTTAAGATTATTCCTAGTCAGGTATATTCCTAGGCGTTGAATATGTGGTGTTGGGTCCATTTCGTTGAGCAAGGAGTAGGTCTTGTCTATTACATATTTGGCTTATGGAAAGTTATCTGTGCTAATTTCAGTCTCTGGTTTTATGCAGCACCCCAACGCACCTTTCCCCATAAGCAAGCACTAGTTGGTTTTCTAAATTTGAGACCCTGTTCTGTTTTGTAATTCAGTTCATGTGTAGTCAAGTTTACATTCCGTGTATTAGTGATATCTTATGATGTTTCTTTTTCTGTGTGAGGTAGTTCACGTAGAATCACCGTACCTGCATCCACTCACTATGCCGCTACGGGCCTGATGACACAGATTTCATTGCTGAGTGATATTGCATTGCACGTACGTGCCACAAATTATTTATCCATTTTTTGCTTTCTGGGATATTTACCTGGTACTGTAGACGAGCTTCTTGGGAACACAGCAGTCCCAAACTTTGGGGTGGCTCTCTTTTTTTGATTTTAATTTCCGTAAGCTATAGGACCATAAGTGGAAGTGCCATAGGCTGTGTTCCTTTGTTTCTTACGTGTTTCAAGAAACACCGTACACTTCTCCAGGGTGGCTGCTGTCAATTTACATCCTGCCAATCAGCATAACAAGGCTCCCTGTTCTCCATATCCTGTCCTACCTTTCTGGATTTTACACTTTTTTCAGATGGCCCTTTTGCCCTGGGGGCAGTGAGACTTCATTGTAGTGCAGATTTCCTTTACAGGCTTGCTTGGTTGGCCAAAAAGGGCGTATGCGTTTTTTCCTGAATATATTCAGGAAAAAACGCATACACCCTTTATGGCCAAGTGCATCATTGTCCACGTTCTGCCTCTTTTCCTATGCTTTCAGGGCAATTCCAGTGTACCCCCTGCAATGGTTTTCCTGAAACTCTGCCCCGCTTTCAAGTCCCCTTCGCAGGCTTACTTCAATATATTTTTGGAGGATAGCTGCCATTTATAACTCTGCAGGTTTGTGAATTATAGTGCCCCTGAGCTCCTCTCTTCAACTCGCTTTCTTGTGTGCTGGGCACAAAACCGCAGGATTGCTTCAGGCCCTAATCTGTTACCAGCAGGGCACGCTGAGCCTTTGGTTAATTCCTCTTCCTGGTGGGCAATGAGCGTTACATTTGCCCGTGCAGACACCTACAGCTACTCTCTCATTGGTTCTCCCTATTCCTGTTCATCTTGCACAGAAATTGCAAGCTGTGCCAAAGAGGAGGTTAAAGGCACTGACTCTCCAAGCGGGGAGAGTGTTAGTAAAGCATCTGGAATGGTGAACCCGAGGACCAGGATACGAAAACTGAGATACATTTTAAATCGTTTCCCAATCACACGGTGGACGATACTCTGGGTTTCCCATGCATGTTTTAGCTGGAGGAAGAATCCCTTGAACCTGAAGAGTTGGGACCCATGGAATGGGTACCATGCAGTATGACTTCAAAGGGCCTGCATTTGCTCACCAAAACTCACCAATGCTATCAGCCTGAAGTGTCCAGCCTTATGTCTCAACCAGCTCTGGGTGTAGATGTGGTCAATCCCGGTTGCATCACATGCCCTGAGTGAATTAGTTAAGAATTGCTCTCTATTTCACTGTCTTTGTGTTTTGTTTTTGAAATTTATTTTGATAATGGGATTTATCGGATTTTCACTGCTGCCTTTATGCCGCTGTACACACGCTTGATTCTCTTACAGAGACATATAAATCCATGGGTTTTAAGATTCTTCCTAGTCAGGTATATTCCTAGGCGTTGAATATGTGGTGTTGAGTCCATTTCGTTGAGCAAGGAGTAGGTCTTGTCTATTACATATTTGGCTTATGGAATGTTATCTGTGCTAATTTCAGTCTCTGGTTTTATGCAGCACCCCAAGGCACCTTTCCCCATAAGCAAGCACTAGTTGTTTTTCTAAATTTGAGACCCTGTTCTGTTTTGTAATTCAGTTCATGTGTAGTCAAGTTTACATTCCGTGTATTAGTGATATCTTATGATGTTTCTTTTTCTGTGTGACGTAGTTCACGTAGAATCACCGTACCTGCATCCACTCACTATGCCGCTACGGGCCTGATGACACAGATTTCATTGCTGAGTGATATTGCATTGCACATACGTGCCACAACTTCTTTATCCATTTTTTGCTTTCTGGGATATTTACCTGGTACTGTAGACGAGCTTCTTGTGAACACAGCCGTCCCAAACATTGGGGTGGCTGTCTGTTTTTGATTTTAATTTCCGTAATCTTTGGGACCATAAGTGGAAGTGCCATAGGCTGTGTTGCTTTGTTTCTTATGGGTTTCAGGAAACACCATACACTTCTCCAGGGTGGCTGTTGGCAATTTACATCCTGCCAATCAGCATAACAAGCCTCCCTGTTCTCCATATCCTGTCCTACCTTTCTGGATTTTACACTTTTTTCAGATTGCCCTTTTGCTCAGGGGGCAGTTAGACTTCATTGTAGTGCAGATTTCCTTTACAGGCTTGCTTGGTTTGCGAAAAAGGGCGTATGCGTTTTTTCCTGAATATATTCAGGAAAAAACGCATACGCACTTTTTGGCCAAGTGCACCATTGTCGACGTTCTGCCTCTTTTCCTATGCTTTCTGGGCAATTGCAGTCTACCCCCTGCAATCGTTTTCCTGAAATTCTGTCCCGCTTTCAAGTCCCCTTCGCAGGCTTACTTCAATATATTTTTGGAGGATAGCTGTCATTTATAACTCTGCAGGTTTGTGAATTACAGTGCCCCTGAGCTCCTTTCTTCAACTCGCTTTCTTGTGAGCTGGGCACAAAACCGCAGGATTGCTTCAGGCCCTAATCTGTTTCCAGCAGGGCACGCTAAGCCTTTGGTTAATTCCTCTTCCTGGTGGGAAATGAGCCTTACAGTTGCCCGTGCAGACACCTATAGCTAGTCTCTCATTGGTTCTCCCTATTCCTGTTCATCTTGCGCAGAAATTGCAAGCTGTGCCAAACAGGAGGTTAAAGGCACTGACTCTCCAAGCGGGGAGAGTGTTAGTAAACCGTCTGGAATGGTGAACCCGAGGACCAGGATACGAAAACTGAGATGCATTTTAAATCGTTTCCTAATCACACGGTGGACCATACTCGCCGTTTCCCACGCATGTTTTAGCTGAAGAAAGAATCCCTTGATCCTGGAGAGTTGGGACCCTTGGAATGGGTACCATGCAGTATGACTTCAAAGGATCTGCATTTGTTCACCAAAACTCACCAATGCTATCAGCCTGAAGTGTCCAGCCTTATGTCTCAACCAGCTCTGGGTGTAGATGTGGTAAATCCAGGTTGCATCACATGCCCTGAGTGAATTATTTAAGAATTGCTTCCTATTTCACTGTCATTGTGTTTTGTTTTTGAAATTTATTTTAATAATGTGATTTATCGGATTTTCACTGCTTCATTTATGCCGCTGTACACGCGCTTGATTCTGTTACGGGGACATATAAGTCCATGTGTTTTAAGATTCTTACTAATCCGGTATATTCTTAGGCATTGAATATGGCGTGTGGAGTCCATTTCGTTGAGCAAGGAGTAGGTCTTGACTATTACATATTTGGCTTATGGAATGGTATCTGTGCTAATTTCAATCTCTGGTTTTATGCAGCACCCCAACTCACCTTTCCCCTTAAGGAAGCATAAGTTGGTTTTCTTAATTTGAAACCCTCTTCTCTTTTGTAATTCAGTTCATGTGTAGCCATGTTAACATTCCATGTGTTAGTGATATCTTATGTCTTTTTCTTTTTGAATTATGTGACTTCGAATGATCACACGTAACTCCTCTTGAGTTGTTATAACTGGCCGTATTTCATTGATTTCCAGGCTGAGTAATATTCCACTCTACATAAGCACCACATCTCTGTCCGTTTTTTCTCTGCAGATACTTTAAGTTATATCCTAGTCGAGGATCTTTTAAACAGAGAGGTGGTAAACATTGGGGTGCCTGTGTCCTCTCGATTTTTGTTTTTCCCAAGATATACGTCCATGAGTGCAAGTGCCCTGTGCTCGGTAGCTCATTTTTTAGATGCTTTAGTAAACACAATAGACTTATCCAGAGTGACCGTTGGCAATATACATTTCCACTATAAGACTCACAGGGCTCCCTTTTCTCCTTGCCCTGTCCTGCATTTCTGGTGTTTACACTTTATGAGGACGGCTCTTCTGACTGATGCAAAGTGATATGTTTTGTAGTATTGATTTCCAGTGCCCAGCTGTTTGGTTGGCTAAAAAAGTGTATGCCCTTTTCTTGAATATATACAGAAAAAGACGCATACACCCTTTTTGGCCAACTGCAATGTTGGCAATGTTCAGCCCCTTTTCTTGTGCTTAATGGCGAGTCCTTTCTACCTCTTCCAATCCCTTTCCTGCCATTCTCCGTTGCTTACAAGTCCTTTTCTCTGACTTTCCTCAAGACATTTTTCAGTGATAGATATTTTCAATTCTGCAGTTTCGTGAATTTTAGTGCCCCTGAGTTCCATTTTCCAACTTGTGTTTATGGGAACTGGCCACAAAGCATCAGGATTCCTCAAGCCCTATTCTGTTTCCATGGGCAACCCTAGCCTTTGGTCAATTCGTCTTCCTGATTGGAAATTAGAGTGGCATGTGCCTGTCCGAACACCTAGGACTTGTCTCTCATTGTTCCTCCTCCTTCTGCTTCATCCTCTGGACAAATTCCAAACTGTATGCAACAGGATGTTGACAGTGCTGACATCTCCAAGTGGGGAGACTGTTAGTAAAGACGCTGGAGTGGTGAACCCTAGCACCAAGAGATGAGGAGATGAGATGCCTTTTCCAAACTTTTCCCGATCAGACGGTATACCATCCTCTGGGTGTGACAGGCATGTTTTAGGTGTAGGAAGGGTCCCATTCATGTGAGGAGAACACCAGGGGATTTTAAATATCAGTGTCTCTCCGCAACCCAAACTGGGGAATTTTTTAAGCTACGGCTACACATATGTTCATTAAGGGCCTTGGGAAGTAGGCAGAGTCCAAACTTTAGATGATTGAAGTCTTCAGGGTCAGAAGCACTCACCACTGTCTTCCCTTAGATTCCATTTTTACTGTCATTGATGGATGATGTCAATAAAAATATCTATTCTTTTTCAGATCATTTCCCCTTATAGGTTATTGCAAAATATTGAGTGTAGTTCCCTGTGCTATACAGTAGTTCCTTGCTGATGATTTCATACATAGCAGTGTGTATGTGTTAATCCCAAACTGTTAATTTATCCCTCCTCCTACCATTTCCCTTTGGTAATAATAAATTATAAGATTTTATGCTTCTCAGAAATGGGGGAGCTGAAAGAGAGGTATCATTTTCAATGCAAAAGCATTTAAAACAAGATTGAAGCTTTAACCAAGATTATTAGATGTACATCCTTGGAAAGAAATCACTTTGTTTCTCTAATATTGACCTGACAAAGAAGACAAACCTTTTCACTGAACTTGCTTATAAGAAAGTGATGGAAATATCAAATGGAAGTGTTAGAAACATCTTATTTTACCCGAGCCTTATACACTGTTCTATGTTAATTATAGTTTGGCTCACACATCTGTTCATTGAAGTTACAATGTTCTCAAATTCTGTTACTGATCCTCCAGAGTGGACGCCAACAAGTGTCCCCCTGCCCAGTGTCATTGGAGCCAATAGATCGAGACTGAGTTTGGTTCAAAAGCAAAGGAAACTTTATATTTTGATCAGAGAATGGAGAGGTGCTACCCTGTGGGCTGTGGGCTGGGCTGCTGTGTAGAGATCCTGTCAGAGTCACTGGGAGGGAGGGGGCTGAGCTCTCGAGGACCTGGTTGGCTGCAGCTCAGGCTCTATGTCACGGAGTCTGAACTGGGCCCCAGGAGCTGAAGTGTCATCGAGCCATTCTGCTCTAGGAAATCTGGTCTGAAGTGCCGGGTGTGGAACCTCTGTATGCGGGACACTAGGAGCACCTGAAATTAGACAAAGCACAAAGGATAAAAATGGTTAGACTTTATTTTATTGCCCAGATTCTATTTTTATCTCCCAGGCATTTTTAAGGGGCTTTGCCTGGGACAAACTTCTCTTCTGCCTTTTGTCCCTTTCCTCATTCTTGGAGTGCTGCGGGTGCAGACCCTTCTTCTGTAACTGCTGAGTGCTGAGTTAGGAGGCTTCATACCCGTGGGCGAGGGTCAGAACTTCTCCCCAGCAGCCTCCAGGTGACGTTGATTGTCCCCAGGCCTCCTGCCTCCCTGCTCGTCCACCTGAGCAACAGTATTGGAAGTGTTATAGATTCTAATGACCTTTAAGGGTCCAGAAAGGAGATGTGCAGTGGCGCTGTGAGGTCCAGTTTCACTCCGCCCCACATTTGTTCGGCCACCTTAGGCTGACCGTTTCTGCCAGCCTAGATGCTCTGACTGACCATTTCTGCCAGCCTAGATGCTCTGACCAACAGTCTGCGCTTTCTTCCATTAAGCCCCTGAATTAACGTAAAAACAGCACCAGGTGTCAGGATCCTGCCTGCTCAGCTCCCAGACAGTCCAGGGTCAGTGGTGATGAAGGATCATGATGGTCACTGAGTCAAGAGCCTTTGGAAGTAAACAGGAGTCCAGCCGGTCTTATTGGCCACCATCATCAGGGTGTCTGTAGGCTTTTCTATGGTGACAGCATGATATACGGTTCCCCCGCCAAGATTATTAGCTCCCCTCTGGGTACAGTAAGTACTGCAAGCAGTAGTCTACTCTTTTGGGACACACTCTTGTTGTTTTATGAGAGAAACTCCAGGTCAAGTGATGGTCACACGGGTTGTCATGGTGCCCCGTTGCCCCCGGTTATCTCTCTGGAGGTTGGAGTTGGAGGGCCTCCTCAATCGAGGTCAGTGTGCCCACGGAGCAAACCCTGCAACTTCAGGGCATGGTTGGGGGTTAGGATCACCACGTGGGGTCCGTTTCCCTTAGAAGGGAGGTGGCCTTTTGGGCTGCTGATTTCCAGGTTTTCAGATACCACCAGTATATTGGCCAGATGTGGCGGTGGGCCAAGCCCCTTGGTGACCATAGTTTATCCTACCTGGATGGCATTCTTGCATTGTTCCATTTCAAGTGGTCCCAGTTTTTGCACTAATACTCCAATGGCGATTCACCTTTCACCAGGAATGTAAAGGTCAAAGGGTTTAGCTAAATTAGGGAGTTCCAGGGCAAGGGTGTGAATTGACTGCTCTTTCCATTCTTGAAAGGCCACTTCTGGATTCTATTCAAAAGGATCATCATCTTTTCCTTTCAGTGTTTCATATAGAGGCCCAGCTAGTAGACTGTAGTTAGGGATCCAGAGGCAGGAAACCCTGGCTTCCCCAGGAACCCCTAAGCTGTCTTCTAGTTTCAGAAAGGGGTAAGGCTGTAAATTGTTTCTTCCCTTTCCTGGGATGGGCTTCTCCGACCTTCTGTGAGAATGAAGCCCAGGCAGGTCACCGTAGTCTGTGATACTTGAGCTTTTTCGTGGACAACTTCTATCCTTTATTGGCTTGGTAGTTCTGAGGCCTCCTTAGTAGGGCTGGCGATCAGAATGTCGTCTGAATATTGAAGGAGTGTTTCCTTTTCCAGAGGTAGAACTTTTAGGTCTTTAGCTGAGCTTTCCCCAAAGATGGTGTGGGAATTTTTGAACCCTTGGGGCAAGACAGCCTGGAAGTATTGTTTTAGTTGTATGTTGAGTCCTGTCACTCACAAGCCAAAATTTCTTGTGACTCTGGGACTAATGGAATACAAAAGAAGGCATCAGTGAAGACTAATACAGAATACCAAGTCCTGGTGGTTGGTAGAATGACCAGCAGGGTGTAGGATTTAGGAACTACTGGAGGTATATCCTCAGTGGCTTCACTGACTGTCCTGACATCCTTTACCAGGACTCCAGCAGCCCATGGGGCTCTCGAGGTCAGGCCAATCCCAGGATATGGAGCTCACCTGGGCAGGTACCCTACCCCCACCCCAGCCCACGGGGCTCTCGTGTTCAGGCCCCTCCCAGGATATGGGATTCCCTGGGCAGGTCCTCTGCAGTCCATGGGGCTCCCGTGGTCAGGCCCCTCCCAGGATACAGAGCTACCCTTGCAGGTACCTTGGCAGGGCTGGGCACACAGGAACCGTGCACATAGCCCTCATTGCAGAGCACTCCCAGCTCACCTGTCGCTCAGATCTGACACAGAGCACCTCAGAGCAGGACTTGAACTAACAAACAGCAGCTCTGACAGGTCTGTGACCCTGGGCATCACTCTGTGCGGCCTCCTCCACCTGGTCTTCCAGAGACTTCCACTGCACCCGGGGCACCAGGCCTCTGTCTCCAACCACCACCCACCCCTCCTCTCCCTGACTCCTGGGTTCCTCTCATTAGGAGAGGGTTTTCTTGAAGTTGTCTCCCACTCATGGGCCAGATAATATAATTAGAAAACAAGCCAGAGCTGCAGCCCCTTGTCTATCCTGACTCTCAGGAGCCCACACCTGTTCCTTGGACCTGGCCAATTCAGCAAGTTCCATTTTCAGCAACTGTGAGCCCCTGAGGGGTGATTATTGGCTGGCTTGGGAAGCCTGACCGTGCCGGCCAGCCCTCCCCAGGTGTGCCTGGGTTGAGATCAATATAAACACCGCTCCAGGCAGCAAGAGCCCCTGCAGCTGTGCCTGACGCCATTTTCTCTGCCCTGTCAGCAGTCTCGGGGCTGGGCTGGTGGGAGGGAGTGAGAGGCCACGGCTTTGTGGGTGTCCCAGTGTGAGTGGGGCTCTGCTGGACTTTCTGCAGCAGTTGCCAAGATGCTACCTGCTAAAGAAGAGGATGTGTCACCCACACCTGCCGCTGGAATTTCTCCCTGGGCACAGGTGAGGAAGGAAGAAAGCAGTGGGGGCCGGGACAGCAGGGGTATCTCAGGCAGGGAAATGGAGAGCTTCCAGAAGAGCACCCAGGGCCAGGACCATCCTGGCTGGCCTGCAGGCACCAAGTCGGCTGGCATGCTGTCCCTCATGTGGCTCCATGGCCCTTCCTCTAGGTTTTCAAGTCCTTGTACATATTCAGGTGTTTAGCCTTGGAAGGGTGGGAACATTTCAGCAGCAGCTGGCCTGGGGCTCGGCCCACGTTTACTCACAGATACCTCGGCACGGTCCACCAGCTTTGCAGTGAGGACGCTTGTTGCGAGGAGCATGCTGGCTGAACGGGAGATGATTCCCCACCACTGACCAACTTCAGAATTGTTTGCAATTGGAGCAAGTGCCCTGAAACGGTTTTCCTCTGTGTAACTGGTGGGTTTTGTTCTTTTTTATCTTTTTTTCGTTTTTGGTTCAAGGTAGATTTTATTCCTCTTTTGTGTATTTACAGATATAAGCATGGAAATAATTTATTCATATAAATACATGTATGTGAAGGGAAGAATATTTTTCTGTTTTACTTTTTTTAATTTTATTTTTTTATTTTGAATTTAATTTTATATTTTTATACAGCAGGTTGTTTTTGGTTATCTACTTTATACATATAAATGTATACATACCAATCCCAATATCTCAACTCCTCCCACCACCATCCCCAACAGCTTTCCCCCCTTGTTGTCCATACGTTTGTTGTATACATGTATTGCTCTATTTCTGCCTTGCAAAACAGTTCATCTGTACAATTTTTCTAGGTTCCACATATATGCATTAATATACAAGATTTGTTTTTCTCTTTCTGACTTACTTCACTCTGTATGACAGTCTCTAGATCCATCAACGTCTCTACAAATGTCCCAATTTCATTCCTTTTTATGGCTTAGTAATATTCCATTTTATATATGTACCACATCTTTATGCATTCGTCTGTCTGTGGGCATTTAGGTTGCTTCCATTTCCTGGATAGTGTAAATAGTGATGCAATGAACATTGTGGTGAATGTCTCTTTTTGATTTATGGTTTTGTCTGGGTATATGCCCAGTAGAGGGATTGCTGTATCATATGGTAATTCTATTCTTAGTTTTATAAGAAACTCCATAATGTTCTCCACAGTGACTGTATCAATTTACGTTCCCAACAATAGTGGAAGAGGATTCCTTATCTCCACACCGTTTCCAGCATTTGTTGTTTGTAGATTTTCTGATGATGCCCATTCTAATAGGTGTGAGGTGATACACCATGGATGAGTCTATTTCGTTGAGCAAAGAGTAGGTCTTGTTTATTACGTATTTGGCTTATGGAATGGTATGTGTGCTAATTTCAATCTGTTTTTATACAGCAGCCCAACTCAACTTTCCCCTTAAGCAAGCATAAGGTTTTTATCTAAATGTGAGACTCTGTTCGGTTTTGTAATTCAGTTTATGTGTAGCCAAGTTTACACTCCCTCTATTAGTGATATCTTATGATAATTATCTTTCTTTGTGTGATATATTTCTCTTAGAATCATCATAATTAAATCCACTCAATTTGCTGCTACAGGCCTGATGACATTGATTTCACTGCTGAGTGATATTCCGTTGTACGTAAGTAGCACAACTTCTTTATCCATTTTTTTCTTTCTGGGATATTTAATTTGTACTGGACTCGAGGTTCTTGTAAACACAGCAGCCCTAAATTTTGTGTTGGCTGTGTCTTGTTGATTTTAATTTTCCTAAGCTATAGGGCCAAAAGTGGAAGTGCCCTAGGCTCTGTAGCTTTGTTTTTTAGATGTTTCAGGATACACCATGAACATCTCCAGAGTGTCTGTTGGCAATTTACATCCCGCCCATCAGCATAACACGGCTCCCTGTTCTCCATGGCCTGTCCTGTGTTTCTGGTTTTTACACTTTATTCAGATGGCCTTTTTGACGAATGGGAAATGTGACTTCATTGTAGTGTGGATTTCCATTGCTGGAGTGCTTGGTTGGCCAAAATGTTCATATGCGTTTTTTCCTGAATATATTCAGGAAAAATGTATACGCACTTTTTGTCCATGTGCATCACTGTCAAAGATCTGCCGCTTTTCATATGCTTTAAATGCAATTCCAATCTACCTCTTGAAATATGATTCCTGCAATTCTGCCTCGTTTTCAAGTCCTCTTTGCAGACTTACTTCGATATATTTTTGCCAATAGCTGTCATTTATCTCTGCAGGTTTGTGAATTACAGTGCCCCTGAGCTCCTTTCTTAACTCGCTTCCTTGTAAGCTGGCCACAAAACTGCAGGTTTGCTTTAGGCCATAATCAGGGTCCAGCAAGGCACTCTGAGCCTTTGGTTAATTCCTCTTCCTGGTGGGAAATTAGAGTTAAATGTGCCCCTCCAGATACCTGCCTCACTCCCAGCCACATGGTGATGTATGTCCTCAGGTTTGAGGCCATATGTGATGGGTTCCTCATCTTTTGATGATGTGGCCCCACTGGTGTGTGGACACTCCTGCCTGGTTCCCATCCCCTTGGTGATGTGGGCCCTCTGGTGAGACTCTGATCCTGGTTGGGTTCCTCACACATCCGTGAGGTGAGCCCTCTTCTCTGAGGTCACTCCTGCCTGGCTGGCACAACCCGCCTTGTTGACTTCGGCACCCTGGTGGCAGTTGGAGCCTGCTGGGAGCCTCCTTCCCGCGGTGATGAGGCCCTCTGGCGTCAGACCCTAATGGCGGGGTTCCCACATTTTCTGATACGTGCTAAGTGGTACGAGGGCACTCCTGCCAGGTTCCCATCCTCATGAGCGTGTGGGCCTTCTGTTCTGAGGTCCTAACGGCTGGGTTGCTCACACTTTCATGATGTGGGCCCTCTGCTGTGAGGTCAATCCTGCCTGGCTGGCGCACGTCGCCTTGGCGATGTGGACCGTCTGGTGGCAGTTGGAGTGTGCTGGGGCCTCCTCCCCTCAGTGATGAGGGCCTTCTGGTGTCAGGCCCTAAGTGCTGGGCTCCACACATTTTCTGATGTGTGCCCAGTGGTGCGAGTCACTCCTGCCAGGTTCCCATCCCCATGGGCATGTGGGACTTCTGTTCTGTGGTCTCAACTGCTGGGTTGCTCACAGTTTCATGATGTGGGCCCTTTGCTGTGTGTTCACTCTGGCCTGTATCCCATAGTGTCAGTGCTCTGGGCCTCCAGCTTGGAGTTTCCAACTTCTCGATTCCTCACCTTTTTTATTCTATGGGTCCTCGGTTGTGCGTCTCCTCCTGCATGCCTCACTCCCAGCCCCTTCGTGATGTGTGTCCCCTTGTTTGAGGCCACATGTGCTGTGTTCCTCACCTTTCTATAATGTGGCCACACTGGTGTGAGGACACTCTTGCCTGGTTCCCATTCCCTTGGTGATGTTGGCCCCACTGCTGTTAGGACAGTCTTGCCTGGTTCCCATCACCTTGGTGATGTTGGCCCTCTGGTGAGAGTCTGATCCTGCTTAGGTTCCTCACCCTTCTGTGAGGTGGGCCCTCTGCTCTGAGCTCACTCCTGCCTGGCTGGCACACCCCGCCTTGGCAACGTCGGCCATATGGTGGCAGTTGGAGCCTGCTGGGAGCCTCCTCCCCTCAGTGATGAGGGCCCTCTGGCCTCAGGCCCTAACTGCTGGGTTCCCACATTTTCTGATTCGTGCTAAGTGGTGCAAGGACACTCCTGCCAGGTTCCCATCCCCATGGGGATGTGAGCCTTCTGCTCTGAGGTCCCAACGGCTGTGTTGCTCACAGTTTCATGATGAGGGCCCTCTGGTGTGAGTTCACTCCTGCCTAGATCCCATAGCCTCGCTGCTCCTGGCTGCCTGCCGGAGGTTCCAACTGTGGGATTCCTCACCTTTTTTATTCTGTGGTCCCTCTGTTTTGAGGATCCTCTGGCCTGCCTCACTCCCAGCCCCTTGGTGATGTGTGTCCTCAGGTTTGAGGCCACGTGTGCTGGGTCCCTCAAATTATGGTGATGTAGCCCCACTGGTGTGAGGACACTCCTGCCTGGTTCCCATTCCCTTGGTGATGTTGGCCCTCTGGTGACAGTCTGATCCTTGTTGGGTTCCTCACACTTCTGTGAGGTGGGCTTTCTGCTCTGAGGTCACTCCTGCCTGGTTGGCACACCCCGCCTTGGTGACATCGGCCTTATGGTGGCAGTTAGAGCCTGCTGGGAGCCTCCTCCCCTCGGTGATGAGGGTCCTCTGGCCTCAGGTCCTAACTGCTGGGTTCCCACATTTTCTGATTCGTGGAAGTGGGCCGAGGACACTCCTGTCAGGTTCCCATCCCCATAGGGATGTGGGCCTTCTGCTCTGAGGTCCCATCCGCTGGGTTGCTCACAGTTTCATGATGTGGGACCTCTGCTGTGAGTTTGCTGTGGCCTGGATCCCATAGACTCTGTGCTCTGGGCGGCCTACTGGCCGGTTCCAACTGCTGGATTCCTCACAACTTTTATTCTGTGGGCTCTGTTTTGTGAGGATACTCCTGCTTGCCTCACTCCTAGCCCCTTGGAGATGTGGGTCCCCTGTTTTAGGCCACATGTTCTGGGTTCCTCACCTTTCTATAATGTGGCCACACTGGTGTGAGGACCCTCCTGCCTGGTTCCGATCCCCTTGGTGATGTGGGCCCTCTGGTGAGAGTCTTATCCTGGCTGGTTTCCTCACCCTTCTGTGAGGTAGGCCCTCTGCGGTGAGGTCACTCCTGCCTGGCTGGCACACATCACCTTGGTGACGTGGGCCCTCAGTTGGGAGTTGGTGTCTGCTGCGAGTCTCCGTCCCTCGGTAATGAGGGCCCTCTTGCGTCAGACCCTAACTCCTGGGCTCCCAAAATTTGCAGATGTGCGACCTGTGGTGCGAGTACACTCCTGTCAGGTTCCCAACCCCATGGGAATTTGGGCCTTCTGCTCTGAGGTCCCAACGGCTGGGGTGCTCACAGTTTCATGATGAGGGCCCTCTGATGTGCGTTCATTCCGGCCTAGATCCCATAGGCTTGCTGCTCCTGGGCGCCTGCTGGGAGGTTCCAACTGCGGGATTCCTCACCTTTTTTATTCTATGGGCCCTCTGTTTTGAGGCTCCTCCTGCCTGCCTCAATCCCAGCGCCATTGTGATGTGTGTCCTCTGGTGTGAGGCCACGTGTGCTGGGTCCCTCACCTTTCGATGATGTGGCCCCAATGGTGTGAGGACACTCGTGCCTGTTTCCCAGCCCCTTGGTGATGTGGCCCCTCTGGTGAGAGTCTGATCCTGGCTGGGTTCCTTACCGTTCTGTGAGGTGGGCCCTGTGCTCTGAGGTAACTCCTGCCTGGCTTGCTCCCATTGCCTTGGTGACGTCGGCCCTCTGGTGGCAGTTGGATCCTTTTGGAGACTCCTGTCCTCGGTGATGAGGTCCCTCTGGCGTCAGGCTCTAACTGCTGGGCTCCCCAGGTTTTCTGATGTGAGCCCAGTGATGCCAGGACACTCGTGAAATGTTCCCATCCCCATGGCGATATGGGCCTTCTGCTCTGAGGTTCCAACGACTGGGTTGCTCACAGTTTCCTGATGTTAGCTCTCTGGTGTTAGTTCACTCATTCCTAGATCCCATAGCCTCTGTACTCTGGGCCGCCTGCTGGGAAGTTCCAACTGCTGGGTTCCTCACCTTTTTTATTCTTTGGGCCCTGTGTTGGGAGGCTCCTCCTGCCTGTGTCACTCCCAGCCCCTTGGTGATGTAGGTCCTCTGGTTTGTGGCCACATGTGCCAGTTTCCTCATCTTTTAGTGATGTGGCCCCACTGGTGTGAGGACACTCGTGCCTGGTTCCCGTCCCCTTGGTGATATGGGCCCTCTGGTGAGAGTCTGATCCTGGTTGGGTTCCTCACACTTCTTTGAGGTGGGCCGTCTGCTGTGAGGTCACTCCTGCCTGGCTGGCACACCCCGCCTTGGCGACGTGGGCCCTCTTGTGGTAGTTGGAACATGCTGGGAGCCTCCTCCCCTCAGTGATGAGGGCCCTCTGGCGTCAGGCCCTAACTGCTGGGTACCCACATTTTCTGATATGTGCTAAGTGGTGCGAGGACACTCCTGCCATGCTCCCAACACCTTGGGGATGTGGACCTTCTGCTCTGAGGTCCAAATGGCTGGGTTGCTCGCAGTTTCATGATGTGGACCCTCTGCTGTGAGTTTACTGCGGCCTGAATCGCATAGACTTGGTGCTCTTGGCCGCCTGCTGGGAGGTTCCCATTGCTGGATTCCTCAGCTTTTTTATTCTATGGGCCCTGTGTTGTGAGGCTACTCCTGCCTGCCTCATTCCGAGCCCCTTGGAGATGTGGGTCTTCTGGTTTAGGCCACATGTGCTGGGTTCCTCACCTTTCTATGATGTGGCCACACTGGTGTGAAGACTCTCCTGCCTGGTTCTGACCACCTTGGTGATGTGGGCCCTCTGGTGAGAGTCTTATCCTGGCTGTGTTCCTCACCCTTCTGTGAGGTAGGCCCTCTGCGGTGAGGTCACTCCTACCTGGCTGTCACACGTCACCTTGGCGACGTGGGACCTCAGTTGGGTGTTGGTGCCTGATTGGAGTCTCCTCCCCTTGGTAATGAGGGCCCTCTGGCGTCAGGCCCTAACTCCTGGGTTCCCTAAATTCTCTGATGTGTGCCCTGTGGTGCGAGTACACTTCTGACAGGTTCCCAACCCCATGGGAATGTGGGCCTTCTGCTCTGAGATCCCAACGCCTAGGTTGCTCACAGTTTCATGATGACGGCCCTCTGGTGTGAGATCACTCCGGCCTGGATCCCATAGTCTCGCTGCTCCTGGCCGCCTGCTGGGAGGATCCAACTGCGGGATTCTTCACCTCTTTAATTCTATGGTCCCTCTGTTTTGAGGCTCCTCCTGCCTGCCTCAATCCCAGCTCCCTTGTGATGTGTGTCCTCTGGTTTGAGACCACGTGTGCTGGGTCCCTCACTTTTCGGTGATGTGGCCCCACTAGTGTGAGGACACTCCTGCCTGGTTCCCATTCCCTTGGTGATGTGGGCCCTCTGGTGAGAATCTGATCCTCTTTAGTTCTTCACACTTCTGTGAGGTTGACCCTCTGCTCTGAGGTCACTCCTGCCTGGTTGTCGCACTCCGCATTGGCGACGTCGCCCCTCTGGTAGCAGTCGGAGCTGGCTGGGAGCCACCGCCCCTCGGTGATGAGGGCCCTCTGGCATCAGGCACTAATTGCTGGGCTCCCCACATTTTTTCATGTGTGCCCACTCTTGCGATGACACTCCTGCTTGTTTCCCTCCCCCATGGGGATGTGGGCCTTCTGCTCTGAGGTCACAACGGCTGGGTTGCTTACAGAATCACAATGAGGGCCCTCTGTTGTGAGTTCATGCCGGCCTGGATCTCATAGCCTCAGTGCTCTGGGCCGCCTGCTAGGAAGATCCAACTGCTGGTTTCCACACCTTTTGTATACAATGGGACATGTGTTGTGAGGTTAATCCTGCCTGCCTCACTCCGAAACCCATGGTGATGTGGGTCCTCTGGTTTGAGGCCACATGTGCTGGGTACCTCAACTTTTGATGATGTGGCCCCACGGGTGTGAGGACACTCCTGCCTGGTTCCCATCACCTTGGTGATGTGGGCCCTCTGGGGAGAGTCTGATCCTGGCTGGGTTCCCTACCATTCTGTGAGGTGGGCCCTCTGATGTCAGGTCACTCCTGCCTGGCTAGCTCACATCGCCTTGGCGACGTGGGCCCTCTGTTGGCCACTGGAGCATGCTGGGAGCCTCCTACTCCCGTGAATGATGGCCCTGGAAAAAATGCATATGCCCTTTTTGGCCAAGTGCTTCATTGACGAGGTTCTGCCACTTCTCTTATGCTTTCAGAGCAATTCACGTCTACCTCCTGAAATCGGATTCCAGCAATTCTGCCCCACTTTCAAGTCCTCTTCGCAGCCTTAATTCAATATATTTTTGTACGATTTCTGTCATTTATAAGTCTGCAGGTATGTGAATGACAGTGCCCCTGAGCTCCTTTCCTCAACTCGCTTTCTTGTGAGCTGGCCACAAAACCACAGGATTGCTTCAGGCCCTAATCTTGTTCCAGCACGGCATGCTGAGCCTTTGGTTAATTCCTTTTCCTGTTGGGAAATGAGTGTTAAAATTGCCCGTGCATACTGGGCATATACCCTGAGAAAACCAAAATTCAAAAAGAGTCATGTACCAAAATGTTCATTGCAGCTCTATTTACAATAGCCCGGAGATGGAAAGAACCTAAGCGCCCATCATCGGACGAATGGATAAAGAAGATGTGGCACATATACACAATGGAATATTACTCAGCCTTAAAAAGAAATGAAACTGAGTTATTTGTAATGAGATGGATAGACCTAGAGTCTGTCATACAGAGTGAAGTAAGTCAGAAAGAAAAAGACAAATAGCGTATGCTAACACATATATATGGAATTTAAAGGAAAAAAATGTCATGAAGAACCTAGGGATAAGACAGGAATAGAGGCGCAGACCTACTGGAGAACGGAATTGAGGATATGGGGAGGGGGAATGGTGAGTTTTGACAGGGCGAGAGAGAGTCATGGACATATACACACTAACAAATGTAATAAGGTAGATAGCAAGGGGGAAGCAGCCGCAAGGCACAGGGATATTAGCTCGGGGCGTTGGGACAGCCTGGAGGGGTGGAAGGGGGAGAGAGGGAGGGAGGGAGACACAAGAGGGAAGACACAGGGAGCATATGTATATGTATAGCTGATTCACTTTGTTATAAAGCAAAAACTAACACACCATTGTAAAGCAATTATACCCCAATAAAGATGTTAAAAAAAATATTTGCCCGTGCACACACCTACAGATAGTCTCCCATTGGTTCTCCTTATTCCTGTTCATCTTGCGCAGAAATTGCAAACAGTGCCAAACAGGAGGTTAAAGGCACTGACTCTCCAAATGGGGAGAGTGTAAGAAAAGGGTCTGGAATGGTGAACCTGAGTACCAGGGGACGAAAACAGACATGCATGTAAAAAGGTTTCCCAGTCACACGGTGGAGCATACTCTGGGTTTCCCATGCAAATTTTACCAGAAGGAAGAATCCCTTGACCCTGGAGAGTTGGGAACCATGGAATGGGTACCAGGCAGTATGACATCAAAGGGTCTGCATTTGCTCACTGAACCTCACCAATGCTATCAGCCCAAAGGGTCAAGCCTTATCTCTCACCCAGCTCTGGGTGTAGATGTGGTAAACCAGGTTGCATCACATGCCCTGTGTGAGTTATTTAAGAATTGCTCTCTATTTCACTGTCATTGTGTTTTGTTTTTGAAATTTTTTTTGACACTGGGATTTATCGGATTTTCACTGCTGCGTTAATGCCGCTGTACACACTCTTGATTCTCTTACGGAGACATAAATATCCACGGGTTTTAAGATTCTTCCTAGTCAGGTATATTCCTAGGCGTTGAATATGTGGTGTTGAGTCCATTTCGTTGAGCAAGGAGTAGGTCTTGTCTATTACATATTTGGCTTATGGAACGGTATCTGTGCTAATTTCAGTCTCTGGTTTTATGCAGCACTCCAACGCACCTTTCTACATAAGAAAGCACAAGTTGGTTTTCTAAATTTGAGACTGTTCTGTTTTGTAATTCAGTTCATGTGTAGTCAAGTTTACATACTGTGTATTAGTGATATTTTATGATGTTTCTTTTTATGTGTGACTTATTTCACGTAGAAACACCATACATGTATCCACTCACTATGCCACTGCGGGCCTGATGACACAGATTTCATTGCTGAGTGATATTCCATTGTACGTACGTACCACAACTTCTTTATCCATTGTTTGCTCTCTGAGATATTTACCTGGTACTGTAAACGAGGTTCTTGTGAACAGAGAGGTCCCAAACTTTGAGGTGGCTGGGTGTTTTTGATTTTAATTTCCCTAAGCTGTAGGACCATAAGTGGAAGTGCCATAGGCTGTGTTGCTTTGTTTCTTACGTGTTTCAGGAAACACATTACACTTCTCCAGAATGGCTGTCGGCAATTTACATCATATGCATCAGCATAATAAGGATCCCTGTTTTCCATTGCCTGTCCTCCATTTCTGGATTTTACAATTTTTTTAAATGGCCCTTTTGCCCTGGGGGGCACTGAGATTTCATTGTAGTGCAGGTTTATTTACAAGCTTCTTGGTTGGCCAAAAAGTGCGTATGCGTTTTTTCCTGAATATATTTAGGGAAAAAAGCATCCGCACTTTTTGGACAAGTGCATCATTATCGACGTTCTGCCTCTTTTCCTATTCTTTAAGTGCAATTCCAGTTTAACCCTTCAATCGTTTTCCTGAATTTCTGCCCCGCTTTCAAGTCCCCTTTGCAGGCTTACTTCAATATATTTTTGGAGGATAGCTGTCATTTATAACTCTGCAGGTTTGTGAATTACAGTGCCCCTGAGCTCCTTTCTTCAACTCCCTTTCTTGTGAGCTGGGCACAAAACTGCAGGATTGCTTCAGGCACTAATCTCTTTCCAGCAGGGCACGCTGAGCGTTTGGTTAATTCCTCTTCCTGGTGGGAAATGAGCATTACATTTGCCCGTGCAGACAACTACAGCTAGTCTCTCATTGGTTCTCCCTATTCCTGTTCATCTTGCACAGAAATTGCAAGCTGTGCCAAAGAGGAGGTTAAAGGCACTGACTCTCCAAGCGGGGAGAGTGTTAGTAAAGCATCTGGAATGGTGAACCCGAGGACCAGGATACGAAAACTGAGATGCATTTTAAATCGTTTCCCAATCACACGGTGGACGATACTCTGGGTTTCCCATGCATGTTTTAGCTGGAGGAAGAATCCCTTGAACCTGGAGAGTTGGGACCCATGGAATGGGTACCATGCAGTATGACTTCAAAGGGTCTGCATTTGCTCACCGAAACTCACCAATGCTATCAGCCTGAAGTGTCCAGCCTTATGTCCCAACCAGCTGTTGGTGTAGATGTGGTCAATCCCGGTTGCATCACATGCCCTGAGTGAATTATTTAAGAATTGCTCTCTATTTCACTGTCTTTGTGTTTTGTTTTCGAAATTTATTTTGATAATGGGATTTATCGGATTTTCACTGCTGCGTTTCGGCTGCTGTACACACGCTTGATTCTCTTACGGAGACATATATATCCATGGGTTTTAAGATTCTTCCTAGTCAGGTATATTCCTAGGCGTTGAATATGTGGTGTTGGGTCCATTTCGTTGAGCAAGGAGTAGGTCTTGTCTATTACATATTTGGCTTATGGAAAGTTATCTGTGCTAATTTCAGTCTCTGGTTTTATGCAGCACCCCAAGGCACCTTTCCCCATAAGCAAGCACTAGTTGGTTTTCTAAATTTGAGACCCTGTTCTTTTTGTAATTCAGTTCATGTGTAGTCAAGTTTACATTCCGTGTATTAGTGATATCTTATGATGTTTCTTTTTCTGTGTGACGTAGTTCACGTAGAATCACCGTACCTGCATCCACTCACTATGCCGCTACGGGCCTGATGACACAGATTTCATTGCTGAGTGATATTGCATTGTACGTACGTGCCACAACTTCTTTATCCATTTTTTGCTTTCTGGGATATTTACCTGATACTGTAGACGAGCTTCTTGTGAACACAGCCGTCCCAAATATTGGGGTGGCTGTCTGTTTTTGATTTTAATTTCCGTAAGCTATAGGACCATAAGTGGAAGTGCCATAGGCTGTGTTGCTTTGTTTCTTACGTGTTTCAGGAAACACCATACACTTCTCCAGGGTGGCTGCTGGAAATTTACATCCTGCCAATCAGCATAACAAGGCTCCCTGTTCTCCATATCCTGTCCTACCTTTCTGGATTTTACACTTTTTTCAGATGGCCCTTTTGCCCCGGGGGGCAGTGAGATTTCATTGTAGTGCAGATTTCCTTTACAGGCTTGCTTGGTTGGCCAAAAAGGGCATATGCGTTTTTTCCTGAATATATTCAGGAAAAAACGCATACGCCCTTTTTGGCCAAGTGCATCATTGTCGACGTTGTGCCTCTTTTCCTATGCTTTCAGGGCATTTCCAGTCTACCCCCTGCAATCGTTTTCCTGAAATTCAGCCCCGCTTTCAAGTCCCCTTCGCAGGCTTACTTCAATATATTTTTGGAGGATACCTGTCATTTATAACTCTGCAGGTTTGTGAAGTACAGTGCCCCTGAGCTCCTTTCTTCAACTCGCTTTCTTGTGAGTTGGGCACAAAACCGCAGGATTGCTTCAGGCCCTTCTCTGTTTCCAGCAGGGCACACTGAGCCTTTGTTTAATTCCTCTTCCTGGTGGGCAATGAGCGTTACATTTGCCCGTGCAATCACCTACAGCTAGTCTCTCATTGGTTCTCCCTATTCCTGTTCATCTTGCACAGAAATTGCAAGCTGTGCGAAACAGGAGGTTAAAGGCACTGACTCTCCAAGCGGGGAGAGTGATAGTAAACCATCTGGAATGGTGAACCCGAGGACCAGGATACGAAAACTGAGATGCATTTTAAATCGTTTCCCAATCACACGGTGGACGATACACTGGGTTTCCCATGCATGTTTTAGCTGGAGGAAGAATGCCTTGAACCTGGAGAGTTGGGACCCATGGAATGGGTACCATGCAGTATGATTTCAAAGGGTCTGCATTTGCTCACCGAAACTCACCAGTGCTATCAGCCAGAAGTGTCCAGCCTTATGTCTCAACCAGCTCTGGGTGTAGATGTGGTCAATCCCGGTTGCATCACATGCCCTGAGTGAATTATTTAAGAATTGCTCTCTATTTCACTGTCTTTGTGTTTTGTTTTCGAAATTTATTTTGATAATGGGATTTATCGGATTTTCACTGCTGCATTTCTGCCGCTGTACACACGCTTGATTCTCTTACGGAGACATATATATCCATGAGTTTTAAGATTCTTCCTAGTCAGGTATATTCCTAGGCGTTGAATATGTGGTGTTGAGTCCATTTCGTTGAGCAAGGAGTAGGTCTTGTCTATTACATATTTGGCTTATGGAATGTTATCTGTGCTAATTTCAGTCTCTGGTTTTATGCAGCACGCCAAGGCACCTTTCCCCATAAGCAAGCACTAGTTGGTTTTCTAAATTTGAGACCCTGTTCTGTTTTGTAATTCAGTTCATGTGTAGTCAAGTTTACATTCCGTGCATTAGTGATATCTTATGATGTTTCTTTTTCTGTGTGATGTAGTTCACGTAGAATCACCGTACCTGCATCCACTCACTATGCCGCTACGGGCCTGATGACACAGATTTCATTGCTGAGTGATACTGCATTGCACATACGTGCCACAACTTCTTTATCCATTTTTTGCTTTCTGGGATATTTACCTGGTACTGTAGACGAGCTTCTTGGGAACACAGCCGTCCCAAAATTTGGGGTGGCTCTCTGTTTTTGATTTTAATTTCCCTAAGGAATAGGACCATAAGTGCAATTGCCATAGGCTGTGTTGCTTTATTTCTTACGTGTTTCAGGAAACACCATACACTTCTCCAGGGGGGCTGTTGGCAATTTACATCCTGCCAATCAGCATAACAAGGCTCCCTGTTCTCCATATCCTGTCCTACCTTTCTGGATTTTACACTTTTTTCAGATGGCCCTCTTGCCCGGGGGGCAGTGAGACTTCATTGTAGTGCAGATTTCCTTTACAGGCTTGCTTGTTTGGCCAAAAAGGGCGTATGCGTTTTTTCCTGAATATATTCAGGAAAAAACGCATACGCCCTTTTTGGCCAAGTGCATCATTGTCGACGTTGTGCCTCTTTTCCTATGCTTTCAGGGCAATTCCAGTCTACCCCCTGCAATCGTTTTCCTGAAATTCTGCCACGCTTTCAAGTCCCCTTCGCAGACTTACTTCAATATACTTTTGGAAGATAGCTGTCATTTATAACTCTGCAGGTTTGTGAATTACAGTGCCCCTGAGCTCCTTTCTTCAACTCGCTTTCTTGTGAGCTGGGCACAAAACCGCAGGATTGCTTCAGGCCCTAATCTGTTTCCAGCAGGGCACACTGAGCCTTTGTTTAATTCCTCTTCCTGGTGGGCAATGAGCGTTACATTTGCCCGTGCAGACATCTACAGCTAGTCTCTCATTGGTTCTCCCTAATCCTGTTCATCTTGCACAGAAATTGCAAGCTGTGCCAAACAGGAGGTTAAAGGCACTGACTCTCCAAGCGGGGAGAGTGTTAGTAAAGCATCTGGAATGGTGAACCCGAGGACCAGGATACGAAAACAGAGATGCATTTTAAATCGTTTCCCAATCACACGGTGGACGATACTCTGGGTTTCCCATGCATGTTTTAGCTGGAGGAAGAATGCCTTGAACCTGGAGAGTTGGGACCCATGGAATGGGTACCATGCAGTATGACTTCAAAGGGTCTGCATTTGCTCACCGAAACTCACCAGTGCTATCAGCCAGAAGTGTCCAGCCTTATGTCTCAACCAGCTCTGGGTGTAGATGTGGTCAATCCCGGTTGCATCACATGCCCTGAGTGAATTATTTAAGAATTGCTCTCTATTTCACTGTCTTTGTGTTTTGTTTTCGAAATTTATTTTGATAATGGGATTTATCGGATTTTCACTGCTGCATTTCCGCCGCTGTACACACGCTTGATTCTCTTACGGAGACATATATATCCATGGGTTTTATGATTCTTCCTAGTCAGGTATATTCCTAGGCGTTGAATATGTGGTGTTGAGTCCATTTCGTTGAGCAAGGAGTAGGTCTTGTCTATTACATATTTGGCTTATGGAATGTTATCTGTGCTAATTTCAGTCTCTGGTTTTATGCAGCACCCCAACGCACCTTTCCCCATAAGCAAGCACTATTTGGTTTTCTAAATTTGAGACCCTGTTCTTTTTTGTAATTCAGTTCATGTGTAGTCAAGTTTACATTCCGTGTATTAGTGATATCTTATGATGTTTCTTTTTCTGTGTGACGTAGTTCACGTAGAATCACCGTACCTGCATCCACTCACTATGCCGCTACGGGCCTGATGACACAGATTTCATTGCTGAGTGATATTGCATTGTACGTACGTGCCACAACTTCTTTATCCATTTTTTGCTTTCTGGGATATTTACCTGATACTGTAGACGAGCTTCTTGTGAACACAGCCATTCCAAATATTGGGGTGGCTGTCTGTTTTTGATTTTAATTTCCGTAAGCTATAGGACCATAAGTGGAAGTGCCATAGGCTGTGTTGCTTTGTTTTTTACGTGTTTCAGGAAACACCATACACTTCTCCAAGGTGGCTGCTGGCAATTTACATCCTGCCAATCAGCATAACAAGGCTCCCTGTTCTCCATATCCTGTCCTACCTTTCTGGATTTTACACTTTTTTCAGATGGCCCTTTTGCCCGGGGGGGCAGTGAGATTTCATTGTAGTGCAGATTTCCTTTACAGGCTTGCTTGGTTGGCCAAAAAGGGCGTATGCGTTTTTTCCTGAATATATTCAGGAAAAAAGGCATACGCCCTTTTTAGCCAAGTGCATCATTGTCGACGTTGTGCCTCTTTTCCTATGCTTTCAGGGCAATTCCAGTCTACGCCCTGCAATCGTTTTCCTGAAATTCAGTCCCGCTTTCAAGTCCCCTTCGCAGGCTTACTTCAATATATTTTTGGAGGATAGCTGTCATTTATAACTCTGCAGGTTTGTGAAGTACAGTGACCCTGAGCTCCTTTCTTCAACTCGCTTTCTTGTGAGCTGGGCACAAAACCGCAGGATTGCTTCAGGCTCTAATCTGTTTCCAGCAGGGCACACTGAGCCTTTGTTTAATTCCTCTTCCTGGTGGGCAATGAGCGTTACATTTGCCCGTGCAGACACCTACAGCTAGTCTCTCATTGGTTCGCCCAAATCCTGTTCATCTTGCACAGAAATTGCAAGCTGTGCCAAACAGGAGGTTAAAGGCACTGACTCTCCAAGCGGGGAGAGTGTTAGTAAAGCATCTGGAATGGTGAACCCGAGGACCAGGAAACGAAAACTGAGATGCATTTTAAATTGTTTCCCAATCACACGGTGGACGATACTCTGGGTTTCCCATGCATGTTTTAGCTGGAGGAAGAATCCCTTGACCCTGGAGAGTTGGAACCCATGGATGGGTACCATGCAGTATGACTTCAAAGGGTCTGCATTTGCTCAATGAAACTCAACAATGCTATCAGCCTGAAGTGTCCAGCCTTATGTCTCAACCAGCTCTGGGTGTAGATGTGGTCAATCCCGGTTGCATCACATGCCCTGAGTGAATTATTTAAGAATTGCTCTCTATTTCACTGTCTTTGTGTTTTGTTTTCGAAATTTATTTTGCTAATGGGATTTATCGGATTTTCACTGCTGCGTTTCCGCCGCTGTACACACGCTTGATTCTCTTACGGAGACATATATATCCATGGGTTTTAAGATTCTTCCTAGTCAGGTATATTCCTAGGCGTTGAATATGTGGTGTTGAGTCCATTTCGTTGAGCAAGGAGTAGGTCTTGTCTATTACATATTTGGCTTATGGAATGTTATCTGTGCTAATTTCAGTCTCTGGTTTTATGCAGCACCCCAACGCACCTTTGCCCATAAGCAAGCACTTGTTGGTTTTCTAAATTTGAGACCCTGTTCTGTTTTGTAATTCAGTTCATGTGTAGTCAAGTTTAAATTCCGTGTATTAGTGATATCTTATGATGTTTCATTTTCTGTGTGACGTAGTTCACGTAGAATCACCGTACGTGAATCCACTCACTATGCCGCTACGGGCCTGATGACACAGATTTCATTGCTGAGTGATATTGCATTGCACGTACGTGCCACAACTTCTTTATCCATTTTTTGCTTTCTGGGATATTTACCTGGCACTGTAGACGAGCTTCTTGTGAACACAGCCGTCCCAAATATTGGGGTGGCTGTCTGTTTTTGATTTTAATTTCCGTAAGCTATAGGACCATAAGTGGAAGTGCCATAGGCTGTGTTGCTTTGTTTCTTACGTGTTTCAGGAAACACCATACACTTCTCCAGGGTGGCTGCTGGCAATTTACATCCTGCCAATCAGCATAACAAGGCTCCCTGTTCTCCATATCCTGTCCTACCTTTCTGGATTTTACACTTTTTTCAGATGGCCCTTTTGCCCGGGGGGGCAGTGAGATTTCATTGTAGTGCAGATTTCCTTTACAGGCTTGCTTGGTTGGCCAAAAAGGGCGTATGCGTTTTTTCCTGATTATATTCAGGAAAAAACGCATACGCACTTTTTGGCCAAGTGCATCATTGTCGACGTTGTGCCTCTTTTCCTATGCTTTCAGGGCAATTCCAGTCTACCCCCTGCAATCGTTTTCCTGAAATTCAGCCCCGCTTTCAAGTCCCCTTCGCAGGCTTACTTCAATATATTTTTGGAGGATAGCTGTCATTTATAACTCTGCAGGTTTGTGAAGTACAGTGCCGCTGATCTCCTTTCTTCAACTCGCTTTCTTGTGAGCTGGGCACAAAACCGCAGGATTGCTTCAGGCCCTAATCTGTTTCCAGCAGGGCACACTGAGCCTTTGTTTAATTCCTCTTTCTGGTGGGCAATGAGCGTTACATTTGCCCATGCAGACACCTACAGCTAGTCTCTCATTGGTTCTCCCTATTCCTGTTCATCTTGCACAGAAATTGCAAGCTGTGCGAAACAGGAGGTTAAAGTCACTGACTCTCCAAGCGGGGAGAGTGTTAGTAAAGCATCTGGAATGGTGAACCCGAGGACCAGGAAACGAAAACTGAGATGCATTTTAAATCATTTCCCAATCACACGGTGGATGATACTCTGGGTTTCCCATGCATGTTTTAGCTGGAGGAAGAATCCCTTGAACCTGGAGAGTTGGGACCCATGGAATGGGTACCATGCAGTATGACTTCAAAGGGTCTGCATTTGCTCACCGAAACTCACCAATGCTATCAGCCTGAAGTGTCCAGCCTTATGTCTCAACCAGCTCTGGGTGTAGATGTGGTCCATCCCGGTTTCATCACATGCCCTGAGTGAATTATTTAAGAATTGCTCTCTATTTCACTGTCTTTGTGTTTTGTTTTCGAAATTTATTTTGATAATGGGATTTATCGGATTTTCACTGCTGCGTTTCGGCCGCTGTACACACGCTTGATTCTCTTACGGAGACATATATATCCATGGGTTTTAAGATTCTTCCTAGTCAGGTATATTCCTAGGCGTTGAATATGTGGTGTTGGGTCCATTTCGTTGAGCAAGTAGTAGGTCTTGTCTATTACATATTTGGCTTATGGAAAGTTATCTGTGCTAATTTCAGTCTCTGGTTTTATGCAGCACCCCAAGGCACCTTTCCCCATAAGCAAGCACTAGTTGGTTTTCTAAATTTGTGACCCTGTTCTGTTTTGTAATTCAGTTCATGTGTAGTCAAGTTTACATTCCGTGTATTAGTGATATCTTAAGATGTTTCTTTTTCTGTGTGACGTAGTTCACGTAGAATCACCGTACCTGCATCCACTCACTATGCCGCTACGGGCCTGATGACACAGATTTCATTGCTGAGTGATATTGCATTGCACGTACGTGCCACAACTTCTTTATCCATTTTTTGCTTTCTGGGATATTTACCTGGCACTGTAGACGAGCTTCTTGGGAACACAGCCGTCCCAAACTTTGGGGTGGCTCTCTGTTTTTGATTTTAATTTCCCTAAGGAATAGGACCATAAGTGTAACTGCCATAGGCTGTGTTGCTTTGTTTCTTACGTGTTTCAGGAAACACCATACACTTCTCCAGGGTGGCTGCTGGCAATTTACATCCTGCCAATCAGCATAACAAGGCTCCCTGTTCTCCATATCCTGTCCTACATTTCTGGATTTTACACTTTTTTCAGATGGCCCTTTTGCCCGGGGGGCAGTGAGACTTCATTGTAGTGCAGATTTCCTTTACAGGCTTGCTAGGTTGGCCAAAAAGGGCGTATGCGTTTTTTCCTGAATATATTCAGGAAAAAACGCATACGCCCTTTTCGGCCAAGTGCATCATTGTCGACGTTGTGCCTCTTTTCCTATGCTTTCAGGGCAATACCAGTCTACCCCCTGCAATCGTTTTCCTGAAATTCTGCCCCGCTTTCAAGTCCCCTTCGCATGCTTACTTCAATATATATTTGGAGGATAACTGTCATTTATAAATCTGCAGGTTTGTGAATTACAGTGCCCCTGAGCTCCTTTCTTCAACTCGCTTTCTTGTGAGCTGGGCACAAAACCGCAGGATTGCTTCAGGCCCTAATCTGTTTCCGGCAGGGCATGCTGAGCCTTTGGTTAATTCCTCTTCCTGGTGGGAGAGGAGCGTTACATTTGCCCGTGCAGACACCTACAGCTAGTCTCTCATTGGTTCTCTCTATTCCTGTTCATCTTGCACAGAAATTGCAAGCTGTGCCAAACAGGAGGTTAAAGGCACTGACACTCCAAGCGGGGAGAGTGTTAGTAAAGCATCTGGAATGGTGAACCCGAGGACCAGGATACGAAAACTGAGATGCATTTTAAATCGTTTCCCAATCACACGGTGGACGATACTCTGGGTTTCCCATGCATGTTTTAGCTGGAGGAAGAATCCCTTGAACCTGGAGAGTTGGGACCCATGGAATGGGTACCATGCAGTATGACTTCCAAGGTTCTGCATTTGCTCACCGAAACTCACCAATGCTATCAGCCTGAAGTGTCCAGCCTTATGTCTCAACCAGCTCTGGGTGTAGATGTGGTCAATCCCGGTTGCTTCACATGCCCTGATTGAATTATTTAAGAATTGCTCTCTATTTCACTGTCTTTGTGTTTTGTTTTCGAAATTTATTTTGATAATGGGATTTATCGGATTTTCACTGCTGCGTTTCGGCCGCTGAACACACGCTTGGTTCTCTTATGGAGACATATATATCCATGGGTTTTAAGATTCTTCCTAGTCAGGTATATTCCTAGGCGTTGATTATGTGGTGTTGGGTCCATTTCGTTGAGCAAGGAGTAGGTCTTGTCTATTACATATTTGGCTTATGGAAAGTTATCTGTGCTAATTTCAGTCTCTGGTATTATGCAGCACCCAAAGGCACCTTTCCCCATAAGCAAGCACTAGTTTGTTTTCTAAATTTGAGACCCTGTTCTGTTTTGTAATTCAGTTCATGTGTAGTCAAGTTTACATTCCGTGTATTAGTGATATCTTATGATGTTTCTTTTTCTGTGTGACGTAGTTCATGTAGAATCACCGTACCTGCATCCACTCACTATGCCGCTACGGGCCTGATGACACAGATTCCATTGCTGAGTGCTATTGCATTGTACGTACGTGCCACAACTTCTTTATCCATTTTTTGCTTTCTGGGATATTTACCTGATACTGTAGACGAGCTTCTTGTGAACACAGCCATCCCAAATATTGGGGTGGCTGTCTGTTTTTGATTTTAATTTCCGTAAGCTATAGGACCATAAGTGGAAATGCCATAGGCTGTGTTGCTTTGTTTCTTACGTGTTTCAGGAAACACCATACACTTCTCCAGGGTGGCTGCTTACAATTTACATCCTGCCAATCAGCATAACAAGGCTCCCTGTTCTCCATATCCTGTCCTACCTTTCTGGATTTTACACTTTTTTCAGATGGCCCTTTTGCCCGGGGGGCAGTGAGACTTCATTGTAGTACAGATTTCCTTTACAGGCTTGCTTGTTTGGCCAAAAAGGGCGTATGCGTTTTTTCCTGAATATATTCAGGAAAAAACGCATACGCCCTTTTTGGCCAAGTGCATCATTGTTGACGTTCTGCCTCTTTTCCTATGCTTTCAGGGCAATTCCAGTCTACCCTCTGCAATCGTTTTCCTGAAATTCTGCCCCGCTTTCAAGTCCCCTTCGCAGGCTTACTTCAATATATTTTTGGAGGATAGCTGTCATTTATAACTCTGCAGGTTTGTGAATTACAGTGCCCCTGAGCTCCTTTCTTCAACTCGCTTTATTGTGAGCTGGGCACAAAACCGCAGGATTGCTTCAGGCCCTAATCTGTTTTCAGCAGGGCACGCTGAGCCTTTGTTTAATTCCTCTTCCTGGTCAGCAATGAGCGTTACATTTGCCCGTGCAGACACCTACAGCTAGTCTCTCATTGGTTCTCCCTATTCCTGTTCATCTTGCACAGAAATTGCAAGCTGTGCCAAACAGTAGGTTAAAGGCACTGACTCTCCAAGCGGGGAGAGTGTTAGTAAAGCATCTGGAATGGTGAACCCGAGGACCAGGATAGGAAAACTGAGATGCATTTTAAATCGTTTCCCAATCACATGGTGGACGATACTCTGGGTTTCCCATGCATGTTTTAACTGGAGGAAGAATGCCTTGAACCTGCAGAGATGGGACCCATGGAATGGGTACCATGCAGTATGACTTCAAAGGGTCTGCATTTGCTCACCGAAACTCACCAATGCTATCAGCCTGAAGTGTCCAGCCTTATGTCTCAACCAGCTCTGGGTGTAGATGTGGTCAATCCCGGTTGCATCACATGCCCTGAGTGAATTAGTTAAGAATTGCTCTCGATTTCACTGTCTTTGTGTTTTGTTTTCGAAATTTATTTTAGTAATGGGATTTATCGGATTTTCACTGCTGCGTTTCGGCCACTGTACACACGCTTGATTCTCTTACGGAGACATATATATCCATGGGTTTTAAGATTCTTCCTAGTCAGGTATATTCCTAGGCGTTGAATATGTGGTGTTGGGTCCATTTCGTTGAGCAAGGAGTAGGTCTTGTCTATTACATATTTGGCTTATGGAAAGTTATCTGTGCTAATTTCAGTCTCTGGTTTTATGCAGCACCCCAAGGCACCTTTCCCCATAAGCAAGCACTAGTTGGTTTTCTAAATTTGAGACCCTGTTCTGTTTTGTAATTCAGTTCATGTGTAGTCAAGTTTACATTCCGTGTATTAGTGATATCTTATGATGTTTCTTTTTCCGTGTGATGTAGTTCACGTAGAATCACCGTACCTGCATCCACTCACTATGCCGCTACGGGCCTGATGACACAGATTTCATTGCTGAGTGATATTGCATTGTACGTACGTGCCACAACTTCTTTATCCATTTTTTGCTTTCTGGGATATTTACCTGATACTGTAGACGAGCTTCTTGTGAACACAGCCGTCCCAAATATTGGGGTGGCTGTCTGTTTTTGATTTTAATTTCCGTAAGCTATAGGACCATAAGTGGAAGTGCCATAGGCTGTGTTGCTTTGTTTCTTAAGTGTTTCAGGAAACACCATACACTTCTCCAGGTTGGCTGCTGGCAATTTACATCCTGCCAATCAGCATAACAAGGCTCCCTGTTCTCCATATCCTGTCCTACCTTTCTGGATTTTACACTTTTTTCAGATGGCCCTTTTGCCCGGGGGGCAGTGAGACTTCGTTGTGGTGCAGATTTCCTTTACAGGCTTGCTTGGTTGGGCAAAAAGGGCGTATGCGTTTTTTCCTGAATATATTCAGGAAAAAACGCATACGCCCTTTTTGGCCAAGTGCATCATTGTCGACGTTGTGCCTCTTTTCCTATGCTTTCAGGGCAATTCCAGTCTATCCCCTGCAGTCGTTTTCCTGAAATTCTGCCCCGCTTTCAAGTCCCCTTCGCAGGCTTACTTCAATATATTTTTGGAGGATAGCTGTCATTTATAACTCTGCAGGTTTGTGAAGTACAGTGCCCCTGAGCTCCTTTCTTCAACTCGCTTTCTTGTGAGCTGGGCACAAAACCGCAGGATTGCTTCAGGCCCTAATCTGTTTCCAGCAGGGCACACTGAGACTTTGTTTAATTCCTCTTCCTGGTGGGCAATGAGCGTTACATTTGCCCGTGCAGACACCTACAGCTAGTCTCTCATTGGTTCTCCCTATTCCTGTTCATCTTGCACAGAAATTGCAAGCTGTGCGAAACAGGAGGTTAAAGGCACTGACTCTCCAAGCGGGGAGAGTGTTAGTAAAGCATCTGGAATGGTGAACCCGAGGACCAGGATACGAAAACTGAGATTCATTTTAAATCATTTCCCAATCACACGGTGGACGATACTCTGGGTTTCCCATGCATGTTTTAGCTGGAGGAAGAATGCCTTGAACCTGGAGAGTTGGGACCCATGGAATGGGTACCATGCAGTATGACTTCAAAGGGTCTGCATTTGCTCACCGAAACTCACCAATGCTATCAGCCTGAAGTGTCCAGCCTTATGTCTCAACCAGCTCTGGGTGTAGATGTGGTCAATCCCGGTTGCATCACATGCCCTGAGTGAATTATTTAAGAATTGCTCTCTATTTCACTGTCTTTGTGTTTTGTTTTCGAAATTTATTTTGATAATGGGATTTATCGGATTTTCACTGCTGCATTTCCGCCGCTGTACACACGCATGATTCTCTTACGGAGACATATATATCCATGGGTGTTAAGATTCTTCCTAGTCAGGTATATTCCTAGGCGTTGAATATGTGGTGTTGGGTCCATTTCGTTGAGCAAGGAGTAGGTCTTGTCTATTACATATTTGGCTTATGGAATGTTATCTGTGCTAATTTCAGTCTCTGGTTTTATGCAGCACCCCAAGGCACCTTTCACCATAAGCAAGCACTAGTCGGTTTTCTAAATTTGAGACCCTGTTCTGTTTTGTAATTCAGTTCATGTGTAGTCAAGTTTACATTCCGTGTATTAGTGATATCTTATGATGTTTCTTTTCTGTGTGACGTAGTTCACGTAGAATCACCGTACCTGCATCCACTTACTATGCCGCTACGGGCCTGATGACACAGATTTCATTGCTGAGTGATATTGCATTGCACGTACGTGCCACAACTTCTTTATCCATTTTTTGCTTTCTGGGATATTTACCTGATACTGTAGACGAGCTTCTTGTGAACACAGCCGTCCCAAATATTGGGGTGGCTGTCTGTTTTTGATTTTAATTTCCGTAAGCTATAGGACCATAAGTGGAAGTGCCATAGGCTGTGTTGCTTTGTTTCTTACGTGTTTCAGGAAACACCATACACTTCTCCAGCGTGGCTGTTCACAATTTACATCCTGCCAATCAGCATAACAAGGCTCCCTGTTCTCCATATCTTCTCCTACCTTTCTGGATTTTACACTTTTTTCAGATGGCCCTTTTGCCCGGGGGCGCAGTGAGATTTCATTGTAGTGCAGATTTCTTTTACAGGCTTGCTTGGTTGGCCAAAAAGGGCGTATGCGTTTTTTCCTGAATATATTCAGGAAAAAACGCATACACTCTTTTTGGCCAAGTGCATCATTGTCGACGTTCTGCCTCTTTTCCTATGCTTTCAGGGCAATTCCAGTCTACCCCCTGCAATCGTTTTCCTGAAATTCTGCCCCGCTTTCAAGTCCCCTTCGCAGGCTTACTTCAATATATTTTTGGAGGATACCTGTCATTTATAACTCTGCAGGTTTGTGAATTACAGTGCCCCTGAGCTCCTTTCTTCAACTCGCTTTCTTGTGAGCTGGGCACAAAACCGCAGCATTGCTTCAGGCCCTAATCTGTTTCCGGCTGGGCACGTTGAGCCTTTGGTTAATTCCTCTTCCTGGTGGGCAATGAGCGTTACATTTGCCCGTGCAGACACCTACAGCTAGTCTCTCATTGGTTCTCCTTATTCCTGTGCATCTTGCACAGAAATTGCAAGCTGTGCCAAAGAGGAGGTTAAAGGCACTGACTCTCCATGCGGGGAGAGTGTTAGTAAAGCATCTGGAATGGTGAACCCGAGGACCAGGATACGAAAACTGAGATGCATTTTAAATCGTTTCCCAATCACACGGTAGACGATACACTGTGTTTCCCATGCATGTTTTAGCTGGAGGAAGAATGACTTGAACCTGAAGAGTTGGGACACATGGAATGGGTACCATGCAGTATGACTTCAAAGGGTCTGCATTTGCTCACCGAAACTCACCAATGCTATCAGCCTGAAGTGTCCAGCCTTATGTCTCAACCAGCTCTGGGATTAGATGTGGTCAATCCCGGTTGCATCACATGCTCTGAGTGAATTATTTAAGAATTGTTCTCTATTTCACTGTCTTTGTGTTTTGTTTTCGAAATTTATTTTGATAATGGGATTTATCGGATTTTCACTGCTGTGTTTCGGCCGCTGTACACACGCTTGATTCTCTTACGGAGACATATATATCCATGGGTTTTAAGATTCTTCCTAGTCAGGTATATTCCTAGGCGTTGAATATGTGGTGTTGAGTCCATTTCGTTGAGCAAGGAGTAGGTCTTGTCTATTACATATTTGGCTTATGGAATGTTATCTGTGCTAATTTCAGTCTCTGGTTTTATGCAGCACCCCAACGCACCTTTCCCCATAAGCAAGCACTAGTTGGTTTTCTAAATTTGAGACCCTGTTCTGATTTGTAATTCAGTTCATGTGTAGTCAAGTTTACATTCCGTGTATTAGTGATATCTTATGATGTTTCTTTTTCTGTGTGACGTAGTTCACGTAGAATCACCGTACCTGCATCCACTTACTATGCCGCTACGGGCCTGATGACACAGATTTCATTGCTGAGTGATATTGCATTGCACGTACGTGCCACAACTTCTTTATCCATTTTTTGCTTTCTGGGATATTTACCTGATACTGTAGACGAGCTTCTTGTGAACACAGCCGTCCCAAATATTGGGGTGGCTGTCTGTTTTTGATTTTAATTTCCGTAAGCTATAGGACCATAAGTGGAAGTGCCATAGGCTGTGTTACTTTGTTTCTTACGTGTTTCAGGAAACACCATACACTTCTCCAGGTTGGCTGCTGGCAATTTACATCCTGCCAATCAGCATAACAAGGCTCCCTGTTCTCCATATCCTGTCTAACCTTTCTGGATTTTACACTTTTTTCAGATGGCCCTTATGCCCGGGGGGGCAGTGAGATTTCATTGTAGTGCAGGTTTCCTTTACAGGCTCGCTTGGTTGGCCAAAAAGGGCATATGCGTTTTTTCCAGAATATATTCAGGAAAAAACGTATACGCCCTTTTTGGCCAAGTGCATCATTGTTGACGTTGTGACTCTTTTCCTATGCTTTCAGGGCAATTCCAGTCTACCCCCTGCAATCGTTTTCCTGAAATTCTGCCCCGCTTTCAAGTCCCCTTCGCAGGCTTACTTCAATATATTTTTGGAGGATAGCTGTCATTTATAACTCTGCAGGTTTGTGAAGTACAGTGCCCCTGAGCTCCTTTCTTCAACTCGCTTTCTTGTGAGCTGGGCACAAAACCGCAGGATTGCTTCTGGCCCTAATCTGTTTTCAGCAGGGCACGCTGAGCCTTTGTTTAATTCCTCTTCCTGGTGGGCAATGAGCATTACATTTGCCCGTGCAGACACCTAAAGCTAGTCTCTCATTGGTTCTCCCTATTCCTGTTCATCTTGCACAGAAATTGCAAGCTGTGCCAAAGAGGAGGTTAAAGGCACTGACTCTCCAGCGGGGAGAGTGATAGTAAAGCATCTGGAATGGTGAACCCGAGGACCAGGATACGAAAACTGAGATACATTTTAAATCGTTTCCCAATCACACCGTGGACGATACTCTGGGTTTCCCATGCATGTTTTAGCTGGAGGAAGAATCCCTTGAACCTGGATAGTTGGGACCCATGGATTGGGTACCATGCAGTATGACTTCCAAGGGTCTGTATTTGCTCACCGAAACTCACCAATGCTATCAGCCTGAAGTGTCCAGCCTTATGTCTCAACCAGCTCTGGGTGTAGATGTGGTCAATCCCGGTTGCATCACATGCCCTGAGTGAATTAGTTAAGAATTGCTCTCGATTTCACTGTCTTTGTGTTTTGTTTTCTAAATTTATTTTGATAATGGGATTTATCGGATTTTCACTGCTGCGTTTCGGCCGCTGTACACACGCTTGATTCTCTTACGGAGACATATATATCCATGGGTTTTAAGATTCTTCCTAGTCAGGTATATTCCTAGGCGTTGAATATGTGGTGTTGAGTCCATTTCGTTGAGCAAGGAGTAGGTCTTGTCTATTACATATTTGGCTTATGGAATGTTATCTGTGCTAATTTCAGTCTCTGGTTTTATGCAGCACCCCAAGGCACCTTTCCCCATAAGCAAGCACTAGTTGATTTTCTAAATTTGAGACACTGTTGTGTTTTGTAATTCAGTTCATGTGTAGTCAAGTTTACATTCCGTGTATTAGTGATATCTTACGATGTTTCTTTTTCTGTGTGACGTAGTTCACGTAGAATCACCGTACCTGCATCCACTCACTATGCCGCTACGGGACTGATGACACAGATTTCATTGCTGAGTGATATTGCATTGCACGTACGTGCCACAACTTCTTTATCCATTTTTTGCTTTCTGGGATATTTACCTGATACTGTAGACGAGCTTCTTGTGAACACAGCCGTCCCAAATATTCGGGTGTCTGTCTGTTTTTGATTTTAATTTCCGTAAGCTATAGGACCATAAGTGGAAGTACCATAGGATGTGTTGCTTTGTTTCTTACGTGTTTCAGGAAACACCATACACTTCTCCAGGGTGGCTGCTGGCAATTTACATCCTGCCAATCAGCATAACAAGGCTCCCTGTTCTCCATATCCTGTCCTACCTTTCTGGATTTTACACTTTTTTCAGATGGCCCTTTTGCCCGGGGTGCAGTGAGACTTCATTGTAGTGCAGATTTCATTTACAGGCTTGCTTGGTTGGCCAAAAAGGGCGTATGCGTTTTTTCCTGAATATATTCAGGAAAAAACGCATACGCCCTTTTTGGCCAAGTGCATCATTGTCGACGTTCTGCCTCTTTTCCTATGCTTTCAGGGCAATTCCAGTCTACCCTCTGCAATCGTTTTCCTGAATTTCTGCCCCGCTTTCAAGTCCCCTTCGCAGGCTTACTTCAATATATTTTTGGAGGATAGCTGTCATTTATAACTCTGCACGTTTTTGAATTACAGTGCCCCTGAGCTCCTTTCTTCAACTCGCTTTCTTGTGAGCTGGGCACAAAACCGCAGGATTGCTTCAGGCCCTAATCTGTTTCCAGCAGGGCACACTGAGCCTTTGTTTATTTCCTCTTCCTGGTCGGCAATGAGCGTTACATTTGCCCGTGCAGACACCTACAGCTAGTCTCTCATTGGTTCTCCCTATTCCTGTTCATCTTGCACAGAAATTGCAAGCTGTGCCAAACAGTAGGTTAAAGGCACTGACTCTCCAAGCAGGGAGAGTGTTAGTAAAGCATCTGGAATGGTGAACCCGAGGACCAGGATACGAAAACTGAGATGCATTTTAAATCGTTTCCCAAACACACGGTAGACGATACTCTGTGTTTCCCATGCATGTTTTAGCTGGAGGAAGAATGACTTGAACCTGAAGAGTTGGGACCCATGGAATGGGTACCATGCAGTATGACTTCAAAGGGTCTGCATTTGCTCACCGAAACTCACCAATGCTATCAGCCTGAAGTGTCCAGCCTTATGTCTCAACCAGCTCTGGGAGTAGATGTGGTCAATCCCGGTTGCATCACATGCTCTGAGTGAATTATTTAAGAATTGCTCTCTATTTCACTGTCTTTGTGTTTTGTTTTCGAAATTTATTTTGATAATGGGATTTATCGGATTTTCACTGCTGCGTTTCGGCCGCTGTACACACGCTTGATTCTCTTACGGAGACATATATATCCATGGGTTTTAAGATTCTTCCTAGTCAGGTATATTCCTAGGCGTTGAATATGTGGTGTTGAGTCCATTTCGTTGAGCAAGGAGTAGGTCTTGTCTATTACATATTTGGCTTATGGAATGTTATCTGTGCTAATTTCAGTCTCTGGTTTTATGCAGCACCCCAACGCACCTTTCCCCATAAGCAAGCACTAGTTGGTTTTCTAAATTTGAGACCCTGTTCTGATTTGTAATTCAGTTCATGTGTAGTCAAGTTTACATTCCGTGTATTAGTGATATCTTATGATGTTTCTTTTTCTGTGTGACGTAGTTCACGTAGAATCACCGTACCTGCATCCACTTACAATGCCGCTACGGGCCTGATGACACAGATTTCATTGCTGAGTGATATTGCATTGCACGTACGTGCCACAAATTCTTTATCCATTTTTTGCTTTCTGGGATATTTAACTGATACTGTAGAGGAGCTTCTTGTGAACACAGCCGTCCCAAATATTGGGGTGGCTGTCTGTTTTTGATTTTAATTTCCGTAAGCTATAGGACCATAAGTGGAAGTGCCATAGGCTGTGTTGCTTTGTTTCTTACGTGTTTCAGGAAACACCATACACTTCTCCAGGGTGGCTGCTGGCAATTTACATCCTGCCAATCAGCATAACAAGGCTCCCTCTTCTCCATATCCTGTCTAACCTTTCTTGATTTTACACTTTTTTCAGATGGCCCTTATGCCCGGGGGGGCAGTGAGATTTCATTGTAGTGCAGGCTTCCTTTACAGGCTTGCTTGGTTGGAAAAAAAGGGCGTATGCGTTTTTTCCAGAATATATTCAGGAAAAAACGCATACGCCCTTTTTGGCCAAGTGCATCATTGTTGACGTTGTGCCTCTTTTCCTATGCTTTCAGGGCAATTCCAGTCTACCCCCTGCAATCGTTTTCCTGAAATTCTGCCCCGCTTTCAAGTCCCCTATGCAGGCTTACTTCAATATACTTTTGGAAGATAGCTGTCATTTATAACTCTGCAGGTTTGTGAATTACAGTGCCCCTGAGCTCTTTTCTTCAACTCGCTTTCTTGTGAGCTGGGCACAAAACCGCAGGATTGCTTCAGGCCCTAATCTGTTTCCAGCAGGGCACACTGAGCCTTTGTTTAATTCCTCTTCCTGGTGGGAAATGAGCGTTACATTTGCCCGTGCAGACACCTACAGCTAGTCTCTCATTGGTTCTCCCTATTCCTGTTCATCTTGCACAGAAATTGCAAGCTGTGCCAAAGAGGAGGTTAAAGGCACTGACTCTCTAAGCGGGGAGAGTGTTACTAAAGCATCTGAAATGGTGAACCCGAGGACCAGGATACGAAAACTGAGATGCATTTTAAATCGTTTCCCAATCACACGGTGGACGATACTCTGGGTTTCCCATGCATGTTTTAGCTGGAGGAATAATCCCTTGAACCTGGAGAGTTGAGACCCATGGAATGGGTACCATGCAGTATGACTTCAAAGGGTCTGCATTTGCTCACCGACACTCACCAATGCTATCAGCCTGAAGTGTCCAGCCTTATGTCTCAAGCAGCTCTGGGTGTAGATGTGGTCAATCCCGGTTGCATCACATGCCCTGAGTGAATTATTTAAGAATTGTTCTCTATTTCACTGTCTTTGTGTTTTGTTTTCGAAATTTATTTTGATAATGGGATTTATCGGATTTTCACTGCTGCGTTTCGGCCGCTGTACACACGCTTGATTCTCTTATGGAGACATATATATCCATGGGTTTTAAGATACTTCCTAGTCAGGTATATTCCTAGGCGTTGAATATGTGGTTTTGGGTCCATTTCGTTGAGCAAGGAGTAGGTCTTGTCTATTACATATTTGGCTTATGGAAAGTTATCTGTGCTAATTTCAGTCTCTGGTTTTATGCAGCACCCCAACGCACCTTTCCCCATAAGCAAGCACTAGTTGGTTTTCTAAATTTGAGACCCTGTTCTGTTTTGTAATTCAGTTCATGTGTAGTCAAGTTTACATTCCGTGTATTAGTGATATCTTATGATGTTTCTTTTTCTGTGTGACGTAGTTCACGTAGAATCACCGTACCTGCATCCACTCACTATGCCGCTACGGGCCTGATGACACAGATTTCATTGCTGAGTGATATTGCATTGTATGTACGTGCCAAAACTTCTTTATCCAATTTTTGCTTTCTGGGATATTTACCTGATACTGTAGACGAGCTTCTTGTGAACACAGCCGTCCCAAACTTTGGGGTGGCTCTATGTTTTTGATTTTAATTTCCCTAAGGAATAGGACCATAAGTGCAATTGCCATAGGCTGTGTTGCTTTATTTCTTACGTGTTTCAGGAAACACCATACACTTCTCCAGGGTGTCTGCTGGCAATTTACATCCTGCCAATCAGCATAACAAGGCTCCCAGTTCTCCATATCCTGTCCTACCTTTCTGGATTTTACACTTTTTTCAGATGGCCCACTTGCCCGGGGGGCAGTGAGACTTCATTGTAGTGCAGATTTCCATTACAGGCTTGCTTGGTTGGCCAAAAAGCACGTATGCGTTTTTTCCTGAATATATTCAGGAAAAAACGCATACGCCCTTTTTGGCCAAGTGCATCATTGTCGACGTTGTGCCTCTTTTCCTATGCTTTCAGGGCAATTCCAGTCTACCCCCTGCAATCGTTTTCCTGAAATTCTGCCCCGCTTTCAAGTCCCCTACGCAGGCTTACTTCAATATACTTTTGGAAGATAGCTGTCATTTATAACTCTGCAGGTTTGTGAATTGCAGTGCCCCTGAGCTCCTTTCTTCAACTCGCTTTCTTGTGAGCTGGGCACAAAACCACAGGATTGCTTCAGGCCCTAATCTGTTTCCAGCAGGGCACACTGAGCCTTTGTTTAATTCCTCTTCCTGGTGGGCAATGAGCGTTACATTTGCCCGTGCAGACACCTACAGCTAGTCACTCATTGGTTCTCCCTATTCCTGTTCATCTTGCACAGAAATTGCAAGCTGTGCCAAAGAGGAGGTTAAAGGCACTGACTCTCTAAGCGGGGAGAGTGTTAGTAAAGCATCTGGAATGGTGAACCCGAGGACCAGGATACAAAAACTGAGATGCATTTTAAATCGTTTCCCAATCACACGGTGGACCATACTGTGGGGTTCCCATGCATGTTTTAGCTGGAGGAAGAATCCCTTGAACCTGGAGAGTTGAGACCCATGGAATGGGTACCATGCAGTATGACTTCAAAGGGTCTGCATTTGCTCACCGAAACTCACCAACGCTATCAGCCTGAAGTGTCCAGCCTTATGTCTCAACCAGCTCTGGGTGTAGATGTGGTCAATCCCGGTTGCTTCACATGCCCTGAGTGAATTATTTAAGAATTGCTCTCTATTTCACTGTCTTTGTGTTTTGTTTTCGAAATTTATTTTGATAATGGGATTTATCGGATTTTCACTGCTGCGTTTCGGCCGCTGTACACACGCTTGATTCTCTTACGGAGACATATATATCCATGGGTTTTAAGATTCTTCCTAGTCAGGTATATTCCTAGGCGTTGAATATGTGGTTTTGGGTCCATTTCGTTGAGCAAGGAGTAGGTCTTTTCTATTACATATTTGGCTTATGGAAAGTTATCTGTGCTAATTTCAGTCTCTGGTTTTATGCAGCACCCCAAGGCACATTTCCCCATAAGCAAGCACTAGTTGGTTTTCTAAATTTGAGACCCTGTTCTGTTTTGTAATTCAGTTCATGTGTAGTCAAGTTTACATTCCGTGTAATAGTGATATCTTATGATGTTTCTTTTTCTGTGTGACGTTGTTCACGTACAATCACCATACCTGCATCCACTCACTATGCTGCTACGGGCCTGATGACACAGATTTCATTGCTGAGTGATATTGCATTGTACGTATTTGCCACAACTTCTTTATCCATTTTTTGCTTTCTGGGATATTTACCTGATACTGTAGACGAGCTTCTTGTGAACACAGCCGTCCCAAATATTGGGGTGGCTGTCTGTTTTTGATTTTAATTTCCGTAAGCTATAGGACCATAAGTGGAAGTGCCATAGGCTGTGTTGCTTTGTTTCTTACGTGTTTCAGGAAACACCATACACTTCTCCAGGGTGGCTGTTGGCAATTTACGTCCTGCCAATCAGCATAACAAGGCTCCCTGTTCTCCATATCCTGTCCTACCTTTCTGGATTTTACACTTTTTTCAGATGGCCCTCTTGCCCGGGGGGCAGTGAGACTTCATTGTAGTGCAGATTTCCTTTACAGGCTTGCTTGATTGGCCAAAAAGGGCGTATGCGTTTTTTCCTGAATATATTCAGGAAAAAACGCATACGCCCTTTTTGGCCAAGTGCATCATTGTCGACGTTGTGCCTCTTTTCCTATGCTTTCAGGGCAATTCCAGTCTACCCCCTGCAATCGTTTTCCTGAAATTCTGCCCCGCTTTCAAGTCCCCTACGCAGGCTTACTTCAATATACTTTTGGAAGATAGCTGTCATTTATAACTCTGCACGTTTGTGAATTACAGTGCCCCTGAGCTCGTTTCTTCAACTCGCTTTCTTGTGAGCTGGGCACAAAACCGCAGGATTGCTTCAGGCCCTAATCTGTTTTCAGCAGGGCACGCTGAGCCTTTGTTTAATTCCTCTTCCTGGTGGGCAGTGAGCATTACATTTGCCCGTGCAGACACCTAGAGCTAGTCTCTCATTGGTTCTCCCTATTCCTGTTCATCTTGCACAGAAATTGCAAGCTGTGCCAAAGAGGAGGTTAAAGGCAGTGACACTCCAAGCGGGGAGAGTGGTAGTAAAGCATCTGGAATGTTGAACCCGAGGACCAGGATACGAAAACTGAGATGCATTTTAAATCGTTTCCCAATCACACGGTGGACGATACTCTGTGTTTCCCATGCATGTTTTAGCTGGAGGAAGAATCCCTTGAACCTGAAGAGTTGGGACCCATGGAATAGGTACCATGCAGTATGACTTCAAAGGGTCTGCATTTGATCACCGAAACTCACCAATGCTATTAGCCTGAAGTGTCCAGCCTTATGTCTCAATCAGCTCTGGGTGTAGATGTGGTCAATCCCGGTTGCATCACATGCCCTGAGTGAATTATTTAAGAATTGCTCTCTATTTCACTGTCTTTGTGTTTTGTTTTCGAAATTTATTTTGATAATGGGATTTATCGGATTTTCACTGCTGCGTATCGGCCGCTGTACACACGCTTGATTCTCATACGGAGACATATATATCCATGGGTTTTAAGATTCTTCCTAGTCAGGTATTTTCCTAGGCGTTGAATATGTGGTGTTGAGTCCATTTCGTTGAGCAAGGAGTAGGTCTTGTCTATTACATATTTGGCTTATGGAATGTTATCTGTGCTAATTTCAGTCTCTGGTTTTATGCAGCACCCCAAGGCACCTTTCCCCATAAGCAAGCACTAGTTGTTTTTCTAAATTTGAGACCCTGTTCTGTTTTGTAATTCAGTTCATGTGTAGTCAAGTTTACATTCCGTGTATTAGTGATATCTTATGATGTTTCTATTTCTGTGTGACGTAGTTCACGTAGAATCACCGTACCTGCATCCACTCACTATGCCGCTACGGGCCTGATGACACAGATTTCATTGCTGAGTGATATTGCATTGCACGTACGTGCCACAACTTCTTTATCCATTTTTTGCTTTCTGGGATATTTACCTGGTACTGTAGACGAGCTTCTTGGGAACACAGCCGTCCCAAACTTTGGGGTGGCTCTCTGTTTTTGATTTTAATTTCCCTAAGGAATAGGACTATAAGTGCAATTGCCATAGGCTGTGTTGTTTTATTTCTTACGTGTTTCAGGAAACACCATACACTTCTCCAGGGTGGCTGTTCGCAATTTACATCCTGCCAATCAGCATAACAAGGCTCCCTCTTCTCCATATCCTGTCCTACCTTTCTGGATTTTACACTTTTTTCAGATGGCCCTCTTGCCCGGGGGGCAGTGAGACTTCATTGTAGTGCAGATTTCCTTTACACGCTTGCTTGGTTGGCCAAAAAGGGCGTATGCGTTTTTTCCTGAATATATTCAGGAAAAAACGCATACGCACTTTTTGGCCAAGTGCATCATTGTCGACGTTGTGCTTCTTTTCCTATGCTTTCAGGGCAATTCCTGTCTACCCCCTGCAATCGTTTTCCTGAAATTCTTCCCCACTTTCAAGTCCCCTACGCAGGCTTACTTCAGTATACTTTTGGAGGATAGCTGTCATTTATAACTCTGCAGGTTTGTGAATTACAGTGCCCCTGAGCTCCTTTCTTCAACTCGCTTTCTTGTGAGCTGGGCACAAAACCGCAGGATTGCTTCAGGCCCTAATCTGTTTCCAGCAGGGCACACTGAGCCTTTGTTTAATTCCTCTTCCTGGTGGGCAATGAGCGTTACATTTGCCCGTGCAGACACCTACAGCTAGTCTCTCATTGGTTCTCCCTATTCCTGTTCATCTTGCAAAGAAATTGCAAGGTGTGCCAAAGAGGAGGTTAAAGGCACTGACTCTCCAAGCGGGGAGAGTGTTAGTAAAGCATCTGGAATGTTGAACCCGAGGACCAGGATACGAAAACTGAGATGCATTTTAAATCGTTTCCCAATCACACGGTGGACGATACTCTGGGTTTCCCATGCATGTTTTAGCAGGAGGAAGAATCCCTTGAACCTGGAGAGTTGGGACCCATGGAATGGGTACCATGCAGTATGACTTCAAAGGGTCTGCATTTGCTCACCGAAACTCACCAATGCTATCAGCCTGAAGTGTCCAGCCTTATGTCTCAACCAGCTCTGGGTGTAGATGTGGTCAATCCCGGTTGCATCACATGCCCTGAGTGAATTATTTAAGAATTGCTCTCTATTTCACTGTCTTTGTGTTTTGTTTTCGATATTTATTTTGATAATGGGATTTATCGGATTTTCACTGCTGCGTTTCGGCCGCTGTACAAACGCTTGATTCTCTTACGGAGACATATAAATCCATGGGTTTTAAGATTCTTCCTAGTCAGGTATATTCCTAGGCGTTGAATATGTGGTGTTGTGTCCATTTCGTTGAGCAAGGAGTAGGTCTTGTCTATTATATATTTGGCTTATGGAATGTTATCTGTGCTAATTTCAGTCTCTGGTTTTATGCAGCACCCCAACGCACCTTTCCCCATAAGCAAGCACTAGTTGGTTTTCTAAATTTGAGACCCTGTTCTGTTTTGTAATTCAGTTCATGTGTAGTCAAGTTTACATTCCGTGTATTAGTGATATCTTATGATGTTTCATTTTCTGTGTGACGTAGTTCACGTAGAATCACCGTACCTGCATCCACTCACTATGCTGCTACGGGCCTGATGACACAGATTTCATTGCTGAGTGATATTGCATTGCACGTACGTGCCACAACTTCTTTATCCATTTTTTGCTTTCTGGGATATTTACCTGGTACTGTAGACGAGCTTCTTGGGAACACAGCCGTCCCAAACTTTGGGGTGGCTCTCTGTTTTTGATTTTAATTTCCCTAAGGAATAGGACCATAAGTGCAATTGCCATAGGCTGTGTTGCTTTATTTATTACGTGTTTCAGGAAGCAACATACACTTCTCCAGGGTGGCTGCTGGCAATTTACATCCTGCCAATCAGCATAACAAGGCTCCCTGTTCTCCATATCCTGTCCTACCTTTCTTGATTTTACACTTTTTTCAGATGGCCCTTTTGCCCGGGGGGCAGTGAGACTTCATTGTAGTACAGATTTCCTTTACAGGCTTGCTTGGTTGGCCAAAAAGGGCGTATGCGTTTTTTCCTGAATATATTCAGGAAAAAACGCATACGCCCTTTTTGGCCAAGTGCATCATTGTCGACGTTCTGCCTCTTTTCCTATGCTTTCAGGGCAATTCCAGTCTACCCCCTGCAATCGTTTTCCTGAAATTCTGCCCCGCTTTCAAGTCCCCTTCGCAGGCTTACTTCAATATATTTTTGGAGGATAGCTGTCATTTATAACTCTGCAGGTTTGTGAATTACAGTGCCCCTGAGCTCCTTTCTTCAACTCGCTTTCTTGTGAGCTGGGCACAAAACCGCAGGATTGCTTCAGGCCCTAATCTGTTTTCAGCAGGGCACACTGAGCCTTTGTTTAATTCCTCTTCCTGGTCGGCAATGAGCGTTACATTTGCCCGTGCAGACACCTACAGCTAGTCTCTCATTGGTTCTCCCTATTCCTGTTCATCTTGCACAGAAATTGCAAGCTGTGCCAAACAGGAGGTTAAAGGCACTGACTCTCCAAGCGGGGAGAGTGTTAGTAAAGCATCTGGAATGGTGAACCCGAGGACCAGGATACGAAAACTGAGATGCATTTTATTTTTATTTATTTATTTTTTTTAATGTTTGCAGCAGTTCTTTTTTTTTTTTTTTTTTTTAATCATCTTTATTGGGGTATAATTGCTTTACAATGGTGTGTTAATTTCTGCTTTATAACAAAGTGAATCAGTTATACATATACATATGTTCCCATATGTCTTCCCTCTTGCGTCTCCCTCCCTCCCACTCTCCCCATCCCACCCTTCCAGGCTGTTCTAAAGCACCGAGCTAATATCCCTGTGCCTTGCCGCTGCTTCCCCCCAGCTATCTACCTTACTACGTTTGTTAGTGTGTATATGTCCATGACTCTCTCTCGCCCTGTCAAAACTCACCCTTCCCCCTCCCCATATCCTTAAGTCCGTTCTCCAGTAGGTCTGCGTCTTTATTCCTATCTTACCCCTAGGTTCTTCATGACATTTTTTTCCCTTAAATTCCATATATATTTGTTAGCATACGGTATTTGTCTTTTTCTTTCTGACTTACTTCACTCTGTATGACAGATTCTAGGTCTATCCATCTCATTACAAATAGCTCAATTTCATTTCTTTTTAAGGCTGAGTAATATTCCATTGTGTATATGTGCCACATCTTCTTTATCCATTCATCCGATGATGGGCGCTTAGGTTGTTTCCATGTCCTGGCTATTGTAAATAGAGCTGCAATGAACATTTTGGTACATGACTCTCTTTGAATTTTGGTTTTCTCAGGGTATATGCCAAGTAGTGGGATTGCTGGGTCATATGGTAATTCTATTTGTAGTTTTTTAAGGAACCTCCATACTGTTCTCCACAGTGGCTGAACCAATTCACATTCCCACCAGCAGTGCAAGAGTGTCCCCTTTTCTCCACACCCTCTCCAGCATTTATTGTTTCTTGATTTTTTGATGATGTCCATTCTGACTGGTGTGAGATGATATCTCATTGTAGTTTTGATTTGCATTTCTCTAATGATTAATGATGTTGAGCATTCTTTCATGTGTTTGTTGGCATTCTGTATATCTTCTTTGGAGAAATGTCTATTTAGGTCTTCTGCCCATTTTTGGATGGGGTTGTTTGTTTTTTTGTTATTGAGCTGCATGAGCTGCTTGTAAATTTTGGAGATTAATCCTTTGTCAGTTGCTTCATTTGCAAATGTTTTCTCCCATTCTGAGGGTTGTCTTTTGGTCTTGGTTATCGTTTCCTTTGCTGTGCAAAAGCTTTGAAGTTTCATTAGGTCCCATTTGTTTATTTTTGTTTTTATTTCCATTACTCTAGGAGGTGGGTCAGATAGGATCTTGCTGTGATTTATGTCATAGAGTGTTCTTCCTATGTTTTCTTCTAAGAGTTTGATAGTTTCTGGCCTTACATTTAGGTCTTTAATCCATTTTGAGCTTATTTTTGTGTATGGTGTTAGGGAGTGATCTAATCTCATACTTTTACATGTACCTGTCCAGTTTTCCCAGCACCATTTATTGAAGAGGCTGTCCTTTCTCCACTGTACATTCCTGCCTCCTTTATCAAAGATGAGGTGTCCATATGTGCGTGGGTTTATCTCTGGGCTTTCTATCCTGTTCCACTGATCTATCTTTCTGTTTTTGTGCCAGTACCATACTGTCTTGATTACTGTTGCTTTGTAATATAGTCTGAAGTCAGGGAGCCTTATTCCTCCAGCTCCTTTTTTCGTTCTAAAGATTGCTTTGGCTATTCGGGGTCTTTTGTGTTTCCATACAAATTGCGAAATTTTTTGTTCTAGTTCTGTGAAAAATGCCAGTGGTAGTTTGATAGGGATTGCATTGAATCTGTAGATTGCTTTGGGTAGTAGAGTCATTTTCACAATGTTGATTCTTCCCATCCAAGAACATGGTATATCTCTCCATCTATTTGTATCATCTTTAATTTCTTTCATCAGTGTCTTATAATTTTCTGCATACAGGTCTTTCGTATCCTTAGGTAGGTTTATTCCTAGATATTTTATTCTTTTTGTTGCAATGGTAAATGGGAGTGTTTTCTTGATTTCACTTTCAGATTTTTCATCATTAGTATATAGGAATGCCAGAGATTTCTGTGCATTAATTTTGTATCCTGCTACTTTACCAAATTCATTGATTAGCTCTAGTAGTTTTCTGGTAGCATCTTTAGGATTCTCTATGTATAGTATCATGTCATCTGCAAACAGTGACAGCTTTACTTCTTCTTTTCCGATTTGGATTCCTTTTATTTCCTTTTCTTCTCTGATTGCTGTGGCTAAAACTTCCAAAACTATGTTGAATAAGAGTGGTGAGAGTGGGCAACCTTGTCTTGTTCCTGATCTTAGTGGAAATGCTTTCAGTTTTTCACCATTGAGGATGATGTTTGCTGTGGGCTTGTCATATATGGCTTTTATTATGTTTAGGAAAGTTCCCTCTATGCCTACTTTCTGGAGGGTTTTTATCATAAATGGGTGTTGAATTTTGTCGAAAGCTTTCTCTGCATCTATTGAGATGATCATATGGTTTTTCTCCTTCAATTTGTTAACATGGTTTATCACATTGATAGATTTGCGTATATTGAAGAATCCTTGCATTCCTGGAATAAACCCCACTTGATCATGGTGTATGATCCTTTTAATGTGCTGTTGGATTCTGTTTGCTAGTATTTTGTTGAGGATTTTTGCATCTATGTTCATCAGTGATATTGGCCTGTAGTTTTCTTTCTTTGTGACATCCTTGTCTGGTTTTGGTATCAAGGTGATGGTGGCTTCGTAGAAGGAATTTGGGAGTGTTCCTCCCTCTGCTATATTTTGGAAGAGTTTGAGAAGGATAGGTGTTAGCTCTTCTCTAAACGTTTGATAGAATTCACCTGTGAAGCCATCTGGTCCTGGGCTTTTGTTTGTTGGAAGGTTTTTAATCACAGTTTCAATTTCAGTGCTTGTGATTGGTCTGTTCATATTTTCTATTTCTTCCTGATTCAGTCTTGGCAGGTTGTGCATTTCTAAGAATTTGTCCATTTCTTCCAGATTGTCCATTTTATTGGCATAGAGTTGCTTGTAGTAATCTCTCATGATTTTTTTTATTTCTGCAGTGTCAGTTGTTACTTCTCCTTTTTCATTTCTAATTCTATTGATTTGAGTCTTCTCCCTTTTTTTCTTGATGAGTCTGGCTAGTGGTTTATCTATTTTGTTTATCTTCTCAAAGAACCAGCTTTTAGTTTTATTGATCTTTGCTATTGTTTCCTTCATTTCTTTTTCATTTATTTCTGATCTGATTTTTATGATTTCTTTCCTTCTGCTAGCTTTGGGGTTTTTTTGTTCTTCTTTCTCTAATTGCTTGAGGTGCAAGGTTAGGTTGTTTATTCGAGATGTTTCCTGCTTCTTAAGGTGGGCTTGTATTGCTATAAACTTCCCCCTTAGGACTGCTTTTGCTGCATCCCATAGGTTTTGGGTCGTTGTGTCTCCATTGTCATTTGTTTCTAGGTATTTTTTTATTTCCTCTTTGATTTCTTCAGTGATCACTTCATTATTAAGTAGTGTATTGTTTAGCCTCCATGTGTTTGTATTTTTTACAGATCTTTTCCTGTAATTGATATCTAGTCTCATGGCGTTGTGGTCGGAAAAGATACTTGATACAATTTCAGTTTTCTTAAATTTACCAAGGCTTGATTTGTGACCCAAGATATGATCTATCCTGGAGAATGTTCCATGAGCACTTGAGAAAAATGTGTATTCTGTTGTTTTTGGATGGAGTGTCCTATAAATATCAATTAAGTCCATCTTGTTTAATGTATCATTTAAAGCTTGTGTTTCCTTATTTATTTTCATTTTGGATGATCTGTCCATGGGTGAAAGTGGGGTGTTAAAGTCCCCTACTATGAATGTGTTACTGTTGATCTCCCCTTTTATGGTTGTTAGTATTTGCCTTATGTATTGAGGTGCTCCTATGTTGGGTGCATAAATATTTACAATTGTTATATCTTCTTCTTGGATCGATCCCTTGATCATTATGTAGTGTCCTTCTTTGTCCCTTTTAATAGTCCTTATTTTAAAGTCTATTTTGTCTGATATGAGAATTGCTACTCCAGCTTTCTTTTGGTTTCCATTTGCATGGAATATCTTTTTCCATCCCCTTACTTTCAGTCTGTATGTGTCTCTAGTTCTGAAGTGGGTCTCTTGTAGACAGCATATATAAGGGTCTTGTTTTTGTATCCATTCAGCCAATCTGTGTCTTTTGGTGGGAGCATTTAGTCCATTTACATTTAAGGTAATTATCGATATGTATGTTCCTATTTCCATTTTATATATTGTTTTGGGTTCGCTACTATAGGTCATTTCCTTCTCTTGTGTTTCGTGTCTAGAGAAGTTCCTTTAGCATTTGTTGTAAAGCTGGTTTGGTGGTGCTGAACTCTCTCAGCTTTTGCTTGTCTGTAAAGGTTTTATTTTCTCCATCAAATGTGAATGAGATCCTTGCTGGGTAGAGCAGTCTTGGTTTCAGGCTATTCTCCTTCATCACTTTCAGTATGTCCTGCCACTCCCTTCTGGCTTGTAGGGTTTCTGCTGAGAGATCAGCTGTTAACCTTATGGGGATTCCCTTGTGTGTTATTTGTTGTTTTTCCCTTGCTGCTTTTAATATGCTTTCTTTGTATTTAATTTTTGACAGTTTGATTAATATGTGTCTTGGCGTGTTTCTCCTTGTATTTATCCTGTATGGGACCCTCTGTGCTTCCTGGACTTGATTAACTATTTCCTTTCCCATATTAGGGAAGTTTTCAACTATAATCTCTTCAAATATTTTCTCAGTCCCTTTCTTTCTTTCTTCTTCTTCTGGAACCCCTATAATTCGAATGTTGGTGCGTTTCATGTTGTCCCAGAGGTCTCTGAGACTGTCCTCAGTTCTTTTCATCCTTTTTTCTTTATTCTGCTCTGCAGTAGTTATTTCCACTACTTTATCTTCCAGGTCACTTATCCGTTCTTCTGCCTCAGTTATTCTGCTATTGATCCTATCTAGAGTGATTTTAATTTCATTTATTGCATTGTTCATCGTTGCTTGTTTCATCTTTAGTTCTTGTAAGTCCTTGTTAACTGTTTCTTGCATTTTGTCCATTCTACTTCCAAGATTTTGGATCATCCTTACTATCATTATTCTGAATTCTTTTTCAGGTAGATTGCCTATTTCCTCTTCATTTGTTAGGTCTGGTGGGTTTTTATCTTGCTCCTTCATCTGCTGTGTGTTTTTCTGTCTTCTCATTTTGCTTACTGTGTTTGGGGTCTCCTTTTTGCAGGCTGCAGGTTCGTAGTTCCCGTTGTTTTTGATGTCTGTCTCCAGTGGCTAAGGTTGTTTCAGTGGGTTGTGTAGGCTTCCTGGTGGAGGGGACTAGTGCCTGTGTTGTGCTGGATGAGGCTGGATCTTGTCTCTCTAGTGGGCAGGTTCACGTCTGGTGGTGTGTTTTGGGGTGTCTGTGGCCTTATTATGATTTTAGGCAGCCTCTCTGCTAATGGGTGGGGTTGTGTTCCTGTTTTGCTAGTTGTTTGACATAGGTTGTCCAGCACTGTGGCTTGCTGGTTGTTGAGTGAAGCTGGGTGCTGGTGTTAAGATGGAGGTCTCTGGGATATTTCCACCGTTTAATATTATGTGGAGCTGGGAGGTCTCTTGTTGACCAGTGTCCTGAAGTTGGCTCTCCTACCTCAGAGGCAGAGCCCTGACTCCTGGCTGGAGCACCAAGAGCCTTTCATCCACACAGCTCAGAATAAAAGGGAGAAAAAGTAGGGAGAATTAGTAGAAGTATGAGTAAAGAAAGAGGGAAAGGAGGAAAGGAAGGAAGGAAGAAAGAAGCAAAGAAGGAAAGAAAGGAGGGAGGGAGGGAGGGAGGGAGGAAGGAAGGAAGGAGGGAAAGAAGGAAAAAAAAGACAGAAAGAAAGATGATACAGTAAAAATAAAATAAAGTATAATATAGTTATTGAATTAAAAAATATTTAGAAAAAAAAAAAGGGATGGATAGAACCTTAGGACAAATGTTGGAAGCAAAGCTATACAGAGAAAATCTTACACAGAAGCATACACATACACCTTCACAAAAAGAGGTAAAGGGGGAAAAATCATAAATCCTGCTCCCTGAGACCACCTCCTCAATTTGGGGTGATTCGTTGTCTAAAGGAGGGAGGGAAGGAAGGAAAGAAAGAAAGAACGAAGGTAAAGTATAATAAAGTTATTACAATTAAACTTAATTATTAAGAAAAGGAATTTTTAAAAAAAAGTCATGGACGGATAGAGCCCTAGGACAAATGGTGGAAGCTAGAGTATACAGACTAGATGTCACACAGAAGCATACACGTACACATTCACCAAAAGAGGAAAAGGGAAAAAAATCATAGATCTCGCTCCTAAATTCCACCTCTTCAATTTGGGATCATTCCTTGTCTATTCAGGTATTCCACAGATGCAGGGTATATCAAGTTGATTGTGGAGCTTTAATCCGCTGCTTCTGTGGCTGCTGGGAGAGATTTCCCTTTCTCTTCTTTGTTCTCACAGCTCACAGGAGCTCAGCTTTGGATTTGGCCCTGTCTCTGCGTGTAGGTCGCTGGAGGGCGTCTGTTTTTTCGCTCAGACAGGACGGGGTTAAAGGAGCCGCTGATTCGGGGCCTCCGGCTCACTCAGGCCAGGGGTTGGGGGATGGCGGAAGGAGGGGCACTGCGTGCGGGGCCGGCCTGCGGCGGCAGAGGCAGCGTGACGTTGTGGCAGAGGCCGGCGTGACGTTGCACCAGCCTGAGGCCCGCCGTGCGTTGTCCCGGGGAAGTTGTCCCTGGATCCCGGGAACCTGGCAGTGGCAGGCTGCACAGGCTCCGCGGAAGAGGGGTGTGGAGAGTGACCTGTGCTCGCACACAGGCCCCTTGGTGGCAGCAGCAGCAGCCTTAGCGTCTCCCGCCCGTCTCTGGGCTCCGCGGTTTTAGCCGCGGCTCGCGCCCGTCTCTGGGGTTTGCGCTTTCAGCCGTGGCTCACGCCCGTCTCGGGGGCTCGCGCCCTCAGCCGCGGCTCGCGCCCGTCTCTGGGGTTCGCGCTTTTAGCCACGGCTCGCGCCCGTCTCTGGAGTTCCTTTAAGCAGCGCTCTTAAACCCCTCTCCTCGCGCACCAGGAAACAAAGAGGGAAGAAAAAGTCTCTTGCCTCTTCGGCCGGTGCAGGCTTTTCCCCGAACTCCCTGCCGGCTAGTCGTGGTGCACTAACCCCTTCAGGCTATGTTCAAGCCGCCAACCCCAGTCCTCTCCCTGAGCTCCGTCCAAAACCAAAACCAGAGCCTCAGCTCGCAGCCCCGCCCGCCCCGGTGGGTGAGCAGCAAGCCTCTCGGGTTGGTGAGTGCTGGTCGGCACCGATCATCTGTGCAGGAATCTCCCCGCTTTGCCCTCCGCACCCGTCGCTGTGCACTACTCCGCGGTCCCGAAACTCCCCCCTCCGCCTCCCGCAGTCTCCGCCCGCGGAGGGGCTTCCTAGTGTGTGGAAACTTTTCCTCCTTCACAGCTCCCTCCCACTGGTGCAGGTGCCGTCCTTATTCATTTGTCTCTGTTTTTTCTTTTGCCCTACCCAGTTACGTGGGGAGTTTCTTGCCTTTTGGGAGGTCTGAGGTCTTCTGCCAGCCTTCAGTAGGAGTTCTGTTGGAGTTGTTTGACGTGTGGATGTATTTCTGGTGTATCCGTGGGGAGGAAGGCGATCTCCGCGTCTTACTCTTCCGCCATCTTCAAGGTCCCCCCCCTGAGATGCATTTTAAATCATTTCCCAATCACACGGTGGACGATACTCTGGGTTTACCATGCATGTTTTAACTGGAGGAAGAATGCCTTGAACCTGGAGAGTTGGGATCCATGGAATGGGTACCATGCAGTATGACTTCAAAGGGTCTACATTTGCTCACCGAAACTCACCAATGCTATCAGCCTGAAGTGTCCAGCCTTATGTCTCAACCAGCTCTGGGTGTAGATGTGGTCAATCCCGGTTGCATCACATGCCCTGAGTGAATTAGTTAAGAATTGCTCTCGATTTCACTGTCCTTGTGTTTTGTTTTCGAAATTTATTTTGATAATGGGATTTATCGGATTTTCACTGCTGCGTTTCGGCCGCTGTACACACGCTTGATTCTCTTACGGAGACATATATATCCATGGGTTTTAAGATTCTTCCTAGTCAGGTATATTCCTAGGCGTTGAATATGTGGTGTTGGGTCCATTTCGTTGAGCAAGGAGTAGGTCTTGTTTATTACATATTTGGCCTATGGAAAGTTATCTGTGCTAATTTCAGTCTCTGGTTTTATGCAGCACCCCAAGGCACCTTTCCCCATAAGCAAGCACTAGTTGGTTTTCTAAATTTGAGACCCTGTTCTGTTTTGTAATTCAGTTCATGTGTAGTCAAGTTTACATTCCGTGTATTAGTGATATCTTATGATGTTTCTTTTTCTGTGTGACGTAGTTCACGTAGAATCACCGTACCTGCATCCACTCACTATGCCGCTACGGGCCTGATGACACAGATTTCATTGCTGAGTGATATTGCATTGTACGTACGTGCCACAACTTCTTTATCCATTTTTCGCTTTCTGGGATATTTACCTGATACTGTAGACGAGCTTCTTGTGAACACAGCCGTCCCAAATATTGGGGTGGCTGTCTGTTTTTGATTTTAATTTACGTAAGCTATAGGACCATAAGTGGAAGTGCCATAGGCTGTGTTGCTTTGTTTCTTACGTGTTTCAGGAAACACCATACACTTCTCCAGGGTGGCTGCTGGCAATTTACATCCTGCCAATCAGCATAACAAGGCTCCCTGTTCTCCATATCCTGTCCTACCTTTCTGGATTTTACACTTTTTTCAGATGGCCCTTTTGCCTGGGGGGCAGTGAGACTTCGTTGTGGTGCAGATTTCCTTTACAGGCTTGCTTGGTTGGCCAAAAAGGGCGTATGCGTGTTTTCCTGAATATATTCAGGAAAACACGCATACGCCCTTTTTGGCCAAGTGCATCATTGTCGACGTTCTGCCTCTTTTCCTATGCTTTCAGGGCAATTCCAGTCTACCCCCTGCAATCGTTTTCCAGAAATTCTGCCCCGCTTTCAAGTCCCCTTCACAGGCTTACTTCAATATATTTTTGCAGGATAGCTGTCATTTATAACTCTGCAGGTTTGTGAATTACAGTGCCCCTGAGCTCCTTTCTTCAACTCGCTTTCTTGTGAGCTGGGCACAAAACCGCAGGATTGCTTCAGGCCCTAATCTGTTTCCAGCAGGGCACACTGAGCCTTTGTTTAATTCCTCTTCCTGGTGGGAAATGAGCGTTACATTTGCCCGTGCAGACACCTATAGCTAGTCTCTCATTGGTTCTCCCTATTCCTGTTCATCTTGCACAGAAATTGCAAGCTGTGCCAAACAGGAGGTTAAAGGCACTGACTCTCCAAGCAGGGAGAGTGTTAGTAAAGCATCTGGAATGGTGAACACGAGGACCAGGATATGAAAACTGAGGTGCATTTTAAATCGTTTCCCAATCACACGGTGGACCATACTGTGGGTTTCCCATGCATGTTTTAGCTGGAGGAAGAATCCCTTGAACCTGAAGAGTTGGGACCCATGGAATAGGTACCATGCAGTATGACTTCAAAGGGTCTGCATTTGCTCACCGAAACTCACCAATGCTATCAGCCTGAAGTGTCCAGCCTTATGTCTCAACCAGCTCTGGGTGTAGATGTGGTCAATCCCGGTTGCATCACATGCCCTGAGTGAATTATTTAAGAATTGCTCTCTATTTCACTGTCTTTGTGTTTTGTTTTCGAAATTTATTTTGATAATGGGATTTATCGGATTTTCACTGATGCGTATCGGCCGCTGTACACACGCTTGATTCTCTTACGGAGACATATATATCCATGGGTTTTAAGATTCTTCCTAGTCAGGTATATTCCTATGCGTTGAATATGTGGTGTTGAGTCCATTTCGTTGAGCAAGGAGTAGGTCTTTTCTATTACATATTTGGCTTATGGAATGTTATCTGTGCTAATTTCAGTCTCTGGTTTTATGAAGCACCCCAAGGCACCTTTCCCCATAAGCAAGCACTAGTTGGTTTTCTAAATTTGAGACCCTGTTCTGTTTTGTAATTCAGTTCATGTGTAGTCAAGTTTACATTCTGTGCATTAGTGATATCTTATGATGTTTCTTTTTCTGTGTGACGTAGTTCACGTAGAATCACCGTACCTGCATCCACTCACTATGCCGCTACGGGCCTGATGACACAGATTTCATTGCTGAGGGATACTGCATTGCACGTACGTGCCACAACTTCTTTATCCATTTTTTGCTTTCTGGGATATTTACCTGGTACTGTAGACGAGCTTCTTGGGAACACAGTCGTCCCAAACTTTGGGGTGGCTCTCTGTTTTTGATTTTAATTTCCCTAAGGAATAGGACCATAAGTGCAATTGCCATAGGCTGTGTTGCTTTATTTCTTACGTGTTTCAGGAAACACCATACATTTCTCCAGGGTGGCTGTTGGCAATTTACATCCTGCCAATCAGCATAACAAGGCTCCCTGTTCTCCATATCCTGTCCTACCTTTCTGGATTTTACACTTTTTTCAGATGGCCCTCTTGCCCGGGGGGCAGTGAGACTTCATTGTAGTGCACATTTCCTTTACAGGCTTGCTTGTTTGGCGAAAAAGGGCGTATGCGTATTTTCCTGAATATATTCAGAAAAAACGCATACGCCCTTTTTGGCCAAGTGCATCATTGTCGACGTTGTGCCTCTTTTCCTATGCTTTCAGGGCAATTCCAGTCTACCCCCTGCAATCGTTTTCCTGAAATTCTGCCCCGCTTTCAAGTCCCCTTCGCAGGCTTACTTCAATATATTTTTGGAGGATAGCTGTCATTTATAAATCTGTAGGTTTGTGAAGTACAGTGCCCCTGAGCTCCTTTCTTCAACTCGCTTTCTTGTGAGCTGGGCACAAAACCGCAGGATTGCTTCAGGCCCTAATCTGTTTCCAGCAGGGCACACTGAGCCTTTGTTTAATTCCTCTTCCTGGTCGGCAATGAGCGTTACATTTGCCCGTGCAGACACCTACAGCTAGTCTCTCATTGCTTCTCCCTATTCCGTTTCATCTTGCACAGAAATTGCAAGCTGTGCCAAAGAGGAGGTTAAAGGCACTGACTCTCCAAGCGGGGAGAGTGTTAGTAAAGCATCTGGAATGGTGAACCCGAGGACCAGGATACGAAAACTGAGATGCATTTTAAATCGTTTCCCAATCACACGGTGGACGATACTCTGGGTTTCCCATGCATGTTTTAGCTGGAGGAAGAATGCCTTGAACCTGGAGAGTTGGGACCCATGGAATGGGTACCATGCAGTATGACTTCAAACGGTCTGCATTTGCTCACCGAAACTCACCAATGCTATCAGCCTGAAGTGTCCAGCCTTATGTCTCAACCAGCTCTGGGTGTAGATGTGGTAAATCCCGGTTGCATCACATGCCCTGAGTGAATTATTTAAGAATTGCTCTGTATTTCACTGTCTTTGTGTTTTGTTTTCTAAATTTATTTTGATAATGGGATTTATCGGATTTTCACTGCTGCAGTTCGGCCGCTGTACGCACGCTTGATTCTCTTACGGAGACATATATATATCCATGGGTTTTATGATTCCTCCTAGTCAGGTATATTCCTAGGCGTTGAATATGTGGTGTTGAGTCCATTTCGTTGAGCAAGGAGTAGGTCTTGTCTATTTCATATTTGGCTTATGGAAAGTTATCTGTGCTAATTTCAGTCTCTGGTTTTATGCAGCACCCCAAGGCACCTTTCCCCATAAACAAGCACTAGTTGGTTTTCTAAATTTGAGACCCTGTTCTGTTTTGTAATTCAGTTCAGGTGTAGTCAAGTTTATATTCCGTGTATTAGTGATATCTTATGATGTTTCTTTTTCTGTGTGACGTAGTTCACGTAGAATCACCGTACCTGCATCCACTCACTATGCCGCTACGGGCCTGATGACACAGATTTCATTGCTGAGTGATATTGCATTGCACGTACGTGCCACAACTTCTTTATCCATTTTTTGCTTTCTGGGATATTTACCTGGTACTGTAGACGAGCTTCTTGGAAACACAGCCGTCCAAAACTTTGGAGTGGCTCGCTGTTTTTGATTTTAATTTCCCTAAGGAATAGGACCATAAGTGCAATTGCCATAGGCTGTGTTGCTTTATTTCTTATGTGTTTCAGGAAGCACCATACACTTCTCCAGGGTGGCTGTTGGCAATTTACATCCTGCCAATCAGCATAACAAGGCTCCTTCTTCTCCATATCCTGTCCTACCTTTCTGGATTTTACACTTTTTTCAGATGGCCCTCTTGCCCGGGGGGCAGTGAGACTTCATTGTAGTGCAGATTTCCTTTACACGCTTGCTTCTTTGGCCAAAAAGGGCGTATGCGTTTTTTCCTGAATATATTCAGGAAATAACGCATACGCCCTTTTTGGCCAAGTGCATCATTGTCGACGTTCTGGCTCTTTTCCTATGCTTTCAGGGCAATTCCAGTCTACCCCCTGCAATCGTTTTCCTGAAATTCTGCCCCGCTTTCAAGTCCCCTTCGCAGGCTTACTTCAATATATTTTTGGAGGATAGCTGTCATTTATAACTCTGCAGGTTTGTGAAGTACAGTGCCCCTGAGCTCCTTTCTTCAACTCGATTTCTTGTGAGCTGGGCACAAAACCGCAGGATTGCTTCAGGCCCTAATCTGTTTCCAGCAGGGCACACTGAGCCTTTGTTTAATTCCTCTTCCTGGTGGGCAATGAGCATTACATTTGCCCGTGCAGACACCTACAGCTAGTCTCTCATTGGTTCTCCCTATTCCTGTTCATCTTGCACAGAAATTGCAAGCTGTGCCAAACAGGAGGTTAAAGGCAGTGACTCTCCAAGCGGGGAGAGTGTTAGTAAAGCATCTGGAATGGTGAAACCGAGGACCAGGATACGAAAACTGAGATGCATTTTAAATCGTTTCCCAATCACACGGTGGACGATACTCTGGGTTTCCTATTCATGTTTTAGCTGAAGGAAGAATCCCTTGAACCTGGAGAGTTGGGACCCATGGAATGGGTACCATGCAGTATGACTTCAAAGGGTCTGCATTTGCTCACCGAAACTCACCAATGCTATCAGCCTGAAGTGTCCAGCCTTATGTCTCAACCAACTCTGGGTGTAGATGTGGTCAATCCCGGTTGCTTCACATGCCCTGAGTGAATTATTTAAGAATTGCTCTCTATTTCACTGTCTTTGTGTTTTGTTTTCGAAATTTATTTTGATAATGGGATTTATCGGATTTTCACTGCTGCGTATCGGCCGCTGTACACACGCTTGGTTCTCTTATGGAGACATATATATCCATGGGTTTTAAGATTCTTCCTAGCCAGGTATATTCCTAGGCGTTGATTATGTGGTGTTGGGTCCATTTCGTTGAGCAAGGAGTAGGTCTTGTCTATTACATATTTGGCTTATGGAAAGTTATCTGTGCTAATTTCAGTCTCTGGTTTTATGCAGCACCCAAAGGCACCTTTCCCCATAAGCAAGCACTAGTCGGTTTTCTAAATTTGAGACCCTGTTCTGTTTTGTAATTCAGTTCATGTGTAGTCAAGTTTACATTCCGTGTATTAGTGATATCTTATGATGTTTCTTTTTCTGTGTGACGTAGTTCACGTAGAATCACCGTACCTGCATCCACTCACTATGCCGCTACGGGCCTGATGACACAGATTCCATTGCTGAGTGATATTGCATTGTACGTACGTGCCACAACTTCTTTATCCATTTTTTGCTTTCTGGGATATTTACCTGATACTGTAGACGAGCTTCTTGTGAACACAGCCGTCCCAAATATTGGGCTGGCTGTCTGTTTTTGATTTTAATTTCCGTAAGCTATAGGACCATAAGTGGAAATGCCATAGGCTGTGTTGCTTTGTTTCTTACGTGTTTCAGGAAACACCATACACTTCTCCAGGGTGGCTGCTGGCAATTTACATCCTGCCAATCAGCATAACAAGGCTCCCTGTTCTCCGTATCCTGTCCTACCTTTCTTGATTTTACACTTTTTTCAGATGTCCCTTTTGCCCGGGGGGCAGTGAGACTTCATTGTAGTACAGATTTCCTTTACAGGCTTGCTTGGTTGGCCAAAAAGGGCGTATGCGTTTTTTCCTGAATATATTCAGGAAAAAACGCATACGCCCTTTTTGGCCAAGTGCATCATTGTCGACGTTCTGCCTCTTTTCCTATGCTTTCAGGGCAATTCCAGTCTACCCCCTGCAATCGTTTTTCTGAAATTCTGCCCCGCTTTCAAGTCCCCTTCGCAGGCTTACTTCAATATATTTTTGGAGGATAGCTGTCATTTATAACTCTGCAGGTTTGTGAATTACAGTGCCCCTGAGCTCCTTTCTTCAACTCGCTTTCTTGTGAGCTGGGCACAAAACCGCAGGATTGCTTCAGGCCCTAATCTGTTTTCAGCAGGGCACGCTGAGCCTTTGTTTAATTCCTCTTCCTGGTCGGCAATGAACGTTACATTTGCTCGTGCAGACACCTACAGCTAGTCTCTCATTGGTTCTCCCTATTCCTGTTCATCTTGCACAGAAATTGCAAGCTGTGCCAAACAGGAGGTTAAAGGCATTGACTCTCCAAGCGGGGAGAGTGTTAGTAAAGCATCTGGAATGGTGAACCCGAGGACCAGGATACGAAAACTGAGATGCATTTTATTTTTATTTATTTATTTTTTTTTAATGTTTGCAGCAGTTCTTTTTTTTTTTTTTTTTTTTAAACATCTTTATTGGGGTATAATTGCTTTACAATGGTGTGTTAGTTTCTGCTTTATAACAAAGTGAATCAGTTATACATATACATATGTTCCCATATGTCTTCCCTCTTGCGTCTCCCTCCCTCCCACTCTCCCCATCCCACCCTTCCAGGCTGTTCCAAAGCACCGAGCTAATATCCCTGTGCCTTGCCGCTGCTTCCCCCCAGCTATCTACCTTACTACGTTTGTTAGTGTGTATATGTCCATGACTCTCTCTCGCCCTGTCAAAACTCACCCTTCCCCCTCCCCATATCCTTAAGTCCGTTCTCCAGTAGGTCTGCGTCTTTATTCCTATCTTACCCCTAGGTTCTTCATGACATTTTTTTCCCTTAAATTCCATATATATGTGTTAGCATACGGTATTTGTCTTTTTCTTTCTGACTTACTTCACTCTGTATGACAGATTCTAGGTCTATCCATCTCATTACAAATAGCTCAATTTCATTTCTTTTTAAGGCTGAGTAATATTCCATTGTGTATATGTGCCACATCTTCTTTATCCATTCATCCGATGATGGGCGCTTAGGTTGTTTCCATGTCCTGGCTATTGTAAATAGAGCTGCAATGAACATTTTGGTACATGACTCTCTTTGAATTTTGGTTTTCTCAGGGTATATGCCAAGTAGTGGGATTGCTGGGTCATATGGTAATTCTATTTGTAGTTTTTTAAGGAACCTCCATACTGTTCTCCACAGTGGCTGAACCAATTCACATTCCCACCAGCAGTGCAAGAGTGTCCCCTTTTCTCCACACCCTCTCCAGCATTTATTGTTTCTTGATTTTTTGATGATGTTCATTCTGACTGGTGTGAGATGATATCTCATTGTAGTTTTGATTTGCATTTCTCTAATGATTAATGATGTTGAGCATTCTTTCATGTGTTTGTTGGCATTCTGTATATCTTCTTTGGAGAAATGTCTATTTAGGTCTTCTGCCCATTTTTGGATGGGGTTGTTTGTTTTTTTGTTATTGAGCTGCATGAGCTGCTTGTAAATTTTGGAGATTAATCCTTTGTCAGTTGCTTCATTTGCAAATGTTTTCTCCCATTCTGAGGGTTGTCTTTTGGTCTTGGTTATCGTTTCCTTTGCTGTGCAAAAGCTTTGAAGTTTCATTAGGTCCCATTTGTTTATTTTTGTTTTTATTTCCATTACTCTAGGAGGTGGGTCAGATAGGATCTTGCTGTGATTTATGTCATAGAGTGTTCTTCCTATGTTTTCTTCTAAGAGTTTGATAGTTTCTGGCCTTACATTTAGGTCTTTAATCCATTTTGAGCTTATTTTTGTGTATGGTGTTAGGGAGTGATCTAATCTCATACTTTTACATGTACCTGTCCAGTTTTCCCAGCACCATTTATTGAAGAGGCTGTCCTTTCTCCACTGTACATTCCTGCCTCCTTTATCAAAGATGAGGTGTCCATATGTGCGTGGGTTTATCTCTGGGCTTTCTATCCTGTTCCACTGATCTATCTTTCTGTTTTTGTGCCAGTACCATACTGTCTTGATTACTGTTGCTTTGTAATATAGTCTGAAGTCAGGGAGCCTTATTCCTCCAGCTCCTTTTTTCGTTCTAAAGATTGCTTTGGCTATTCGGGGTCTTTTGTGTTTCCATACAAATTGCGAAATTTTTTGTTCTAGTTCTGTGAAAAATGCCAGTGGTAGTTTGATAGGGATTGCATTGAATCTGTAGATTGCTTTGGGTAGTAGAGTCATTTTCACAATGTTGATTCTTCCCATCCAAGAACATGGTATATCTCTCCATCTATTTGTATCATCTTTAATTTCTTTCATCAGTGTCTTATAATTTTCTGCATACAGGTCTTTCGTATCCTTAGGTAGGTTTATTCCTAGATATTTTATTCTTTTTGTTGCAATGGTAAATGGGAGTGTTTTCTTGATTTCACTTTCAGATTTTTCATCATTAGTATATAGGAATGCCAGAGATTTCTGTGCATTAATTTTGTATCCTGCTACTTTACCAAATTCATTGATTAGCTCTAGTAGTTTTCTGGTAGCATCTTTAGGATTCTCTATGTATAGTATCATGTCATCTGCAAACAGTGACAGCTTTACTTCTTCTTTTCCGATTTGGATTCCTTTTATTTCCTTTTCTTCTCTGATTGCTGTGGCTAAAACTTCCAAAACTATGTTGAATAAGAGTGGTGAGAGTGGGCAACCTTGTCTTGTTCCTGATCTTAGTGGAAATGCTTTCAGTTTTTCACCATTGAGGATGATGTTTGCTGTGGGCTTGTCATATATGGCTTTTATTATGTTTAGGAAAGTTCCCTCTATGCCTACTTTCTGGAGGGTTTTTATCATAAATGGGTGTTGAATTTTGTCGAAAGCTTTCTCTGCATCTATTGAGATGATCATATGGTTTTTCTCCTTCAATTTGTTAACATGGTTTATCACATTGATAGATTTGCGTATATTGAAGAATCCTTGCATTCCTGGAATAAACCCCACTTGATCATGGTGTATGATCCTTTTAATGTGCTGTTGGATTCTGTTTGCTAGTATTTTGTTGAGGATTTTTGCATCTATGTTCATCAGTGATATTGGCCTGTAGTTTTCTTTCTTTGTGACATCCTTGTCTGGTTTTGGTATCAAGGTGATGGTGGCTTCGTAGAAGGAATTTGGGAGTGTTCCTCCCTCTGCTATATTTTGGAAGAGTTTGAGAAGGATAGGTGTTAGCTCTTCTCTAAACGTTTGATAGAATTCACCTGTGAAGCCATCTGGTCCTGGGCTTTTGTTTGTTGGAAGGTTTTTAATCACAGTTTCAATTTCAGTGCTTGTGATTGGTCTGTTCATATTTTCTATTTCTTCCTGATTCAGTCTTGGCAGGTTGTGCATTTCTAAGAATTTGTCCATTTCTTCCAGATTGTCCATTTTATTGGCATAGAGTTGCTTGTAGTAATCTCTCATGATTTTTTTTATTTCTGCAGTGTCAGTTGTTACTTCTCCTTTTTCATTTCTAATTCTATTGATTTGAGTCTTCTCCCTTTTTTTCTTGATGAGTCTGGCTAGTGGTTTATCTATTTTGTTTATCTTCTCAAAGAACCAGCTTTTAGTTTTATTGATCTTTGCTATTGTTTCCTTCATTTCTTTTTCATTTATTTCTGATCTGATTTTTATGATTTCTTTCCTTCTGCTAGCTTTGGGGTTTTTTTGTTCTTCTTTCTCTAATTGCTTGAGGTGCAAGGTTAGGTTGTTTATTCGAGATGTTTCCTGCTTCTTAAGGTGGGCTTGTATTGCTATAAACTTCCCCCTTAGGACTGCTTTTGCTGCATCCCATAGGTTTTGGGTCGTTGTGTCTCCATTGTCATTTGTTTCTAGGTATTTTTTTATTTCCTCTTTGATTTCTTCAGTGATCACTTCATTATTAAGTAGTGTATTGTTTAGCCTCCATGTGTTTGTATTTTTTACAGATCTTTTCCTGTAATTGATATCTAGTCTCATGGCGTTGTGGTCGGAAAAGATACTTGATACAATTTCAGTTTTCTTAAATTTACCAAGGCTTGATTTGTGACCCAAGATATGATCTATCCTGGAGAATGTTCCATGAGCACTTGAGAAAAATGTGTATTCTGTTGTTTTTGGATGGAGTGTCCTATAAATATCAATTAAGTCCATCTTGTTTAATGTATCATTTAAAGCTTGTGTTTCCTTATTTATTTTCATTTTGGATGATCTGTCCATGGGTGAAAGTGGGGTGTTAAAGTCCCCTACTATGAATGTGTTACTGTTGATCTCCCCTTTTATGGTTGTTAGTATTTGCCTTATGTATTGAGGTGCTCCTATGTTGGGTGCATAAATATTTACAATTGTTATATCTTCTTCTTGGATCGATCCCTTGATCATTATGTAGTGTCCTTCTTTGTCCCTTTTAATAGTCCTTATTTTAAAGTCTATTTTGTCTGATATGAGAATTGCTACTCCAGCTTTCTTTTGGTTTCCATTTGCATGGAATATCTTTTTCCATCCCCTTACTTTCAGTCTGTATGTGTCTCTAGTTCTGAAGTGGGTCTCTTGTAGACAGCATATATAAGGGTCTTGTTTTTGTATCCATTCAGCCAATCTGTGTCTTTTGGTGGGAGCATTTAGTCCATTTACATTTAAGGTAATTATCGATATGTATGTTCCTATTTCCATTTTATATATTGTTTTGGGTTCGCTACTATAGGTCATTTCCTTCTCTTGTGTTTCGTGTCTAGAGAAGTTCCTTTAGCATTTGTTGTAAAGCTGGTTTGGTGGTGCTGAACTCTCTCAGCTTTTGCTTGTCTGTAAAGGTTTTATTTTCTCCATCAAATGTGAATGAGATCCTTGCTGGGTAGAGCAGTCTTGGTTTCAGGCTATTCTCCTTCATCACTTTCAGTATGTCCTGCCACTCCCTTCTGGCTTGTAGGGTTTCTGCTGAGAGATCAGCTGTTAACCTTATGGGGATTCCCTTGTGTGTTATTTGTTGTTTTTCCCTTGCTGCTTTTAATATGCTTTCTTTGTATTTAATTTTTGACAGTTTGATTAATATGTGTCTTGGCGTGTTTCTCCTTGTATTTATCCTGTATGGGACCCTCTGTGCTTCCTGGACTTGATTAACTATTTCCTTTCCCATATTAGGGAAGTTTTCAACTATAATCTCTTCAAATATTTTCTCAGTCCCTTTCTTTCTTTCTTCTTCTTCTGGAACCCCTATAATTCGAATGTTGGTGCGTTTCATGTTGTCCCAGAGGTCTCTGAGACTGTCCTCAGTTCTTTTCATCCTTTTTTCTTTATTCTGCTCTGCAGTAGTTATTTCCACTACTTTATCTTCCAGGTCACTTATCCGTTCTTCTGCCTCAGTTATTCTGCTATTGATCCTATCTAGAGTGATTTTAATTTCATTTATTGCATTGTTCATCGTTGCTTGTTTCATCTTTAGTTCTTGTAAGTCCTTGTTAACTGTTTCTTGCATTTTGTCCATTCTACTTCCAAGATTTTGGATCATCCTTACTATCATTATTCTGAATTCTTTTTCAGGTAGATTGCCTATTTCCTCTTCATTTGTTAGGTCTGGTGGGTTTTTATCTTGCTCCTTCATCTGCTGTGTGTTTTTCTGTCTTCTCATTTTGCTTACTGTGTTTGGGGTCTCCTTTTTGCAGGCTGCAGGTTTGTAGTTCCCGTTGTTTTTGATGTCTGTCTCCAGTGGCTAAGGTTGTTTCAGTGGGTTGTGTAGGCTTCCTGGTGGAGGGGACTAGTGCCTGTGTTGTGCTGGATGAGGCTGGATCTTGTCTCTCTAGTGGGCAGGTTCACGTCTGGTGGTGTGTTTTGGGGTGTCTGTGGCCTTATTATGATTTTAGGCAGCCTCTCTGCTAATGGGTGGGGTTGTGTTCCTGTTTTGCTAGTTGTTTGGCATAGGTTGTCCAGCACTGTGGCTTGCTGGTTGTTGAGTGAAGCTGGGTGCTGGTGTTAAGATGGAGGTCTCTGGGATATTTCCACCGTTTAATATTATGTGGAGCTGGGAGGTCTCTTGTTGACCAGTGTCCTGAAGTTGGCTCTCCTACCTCAGAGGCAGAGCCCTGACTCCTGGCTGGAGCACCAAGAGCCTTTCATCCACACAGCTCAGAATAAAAGGGAGAAAAAGTAGGGAGAATTAGTAGAAGTATGAGTAAAGAAAGAGGGAAAGGAGGAAAGGAAGGAAGGAAGAAAGAAGCAAAGAAGGAAAGAAAGGAGGGAGGGAGGGAGGGAGGGAGGAAGGAAGGAAGGAGGGAAAGAAGGAAAAAAAAGACAGAAAGAAAGATGATACAGTAAAAATAAAATAAAGTATAATATAGTTATTGAATTAAAAAATATTTAGAAAAAAAAAAGGGATGGATAGAACCTTAGGACAAATGTTGGAAGCAAAGCTATACAGAGAAAATCTTACACAGAAGCATACACATACACCTTCACAAAAAGAGGTAAAGGGGGAAAAATCATAAATCCTGCTCCCTGAGACCACCTCCTCAATTTGGGGTGATTCGTTGTCTAAAGGAGGGAGGGAAGGAAGGAAAGAAAGAAAGAACGAAGGTAAAGTATAATAAAGTTATTACAATTAAACTTAATTATTAAGAAAAGGAATTTTTAAAAAAAAGTCATGGACGGATAGAGCCCTAGGACAAATGGTGGAAGCTAGAGTATACAGACTAGATGTCACACAGAAGCATACACGTACACATTCACCAAAAGAGGAAAAGGGAAAAAAATCATAGATCTCGCTCCTAAATTCCACCTCTTCAATTTGGGATCATTCCTTGTCTATTCAGGTATTCCACAGATGCAGGGTATATCAAGTTGATTGTGGAGCTTTAATCCGCTGCTTCTGTGGCTGCTGGGAGAGATTTCCCTTTCTCTTCTTTGTTCTCACAGCTCACAGGAGCTCAGCTTTGGATTTGGCCCTGCCTCTGCGTGTAGGTCGCTGGAGGGCGTCTGTTTTTTCGCTCAGACAGGACGGGGTTAAAGGAGCCGCTGATTCGGGGCCTCCGGCTCACTCAGGCCAGGGGTTGGGGGATGGCGGAAGGAGGGTCACTGCGTGCGGGGCCGGCCTGCGGCGGCAGAGGCAGCGTGACGTTGTGGCAGAGGCCGGCGTGACGTTGCACCAGCCTGAGGCCCGCCGTGCGTTGTCCCGGGGAAGTTGTCCCTGGATCCCGGGAACCTGGCAGTGGCAGGCTGCACAGGCTCCGCGGAAGAGGGGTGTGGAGAGTGACCTGTGCTCGCACACAGGCCCCTTGGTGGCAGCAGCAGCAGCCTTAGCGTCTCCCGCCCGTCTCTGGGCTCCGCGGTTTTAGCCGCGGCTCGCGCCCGTCTCTGGGGTTTGCGCTTTCAGCCGCGGCTCGCGCCCGTCTCGGGGGCTCGCGCCCTCAGCCGCGGCTCGCGCCCGTCTCTGGGGTTCGCGCTTTTAGCCGCGGCTCGCGCCCGTCTCTGGAGTTCCTTTAAGCAGCGCTCTTAAACCCCTCTCCTCGCGCACCAGGAAACAAAGAGGGAAGAAAAAGTCTCTTGCCTCTTCGGCCGGTGCAGGCTTTTCCCCGAACTCCCTGCCGGCTAGTCGTGGTGCACTAACCCCTTCAGGCTATGTTCAAGCCGCCAACCCCAGTCCTCTCCCTGAGCTCTGTCCAAAACCAAAACCAGAGCCTCAGCTCGCAGCCCCGCCCGCCCCGGTTGGTGAGCAGCAAGCCTCTCGGGTTGGTGAGTGCTGGTCGGCACCGATCGTCTGTGCAGGAATCTCCCCGCTTTGCCCTCCGCACCCGTCGCTGTGCACTACTCCGCGGTCCCAAAACTCCCCCCTCCGCCTCCCGCAGTCTCCGCCCGCGGAGGGGCTTCCTAGTGTGTGGAAACTTTTCCTCCTTCACAGCTCCCTCCCACTGGTGCAGGTGCCGTCCTTATTCTTTTGTCTCTGTTTTTTCTTTTGCCCTACCCAGTTACGTGGGGAGTTTCTTGCCTTTTGGGAGGTCTGAGGTCTTCTGCCAGCCTTCAGTAGGAGTTCTGTTGGAGTTGTTCGACGTGTGGATGTATTTCTGGTGTATCCGTGGGGAGGAAGGCGATCTCCGCGTCTTACTCTTCCGCCATCTTCAAGGTCCCCCCCCTGAGATGCATTTTAAATCGTTTCCCAATCACACGGTGGACGATACTCTGGGTTTCCCATGCATGTTTTAACTGGAGGAAGAATGCCTTGAACCTGGAGAGTTGGGACCCATGGAATGGGTACCATGCAGTATGACTTCAAAGGGTCTACATTTTCTCACCGAAACTCACCAATGCTATCAGCCTGAAGTGTCCAGCCTTATGTCTCAACCAGCTCTGGGTGTAGATGTGGTCAATCCCGGTTGCATCACATGCCCTGAGTGAATTAGTTAAGAATTGCTCTCGATTTCACTGTCTTTGTGTTTTGTTTTCGAAATTTATTTTGATAATGGGATTTATCGGATTTTCACTGCTGCGTTTCGGCCGCTGTACACACGCTTGATTCTCTTACGGAGACATATATATCCATGGGTTTTAAGATTCTTCCTAGTCAGGTATATTCCTAGGCGTTGAATATGTGGTGTTGGGTCCATTTCGTTGAGCAAGGAGTAGGTCTTGTCTATTATATATTTGGCCTATGGAAAGTTATCTGTGCTAATTTCAGTCTCTGGTTTTATGCAGCACCCCAAGGCACCTTTCCCCATAAGCAAGCACTAGTTGGTTTTCTAAATTTGAGACCCTGTTCTGTTTTGTAATTCAGTTCATGTGTAGTCAAGTTTACATTCCATGTATTAGTGATATCTTATGATGTTTCTTTTTCTGTGTGACGTAGTTCACGTAGAATCACCGTACCTGCATCCACTCACTATGCCGCTACGGGCCTGATGACACAGATTTCATTGCTGAGTGATATTGCATTGTACGTACGTGCCACAACTTCTTTATCCATTTTTTGCTTTCTGGGATATTTACCTGATACTGTAGACGAGCTTCTTGTGAACACAGCCGTCCCAAATATTGGGGTGGCTGTCTGTTTTTGATTTTAATTTCCGTAAGCTATAGGACCATAAGTGGAAGTGCCATAGGCTGTGTTGCTTTGTTTCTTACGTGTTTCAGGAAACACCATACACTTCTCCAGGGTGGCTGCTGGCAATTTACATCCTGCCAATCAGCATAACAAGGCTCCCTGTTCTCCATATCCTGTCCTACCTTTCTGGATTTTACACTTTTTTCAGATGGCCCTTTTGCCCGGGGGGCAGTGAGACTTCGTTGTGGTTCAGATTTCCTTTACAGGCTTGCTTGGTTGGCCAAAAAGGGCGTATGCATGTTTTCCTGAATATATTCAGGAAAAAACGCATACGCCCTTTTTGGCCAAGTGCATCATTGTCGACGTTGTGCCTCTTTTCCTATGCTTTCAGGGCAATTCCAGTCTACCCCCTGCAGTCGTTTTCCTGAAATTCTGCCCCGCTTTCAAGTCCCCTTCGCAGGCTTACTTCAATATACTTTTGGAAGATAGCTGTCATTTATAACTCTGCAGGTTTGTGAATTACAGTGCCCCTGAGCTCCTTTCTTCAACTCGCTTTCTTGTGAGCTGGGCACAAAACCGCAGGATTGCTTCAGGCCCTAATCTGTTTCCAGCAGGGCACACTGAGCCTTTGTTTAATTCCTCTTCCTGGTCGGCAATGAGCGTTACATTTGCCCGTGCAGACACCTACAGCTAGTCTCTCATTGCTTCTCCCTATTCCGGTTCATCTTGCACAGAAATTGCAAGCTGTGCCAAACAGGAGGTTAAAGGCACTGACTCTCCAAGCGGGGAGAGTGTTAGTAAAGCATTTGGAATGGTGAACCTGAGGACCAGGATACGTAAACTGAGATGCATTTTAAATCGTTTCCCAATCACACGGTGGACGATACTCTGGGTTTCCCATGCATGTTTTAGCTGGAGGAAGAATGCCTTGAACCTGGAGAGTTGGGACCCATGGAATGGGTACCATGCAGTATGACTTCAAAGGGTCTGCATTTGCTCACCGAAACTCACCAATGCTATCAGCCTGAAGTGTCCAGCCTTATGTCTCAACCAGCTCTGGGTGTAGATGTGGTAAATCCCGGTTGCATCACATGCCCTGAGTGAATTATTTAAGAATTGCTCTCTATTTCACTGTCTTTGTGTTTTGTTTTCTAAATTTATTTTGATAATGGGATTTATCAGATTTTCACTGCTGCAGTTCGGCCGCTGTACGCACGCTTGATTCTCTTACGGAGACATATATATATCCATGGGTTTTAAGATTCCTCCTAGTCAGGTATATTCCTAGGCGTTGAATATGTGGTGTTGAGTCCATTTCGTTGAGCAAGGAGTAGGTCTTGTCTATTACATATTTGGCTTATGGAAAGTTATCTGTGCTAATTTCAGTCTCTGGTTTTATGCAGCACCCCAAGGCACCTTTCCCCATAAGCAAGCACTAGTTGGTTTTCTAAATTTGAGACCCTGTTCTGTTTTGTAATTCAGTTCATGTGTAGTCAAGTTTACATTCCGTGTATTAGTGATATCTTATGATGTTTCTTTTTCTTTGTGACGTAGTTCACGTAGAATCACCGTACCTGCATCCACTCACTATGCCGCTACGGGCCTGATGAAACAGATTTCATTGCTGAGTGATATTGCATTGCACGTACGTGCCACAACTTCTTTATCCATTTTTTGCTTTCTGGGATATTTACCTGGTACTGTATACGAGCTTCTTGGAAACACAGCCGTCCAAAACTTTGGAGTGGCTCTCTGTTTTTGATTTTAATTTCCCTAAGGAATAGGACCATAAGTGCAATTGCCATAGGCTGTGTTGCTTTATTTCTTACGTGTTTCAGGAAACACCATACACTTCTCCAGGGTGGCTGTTGGCAATTTACATCCTGCCAATCAGCATAACAAGGCTCCCTGTTCTCCATATCCTGTCCTACCTTTCTGGATTTTACACTTTTTTCAGATGGCCCTCTTTCCCAGGGGGCAGTGAGACTTCATTGTAGTGCAGATTTCATTTACAGGCTTGCTTGGTTGGCCAAAAAGTGCGTATGCGTTTTTTCCTGAATATATTCAGGAAAAAACGCATATGCCCTTTTTGGCCAAGTGCATCATTGTCGACGTTGTGCCTCTTTTCCTATGCTTTCAGGGCAATTCCAGTCTACCCCCTGCAATCGTTTTCCTGAAATTCTGCCCCGATTTCAAGTCCCCTACGCAGGCTTACTTCAATATACTTTTGGAAGATAGCTGTCATTTATAACTCTGCAGGTTTGTGAATTACAGTGCCCCTGAGCTCCTTTCCTCAACTCGCTTTCTTGTGAGCTGGGCACAAAACCGCAGGATTGCTTCAGGCCCTAATCTGTTTCCAGCAGGGCACACTGAGCCTTTGTTTAATTCCTCTTCCTGGTGGGCAATGAGCGTTACATTTGCCCGTGCAGACACCTACAGCTAGTCTCTCATTGGTTCTCCCTATTCCTGTTCATCTTGCACAGAAATTGCAAGCTGTGCCAAAGAGGAGGTTAAAGGCACTGACTCTATAAGCGGGGAGAGTGTTAGTAAAGCATCTGGAATGGTGAACCCGAGGACCAGGATACGAAAACTGAGATGCATTTTAAATCGTTTCCCAATCACACGGTGGACAATACTCTGGGTTTCCCATGCATGTTTTAGCTGGAGGAAGAATCCCTTGAACCTGGAGAGTTGGGACCCATGGAATGGGTACCATGCAGTATGACTTCAAAGGGTCTGCATTTGCTCACCGACACTCACCAATTCTATCAGCTTGAAGTGTCCAGCCTTATGTCTCAACCAGCTCTGTGTGTAGATGTGGTCAATCCCGGTTGCATCACATGCCGTGAGTGAATTATTTAAGAATTGCTCTCTATTTCACTGTCTTTGTGTTTTGTTTTCGAAATTTATTTTGATAATGGGATTTATCGGATTTTCACTGCTGCGTTTCGGCTGCTGTACACACGCTTGATTCTCTTATGGAGACATATATATCCATGGGTTTTAAGATTCTTCCTAGTCAGGGATATTCCTAGGCGTTGAATATGTGGTTTTGGGTCCATTTCGTTGAGCAAGGAGTAGGTCTTGTCTATTACATATTTGGCTTATGGAAAGTTATCTGTGCTAATTTCAGTCTCTGGTTTTATGCAGCACCCCAAGGCACCTTTCCCCATAAGCAAGCACTAGTTGGTTTTCTAAATTTGAGACCCTGTTCTGTTTTGTAATTCAGTTCATGTGTAGTCAAGTTTACATTCCGTGTATTAGTGATATCTTATGATGTTTCTTTTTCTGTGTGACGTAGTTCACGTAGAATCACCGTACCTGCATCCACTCACTATGCCGCTACGGGCCTGATGACACAGATTTCATTGCTGAGTGATATTGCATTGTACGTACGTGCCACAACTTCTTTATCCATTTTTTGCTTTCTGGGATATTTACCTGATACTGTAGACGAGCTTCTTGTGAACACAGCCGTCCCAAATATTGGGGTGGCTGTCTGTTTTTGATTTTAATTTCCGTAAGCTATAGGACCATAAGTGGAAGTGCCATAGGCTGTGTTGCTTTGTTTCTTACGTGTTTCAGGAAACACCATACACTTCTCCAGGGTGGCTGCTGGCAATTTACATCCTGCCAATCAGCATAACAAGGCTCCCTGTTCTCCATATCCTGTCCTACCTTTCTGGATTTTACACTTTTTTCAGATGGCCCTTTTGCCCGGGGGGCAGTGAGACTTCATTGTAGTGCAGATTTCCTTTACAGGCTTGCTTGGTTGGCCAAAAAGGGCATATGCGTTTTTTCCTGAATATATTCAGGAAAAAACGCATACGCCCTTTTTGGCCAAGTGCATCATTGTCGACGTTCTGCCTCTTTTCCTATGCTTTCAGGGCAATTCCAGTCTACCGCCTGCAATCGTTTTCCTGAAATTCTGCCCCGCTTTCAAGTCCCCTTCGCAGGCTTACTTCAATATATTTTTGGAGGATAGCTGTCATTTATAACTCTGCAGGATTGTGAATTACAGTGCCCCTGAGCTCCTTTCTTCAACTCGCTTTCTTGTGAGCTGGGCACAAAACCGCAGGATTGCTTCAGGCCCTAATCTGTTTTCAGCAGGGCAGGCTGAGCCTTTGTTTAATTCCTCTTCCTGGTCGGCAATGAGTGTTACATTTGCCCGTGCAGACACCTACAGCTAGTCTCTCATTGGTTCTCCCTATTCCTGTTCATCTTGCACAGAAATTGCAAGCTGTGCCAAACAGGAGGTTAAAGGCAGTGACTCTCCAAGCGGGGAGAGTGTTAGTAAAGCATCTGGAATGGTGAACCTGAGGACCAGGATACGAAAACTGAGATGCATTTTAAATCGATTCCCAATCACACGGTGGACCATACTGTGGGGTTCCCATGCATGTTTTAGCTGGAGGAAGAATCACTTGAACCTGAAGAGTTGGGACCCATGGAATAGGTACCATGCAGTATGACTTCAAAGGGTCTGCATTTGCTCACCGAAACTCACCAATGCTATCAGCCTGAAGTGTCCAGCCTTATGTCTCAACCAGCTGTGGGTGTAGATGTGGTCAATCCCGGTTGCATCACATGCCCTGAGTGAATTATTTAAGAATTGCTCTCTATTTCACTGTCTTTGTGTTTTGTTTTCGAAATTTATTTCGATAATGGGATTTATCGGATTTTCACTGCTGCGTTTCGGCCACTGTACACACGCTTGATTCTCTTACAGAGACATATATATCCATGGGTTTTTAGATTCTTCCTAGTCAGGTATATTCCTAGGCGTTGAATATGTGGTGTTGGTTCCATTTCGTTGAGCAAGGAGTAGGTCTTGTCTATTACATATTTGGCTTATGGAAAGTTATCTGTGCTAATTTCAGTCTCTGGTTTTATGCAGCACCCCAAGGCACCTTTCCCCATAAGCAAGCACTAGTTGGTTTTCTAAATTTGAGACCCTGTTCTGTTTTGTAATTCAGTTCATGTGTAGTCAAGTTTACATTCCGTGTATTAGTGATATCTTATGATGTTTCTTTTTCTGTGTGACGTAGTTCACGTAGAATCACCGTACCTGCATCCACTCACTATGCCGCTACGGGCCTGATGACACAGATTTCATTGCTGAGTGATACTGCATTGCACGTACGTGCCACAACTTCTTTATCCATTTTTTGCTTTCTGGGATATTTACCTGATACTGTAGACGAGCTTCTTGTGAACACAGCCGTCCCAAATATTGGGGTGGCTGTCTGTTTTTGATTTTAATTTCCGTAAGCTATAGGACCATAAGTGGAAGTGCCATAGGCTGTGTTGCTCTGTTTCTTACGTGTTTCAGGAAACACCATACACTTCTCCAGGGTGGCTGCTGGCAATTTACATCCTGCCAATCAGCATAACAAGGCTCCCTGTTCTCCATATCCTGTCCTACCTTTCTGGATTTTACACTTTTTTCAGATGGCTCTTTTGCCCGGGGGGGCAGTGAGATTTCATTGTAGTGCAGATTTCCTTTACAGGCTTGCTTGGTTGGCCAAAAAGGGCGTATGCGTTTTTTCCTGAATATATTCAGGAAAAAACGCATACGCCCTTTTTGGCCAAGTGCATCATTGTCGACGTTGTGCCTCTTTTCCTATGCTTTCAGGGCAATTCCAGTCTACCCCCTGCAATCGTTTTCCTGAAATTCAGCCCCGCTTTCAAGTCCCCTTCGCAGGCTTACTTCAATATATTTTTGGAGGATAGCTGTCATTTATAACTCTGCAGGTTTGTGAAGTACAGTGCCCCTGAGCTCCTTTCTTCAACTCGCTTTCTTGTGAGCTGGGCACAAAACCGCAGGATTGCTTCAGGCCCTAATCTCTTTCCAGCAGGGCACACTGTGCCTTTGTTTAATTCCTCTTCCTGGTGGGCAATGAGCGTTACATTTGCCCGTGCAGACACCTACAGCTAGTCTCTCATTGGTTCTCCCTATTCCTGTTCATCTTGCACAGAAATTGCAAGCTGTGCGAAACAGGAGGTTAAAGGCACTGACTCTCCAAGCGGGGAGAGTGTTAGTAAAGCATCTGGAATGGTGAACCCGAGGACCAGGAAACGAAAACTGAGATGCATTTTAAATCATTTCCCAATCACACGGTGGACGATACTCTGGGTTTCCCATGCATGTTTTAGCTGGAGGAAGAATCCCTTGAACCTGGAGAGTTGGGACCCATGGAATGGGTACCATGCAGTATGACTTCAAAGGGTCTGCATTTGCTCACCGAAACTCACCAATGCTATCAGCCTGAAGTGTCCAGCCTTATGTCTCAACCAGCTCTGGGTGTAGATGTGGTCAATCCCGGTTGCATCACATGCCCTGAGTGAATTATTTAAGAATTGCTCTCTGTTTCACTGTCTTTGTGTTTTGTTTTCGAAATTTATTTTGATAATGGGATTTATCGGATTTTCACTGCTGTGTTTCGGCCGCTGTACACACGCTTGATTCTCTTACGGAGACATATATATCCATGGGTTTTAAGATTCTTCCTAGTCAGGTATATTCCTAGGCGTTGAATATGTGGTGTTGGGTCCATTTCGTTGAGCAAGGAGTTGGTCTTGTCTATTACATATTTGGCTTATGGAAAGTTATCTGTGCTAATTTCAGTCTCTGGTTTTATGCAGCACCCCAACGCACCTTTCCCCATAAGCAAGCACTAGTTGGTTTTCTAAATTTGAGACCCTGTTCTGTTTTGTAATTCAGTTCATGTGTAGTCAAGTTTACATTCCGTGTATTAGTGATATCTTATGATGTTTCTTTTTCTGTGTGACGTAGTTCACGTAGAATCACCGTACGTGCATCCATTCACTATGCCGCTACGGGCCTGATGACACAGATTTCATTGCTGAGTGATATTGCATTGCACGTACGTGCCACAACTTCTTTATCCATTTTTTGCTTTCTGGGATATTTACCTGATATTGTAGACGAGCTTCTTCTGAACACAGCCGTCCCAAATATTGGGGTGACTGTCTGTTTTTGATTTTAATTTCCGTAAGCTATAGGACCATAAGTGGAAGTGCCATAGGCTGTGTTGCTTTGTTTCTTACGTGTTTCAGGAAACACCATACACTTCTCCAGGGTGGCTGCTGGCAATTTACATCCTGCCAATCAGCATAACAAGGCTCCCTGTTCTCCATATCCTGTCCTACCTTTCTGGATTTTACACTTTTTTCAGATGGCCCTTTTGCCCGGGGGGGCAGTGAGATTTCATTGTAGTGCAGATTTCCTTTACAGGCTTGCTTGGTTGGCCAAAAAGGGCGTATGCGTTTTTTCCTGAATATATTCAGGATAAAACGCATACGCCCTTTTTGGCCAAGTGCATCATTGTCCACGTTGTGCCTCTTTTCCTATGCTTTCAGGGCAATTCCAGTCTACCCCCTGCAATCGTTTTCCTGAAATTCAGCCCCGCTTTCAAGTCCCCTTCGCAGGCTTACTTCAATATATTTTTGGAGGATAGCTGTCATTTATAACTCTGCAGGTTTGTGAAGTACAGTGCCCCTGAGCTCCTTTCTTCAACTCGCTTTCTTGTGAGCTGGGCACAAAACCGCAGGATTGCTTCAGGCCCTAATCTCTTTCCAGCAGGGCACACTGTGCCTTTGTTTAATTCCTCTTCCTGGTGGGCAATGAGCGTTACATTTGCCCATGCAGACACCTACAGCTAGTCTCTCATTGGTTCTCCCTATTCCTGTTCATCTTGCACAGAAATTGCAAGCTGTGCGAAACAGGAGGTTAAAGGCACTGACTCTCCAAGCGGGGAGAGTGTTAGTAAAGCATCTGGAATGGTGAACCCGAGGACCAGGAAACGAAAACTGAGATGCATTTTAAATCATTTCCCAATCACACGGTGGACGATACTCTGGGTTTCCCATGCATGTTTAAGCTGGAGGAAGAATCCCTTGAACCTGGAGAGTTGGGACCCATGGAATGGGTACCATGCAGTATGACTTCAAAGGGTCTGCATTTGCTCACCGAAACTCACCAATGCTATCAGCCTGAAGTGTCCAGCCTTATGTCTCCACCAGCTCTGGGTGTAGATGTGGTCAATCCCGGTTGCATCACATGCCCTGATTGAATTATTTAAGAATTGCTCTCTATTTCACTGTCTTTGTGTTTTGTTTTCGAAATTTATTTTGATAATGGGATTTATCGGATTTTCACTGCTGCGTTTCGGCCACTGTACACACGCTTGATTCTCTTACGGAGACATATATATCCATGGGTTTTAAGATTCTTCCTAGTCAGGTATATTCCTAGGCGTTGAATATGTGGTGTTGAGTCCATTTCGTTGAGCAAGGAGTAGGTCTTGTCTATTACATATTTGGCTTATGGAATGTTATCTGTGCTAATTTCAGTCTCTGGTTTTATGCAGCACCCCAAGGCACCTTTCCCTATAAGCAAGCACTTGTTGGTTTTCTAAATTTGAGACCCTGTTCTGTTTTGTAATTCAGTTCATGTGTAGTCAAGTTTACATTCCGTGTTTTTGTGATATCTTATGATGTTTCTTTTTCTGTGTGACGTAGTTCACGTAGAATCACCGTACCTGCATCCACTTACTATTCCGCTACGGGCCTGATGACACAGATTTCATTGCTGAGTGATATTGCATTGCACGTACGTGCCACAACTTCTTTATCCATTTTTTGCTTTCTGGGATATTTACCTGATACTGTAGACGAGCTTCTTCTGAACACAGCCGTCCCAAATATTGGGGTGGCTATCTGTTTTTGATTTTAATTTCCGTAAGCTATAGGACCATAAGTGGAAGTGCCATAGTCTGTGTTGCTTTGTTCCTTACGTGTTTCAGGAAACACCATACACTTCTCCAGGGTGGCTGCTGGCAATTTACATCCTGCCAATCAGCATAACAAGGCTCCCTGTTCTCCATATCCTGTCCTAACTTTCTGGATTTTACACTTTTTTCAGATGGCCCTTTTGCCCGGGGGGGCAGTGAGATTTCATTGTAGTGCAGATTTCCTTTACAGGCTTGCTTGCTTGGCCAAAAATGGCGTATGCGTTTTTTGCTGAATATATTCAAGAAAAAACGCATACGCCCTTTTTGGCCAAGTGCATCATTGTCCACGTTGTGCCTCTTTTCCTATGCTTTCAGGGCAATTCCAGTCTACCCCCTGCAATCGTTTTCCTGAAATTCAGACCCGCTTTCAAGTCCCCTTCGCAGGCTTACTTCAATATATTTTTGGAGGATAGCTGTCATTTATAACTCTGCAGGTTTGTGAAGTACAGTGCCCCTGAGCTCCTTTCTTCAACTCGCTTTCTTGTGAGCTGGGCACAAAACCGCAGGATTGCTTCAGGCCCTAATCTCTTTCCAGCAGGGCACACTGTGCCTTTGTTTAATTCCTCTTCCTGGTGGGCAATGAGCGTTACATTTGCCCGTGCAGACACCTACAGCTAGTCTCTCATTGGTTCTCCCTATTCCTGTTCATCTTGCACAGAAATTGCAAGCTGTGCGAAACAGGAGGTTAAAGGCACTGACTCTCCAAGCGGGGAGAGTGTTAGTAAAGCATCTGGAATGGTGAACCCGAGGACCAGGAAACGAAAACTGAGATGCATTTTAAATCATTTCCCAATCACACGGTGGACGATACTCTGGGTTTCCCATGCATGTTTTAGCTGGAGGAAGAATCCCTTGAACCTGGAGAGTTGGGACCCATGGAATGGGTACCATGCAGTATGACTTCAAAGGGTCTGCATTTGCTCACCGAAACTCACCAATGCTATCAGCCTGAAGTGTCCAGCCTTATGTCTCAACCAGCTCTGGGTGTAGATGTGGTCAATCCCGGTTGCATCACATGCCCTGAGTGAATTATTTAAGAATTGCTCTCTGTTTCACTGTCTTTGTGTTTTGTTTTCGAAATTTATTTTGATAATGGGATTTATCGGATTTTCACTGCTGTGTTTCGGCCGCTGTACACACGCTTGATTCTCTTACGGAGACATATATATCCATGGGTTTTAAGATTCTTCCTAGTCAGGTATATTCCTAGGCGTTGAATATGTGGTGTTGGGTCCATTTCGTTGAGCAAGGAGTTGGTCTTGTCTATTACATATTTGGCTTATGGAAAGTTATCTGTGCTAATTTCAGTCTCTGGTTTTATGCAGCACCCCAACGCACCTTTCCCCATAAGCAAGCACTAGTTGGTTTTCTAAATTTGAGACCCTGTTCTGTTTTGTAATTCAGTTCATGTGTAGTCAAGTTTACATTCCGTGTATTAGTGATATCTTATGATGTTTCTTTTTCTGTGTGACGTAGTTCACGTAGAATCACCGTACGTGCATCCATTCACTATGCCGCTACGGGCCTGATGACACAGATTTCATTGCTGAGTGATATTGCATTGCACGTACGTGCCACAACTTCTTTATCCATTTTTTGCTTTCTGGGATATTTACCTGATATTGTAGACGAGCTTCTTCTGAACACAGCCGTCCCAAATATTGGGGTGACTGTCTGTTTTTGATTTTAATTTCCGTAAGCTATAGGACCATAAGTGGAAGTGCCATAGGCTGTGTTGCTTTGTTTCTTACGTGTTTCAGGAAACACCATACACTTCTCCAGGGTGGCTGCTGGCAATTTACATCCTGCCAATCAGCATAACAAGGCTCCCTGTTCTCCATATCCTGTCCTACCTTTCTGGATTTTACACTTTTTTCAGATGGCCCTTTTGCCCGGGGGGGCAGTGAGATTTCATTGTAGTGCAGATTTCCTTTACAGGCTTGCTTGGTTGGCCAAAAAGGGCGTATGCGTTTTTTCCTGAATATATTCAGGATAAAACGCATACGCCCTTTTTGGCCAAGTGCATCATTGTCCACGTTGTGCCTCTTTTCCTATGCTTTCAGGGCAATTCCAGTCTACCCCCTGCAATCGTTTTCCTGAAATTCAGCCCCGCTTTCAAGTCCCCTTCGCAGGCTTACTTCAATATATTTTTGGAGGATAGCTGTCATTTATAACTCTGCAGGTTTGTGAAGTACAGTGCCCCTGAGCTCCTTTCTTCAACTCGCTTTCTTGTGAGCTGGGCACAAAACCGCAGGATTGCTTCAGGCCCTAATCTCTTTCCAGCAGGGCACACTGTGCCTTTGTTTAATTCCTCTTCCTGGTGGGCAATGAGCGTTACATTTGCCCATGCAGACACCTACAGCTAGTCTCTCATTGGTTCTCCCTATTCCTGTTCATCTTGCACAGAAATTGCAAGCTGTGCGAAACAGGAGGTTAAAGGCACTGACTCTCCAAGCGGGGAGAGTGTTAGTAAAGCATCTGGAATGGTGAACCCGAGGACCAGGAAACGAAAACTGAGATGCATTTTAAATCATTTCCCAATCACACGGTGGACGATACTCTGGGTTTCCCATGCATGTTTAAGCTGGAGGAAGAATCCCTTGAACCTGGAGAGTTGGGACCCATGGAATGGGTACCATGCAGTATGACTTCAAAGGGTCTGCATTTGCTCACCGAAACTCACCAATGCTATCAGCCTGAAGTGTCCAGCCTTATGTCTCCACCAGCTCTGGGTGTAGATGTGGTCAATCCCGGTTGCATCACATGCCCTGATTGAATTATTTAAGAATTGCTCTCTATTTCACTGTCTTTGTGTTTTGTTTTCGAAATTTATTTTGATAATGGGATTTATCGGATTTTCACTGCTGCGTTTCGGCCACTGTACACACGCTTGATTCTCTTACGGAGACATATATATCCATGGGTTTTAAGATTCTTCCTAGTCAGGTATATTCCTAGGCGTTGAATATGTGGTGTTGAGTCCATTTCGTTGAGCAAGGAGTAGGTCTTGTCTATTACATATTTGGCTTATGGAATGTTATCTGTGCTAATTTCAGTCTCTGGTTTTATGCAGCACCCCAAGGCACCTTTCCCTATAAGCAAGCACTTGTTGGTTTTCTAAATTTGAGACCCTGTTCTGTTTTGTAATTCAGTTCATGTGTAGTCAAGTTTACATTCCGTGTTTTTGTGATATCTTATGATGTTTCTTTTTCTGTGTGACGTAGTTCACGTAGAATCACCGTACCTGCATCCACTTACTATTCCGCTACGGGCCTGATGACACAGATTTCATTGCTGAGTGATATTGCATTGCACGTACGTGCCACAACTTCTTTATCCATTTTTTGCTTTCTGGGATATTTACCTGATACTGTAGACGAGCTTCTTCTGAACACAGCCGTCCCAAATATTGGGGTGGCTATCTGTTTTTGATTTTAATTTCCGTAAGCTATAGGACCATAAGTGGAAGTGCCATAGTCTGTGTTGCTTTGTTCCTTACGTGTTTCAGGAAACACCATACACTTCTCCAGGGTGGCTGCTGGCAATTTACATCCTGCCAATCAGCATAACAAGGCTCCCTGTTCTCCATATCCTGTCCTAACTTTCTGGATTTTACACTTTTTTCAGATGGCCCTTTTGCCCGGGGGGGCAGTGAGATTTCATTGTAGTGCAGATTTCCTTTACAGGCTTGCTTGCTTGGCCAAAAATGGCGTATGCGTTTTTTGCTGAATATATTCAAGAAAAAACGCATACGCCCTTTTTGGCCAAGTGCATCATTGTCCACGTTGTGCCTCTTTTCCTATGCTTTCAGGGCAATTCCAGTCTACCCCCTGCAATCGTTTTCCTGAAATTCAGACCCGCTTTCAAGTCCCCTTCGCAGGCTTACTTCAATATATTTTTGGAGGATAGCTGTCATTTATAACTCTGCAGGTTTGTGAAGTACAGTGCCCCTGAGCTCCTTTCTTCAACTCGCTTTCTTGTGAGCTGGGCACAAAACCGCAGGATTGCTTCAGGCCCTAATCTCTTTCCAGCAGGGCACACTGTGCCTTTGTTTAATTCCTCTTCCTGGTGGGCAATGAGCGTTACATTTGCCCGTGCAGACACCTACAGCTAGTCTCTCATTGGTTCTCCCTATTCCTGTTCATCTTGCACAGAAATTGCAAGCTGTGCGAAACAGGAGGTTAAAGGCACTGACTCTCCAAGCGGGGAGAGTGTTAGTAAAGCATCTGGAATGGTGAACCCGAGGACCAGGAAACGAAAACTGAGATGCATTTTAAATCATTTCCCAATCACACGGTGGACGATACTCTGGGTTTCCCATGCATGTTTTAGCTGGAGGAAGAATCCCTTGAACCTGGAGAGTTGGGACCCATGGAATGGGTACCATGCAGTATGACTTCAAAGGGTCTGCATTTGCTCACCGAAACTCACCAATGCTATCAGCCTGAAGTGTCCAGCCTTATGTCTCAACCAGCTCTGGGTGTAGATGTGGTCAATCCCGGTTGCATCACATGCCCTGAGTGAATTATTTAAGAATTGCTCTCTGTTTCACTGTCTTTGTGTTTTGTTTTCGAAATTTATTTTGATAATGGGATTTATCGGATTTTCACTGCTGTGTTTCGGCCGCTGTACACACGCTTGATTCTCTTACGGAGACATATATATCCATGGGTTTTAAGATTCTTCCTAGTCAGGTATATTCCTAGGCGTTGAATATGTGGTGTTGGGTCCATTTCGTTGAGCAAGGAGTTGGTCTTGTCTATTACATATTTGGCTTATGGAAAGTTATCTGTGCTAATTTCAGTCTCTGGTTTTATGCAGCACCCCAACGCACCTTTCCCCATAAGCAAGCACTAGTTGGTTTTCTAAATTTGAGACCCTGTTCTGTTTTGTAATTCAGTTCATGTGTAGTCAAGTTTACATTCCGTGTATTAGTGATATCTTATGATGTTTCTTTTTCTGTGTGACGTAGTTCACGTAGAATCACCGTACGTGCATCCACTCACTATGCCGCTACGGGCCTGATGACACAGATTTCATTGCTGAGTGATATTGCATTGCACGTACGTGCCACAAATTCTTTATCCATTTTTTGCTTTCTGGGATATTTACCTGATATTGTAGACGAGCTTCTTCTGAACACAGCCGTCCCAAATATTGGGGTGACTGTGTGTTTTTGATTTTAATTTCCGTAAGCTATAGGACCATAAGTGGAAGTGCCATAGGCTGTGTTGCTTTGTTTCTTACGTGTTTCAGGAAACACCATACACTTCTCCAGGGTGGCTGCTGGCAATTTACATCCTGCCAATCAGCATAACAAGGCTCCCTGTTCTCCATATCCTGTCCTACCTTTCTGGATTTTACACTTTTTTCAGATGGCCCTTTTGCCCGGGGGGGCAGTGAGATTTCATTGTAGTGCAGATTTCCTTTACAGGCTTGCTTGGTTGGCCAAAAAGGGCGTATGCGTTTTTTCCTGAATATATTCAGGATAAAACGCATACGCCCTTTTTGGCCAAGTGCATCATTGTCCACGTTGTGCCTCTTTTCCTATGCTTTCAGGGCAATTCCAGTCTACCCCCTGCAATCGTTTTCCTGAAATTCAGCCCCGCTTTCAAGTCCCCTTCGCAGGCTTACTTCAATATATTTTTGGAGGATAGCTGTCATTTATAACTCTGCAGGTTTGTGAAGTACAGTGCCCCTGAGCTCCTTTCTTCAACTCGCTTTCTTGTGAGCTGGGCACAAAACCGCAGGATTGCTTCAGGCCCTAATCTCTTTCCAGCAGGGCACACTGTGTCTTTGTTTAATTCCTCTTCCTGGTGGGCAATGTGCGTTACATTTGCCCATGCAGACACCTACAGCTAGTCTCTCATTGGTTCTCCCTATTCCTGTTCATCTTGCACAGAAATTGCAAGCTGTGCGAAACAGGAGGTTAAAGGCACTGACTCTCCAAGCGGGGAGAGTGTTAGTAAAGCATCTGGAATGGTGAACCCGAGGACCAGGAAACGAAAACTGAGATGCATTTTAAATCATTTCCCAATCACACGGTGGACGATACTCTGGGTTTCCCATGCATGTTTAAGCTGGAGGAAGAATCCCTTGAACCTGGAGAGTTGGGACCCATGGAATGGGTACCATGCAGTATGACTTCAAAGGGTCTGCATTTGCTCACCGAAACTCACCAATGCTATCAGCCTGAAGTGTCCAGCCTTATGTCTCAACCAGCTCTGGGTGTAGATGTGGTCAATCCCGGTTGCATCACATGCCCTGAGTGAATTATTTAAGAATTGCTCTCTATTTCACTGTCTTTGTGTTTTGTTTTCGAAATTTATTTTGATAATGGGATTTATCGGATTTTCACTGCTGCGTTTCGGCCACTGTACACACGCTTGATTCTCTTACGGAGACATATATATCCATGGGTTTTAAGATTCTTCCTAGTCAGGTATATTCCTAGGCGTTGAATATGTGGTGTTGAGTCCATTTCGTTGAGCAAGGAGTAGGTCTTGTCTATTACATATTTGGCTTATGGAATGTTATCTGTGCTAATTTCAGTCTCTGGTTTTATGCAGCACCCCAAGGCACCTTTCCCTATAAGCAAGCACTTGTTGGTTTTCTAAATTTGAGACCCTGTTCTTTTTTGTAATTCAGTTCATGTGTAGTCAAGTTTACATTCCGTGTATTAGTGATATCTTATGATGTTTCTTTTTCTGTGTGACGTAGGTCACGTAGAAACACCGTACCTGCATCCACTCACTATGCCGCTACGGGCCTGATGACACAGATTTCATTGCTGAGTGGTATTGCATTGTACGTACGTGCCACAACTTCTTTATCCATTTTTTGCTTTCTCGGATATTTACCTGATACTGTAGACGAGCTTCCTATGAACACAGCCGTCCCAAATATTGCGGTGGCTGTCTGTTTTTGATTTTAATTTCCGTAAGCTATAGGACCATAAGCGGAAGTGCCATAGGCTGTGTTGCTTTGTTTCTTACGTGTTTCAGGAAACACCATACACTTCTCCAGGGTGGCTGCTGGCATTTACATCCTGCCAATCAGCATAACAAGGCTCCCTGTTCTCCATATCCTGTCCTACCTTTCTGGATTTTACACTTTTTTCAGATGGCCCTTTTGCCCGGGGGGGCAGTGAGATTTCATTGTAGTGCAGATTTCCTTTACAGGCTTGCTTGGTTGGCCAAAAAGGGCGTATGCGTTTTTTCCTGAATATATTCAGGAAAAAACGCATACGCCCTTTTTGGCCAAGTGCATCATTGTCGACGTTCTGCCTCTTTTCCTATGCTTTCAGGGCAATTCCAGTCTACCCCCTGCAATCGTTTTCCTGAAATTCTGCCCCGCTTTCCAGTTCCCTTCGCAGGCTTACTTCAATATATTTTTGGAGGATAGCTGTCATTTATAACTCTGCAGGTTTGTGAATTACAGTGCCCCTGAGCTCCTTTCTTCAACTCGCTTTCTTGTGAGCTGGGCACAAAACCGCAGGATTGCTTCAGGCCCTAATCTGTTTCCGGCAGGGCACACTGAGCCTTTGTTTAATTCCTCTTCCTGGTGGGCAATGAGCGTTTCATTTGCCCGTGCAGACACCTACAGCTAGTCTCTCATTGGTTCTCCCTATTCCTGTTCATCTTGCACAGAAATTGCAAGCTGTGCCAAAGAGGAGGTTAAAGGCCCTGACTCTCCAAGCGGGGAGAGTGTTAGTAAAGCATCTGGAATGGTGAACCCGAGGACCAGGATACGAAAACTGAGATGCATTTTAAATCGTTTCCCAATCACACGGTGGACGATACTCTGGGTTTCCCATGCATGTTTTAGCTGGAGGAAGAATCCCTTGAACCTGGAGAGTTGGGACCCATGGAATGGGTACCATGCAGTATGACTTCAAAGTGTCTGCATTTGCTCACCGAAACTCACCAATGCTATTAGCCTGAAGTGTCCAGCCTTATGTCTCAATCAGCTCTGGGTGTAGATGTGGTCAATCCCGGTTGCATCACATGCCCTGAGTGAATTATTTAAGAATTGGTCTCTATTTCACTGTCTTTGTGTTTTGTTTTCGAAATATATATTGATAATGGGATTTATCGGATTTTCACTGCTGCGTATCGGCCGCTGTACACACACTTGATTCCCTTACGGAGACATATATATCCATGGGTTTTAAGATTCTTCCTAGTCAGGTATATTCCTAGGCGTTGAATATGTGGTGTTGAGTCCATTTCGTTGAGCAAGGAGTAGGTCTTGTCTATTACATATATGGCTTATGGAATGTTATCTGTGCTAATTTCAGTCTCTGGTTTTATGCAGCACCCCAAGGCACCTTTCCCCATAAGCAAGCACTAGTTGGTTTTCTAAATTTGAGAGCCTGTTCTGTTTTGTAATTCAGTTCATGTGTAGTCAAGTTTACATTCCGTGTATTAGTGATATCTTATGATGTTTCTTTTTCTGTGTGACGTAGTTCACGTAGAATCACCGTACCTGCATCCACTCACTATGCCGCTACGGGCCTGATGACACAGATTTCATTGCTGAGTGATATTGCATTGCACGTACGTGCCACAACTTCTTTATCCATTTTTTGCTTTCTGGGATATTTACCTGGTACTGTAGACGAGCTTCTTGGGAACACAGCCGTCCCAAACTTTGGGGTGGCTCTCTGTTTTTGATTTTAATTTCCCTAAGGAATAGGACCATAAGTGCAATTGCCATAGGCTGTGTTGCTTTATTTCTTACGTGTTTCAGGAAACACCATACACTTCTCCAGGATGGCTGCCGGCAATTTACATCCTGCCAATCAGCATAAAAAGGCTCCCTGTTCTCCATATCCTGTCCTACCTTTCTGGATTTTACACTTTTTTCAGACGGCCCTTTTGCCCGGGGTGGGGGCAGTGAGACTTCATTGTAGTGCAGATTTCTTTTACAGGCTTGCTTGGTTGGCCAAAATGGGCGTATGCGTTTTTTCCTGAATATATTCAGGAAAAAACGCATACGCCCTTTTTGGCCAAGTGCATCATTGTCGACGTTCTGCCTCTTTTCCTATGCTTTCAGGGCAATTCCAGTCTACCCCCTGCAATCGTTTTCCTGAAATTCTTCCCCGCTTTCAAGTCCCCTACGCAGGATTACTTCAATATACTTTTGGAAGATAGCTGTCTTTTATAACTCTGCAGGTTTGTGAATTACAGTGCCCCTGAGCTCCTTTCTTCAACTCGCTTTTTTGTGAGCTGGGCACAAAACCGCAGGATTGCTTCAGGCCCTAATCTGTTTCCAGCAGGGCACACTGAGCCTTTGTTTAATTCCTCTTCCTGGTGGGCAATGAGCATTACATTTGCCCGTGCAGACACCTACAGCTAGTCTCTCATTGGTTCTCCCTATTCCTGTTGATCTTGCACAGAAATTGCAAGCTGTTCCAAAGAGGAGGTTAAAGGCACTGACTCTCTAAGCGGGGAGAGTGTTAGGAAAGCATCTGGAGTGGTGAACCCGAGGACCAGGATACGAAAACTGAGATGCATTTTAAATCGTTTCCTAATCACACAGTGGACCATACTGTGGGTTTCCCATGCATGTTTTAGCTGGAGGAAGAATCCCTTGAACCTGAAGAGTTGGGACCCATGGAATAGGTACCATGCAGTATGACTTCAAAGGGTCTGCATTTGCTCACCGAAACTCACCAATGCTATCAGCCTGAAGTGTCCAGCCTTATGTCTCAACCAGCTCTGGGTGTAGATGTGGTCAATCCCGGTTGCATCACATGCCCTGAGTGAATTATTTAAGAATTGCTCTCTATTTCACTGTCTTTGTGTTTTGTTTTCGAAATTTATTTTGATAATGGGATTTATCGGATTTTCACTGCTGCGTTTCGGCCGCTGTACACACGCTTGATTCTCTTACGGAGACATATATATCCATGGGTTTTAAGATTCTTCCTAGTCAGGTATACTCCTAGGCGTTGAATATGTGGTGTTGGGTCCATTTCGTTGAGCAAGGAGTAGGTCTTGTCTATTACATATTTGGCTTATGGAAAGTTATCTGTGCTAATTTCAGTCTCTGGTTTTATGCAGCACCCCAAGACACCTTTCCCCATAAGCAAGCACTAGTTGGTTTTCTAAATTTGAGACCCTGTTCTGTTTTGTAATTCAGTTCATGTGTAGTCCAGTTTACATTCCGTGTATTAGTGATATCTTATGATGTTTCTTTTTCTGTGTGACGTAGTTCACGTAGATTCACCGTATCTGCATCCACTCACTATGCCGCTACGGGCCTGATGACACAGATTTCATTGCTGAGTGATTTTGCATTGTACGTACGTGCCACAACTTCTTTATCCATTTTTTGCTTTCTGGGATGTTTACCTGATACTGTAGACGAGCTTCTTGTGAACACAGCCGTCCCAAATATTGGGGTGGCTGTCTGTTTTTGATTTTAATTTCCGTAAGCTATAGGACCGTAAGTGGAAGTGCCATAGGCTGTGTTGCTTTGTTTCTTACGTGTTTCAGGAAACACCATACACTTCTCCAGGGTGGCTGCTGGCAATTTACATCCTGCCAATCAGCATAACAAGGCTCCCTGTTCTCCATATCCTGTCCTACCTTTCTGGATTTTACACTTTTTTCAGATGGCCCTTTTGCCCGGGGGGGGGGGGGCAGTGAGACTTCATTGTAGTGCAGATTTCCTTTACAGGCTTGCTTGGTTGGCCAAAAAGGGCGTATGCGTTTTTTCCTGAATATATTCAGGAAAAAACGCATACGCCCTTTTTGGCCAATTGCATCATTGTCGAGGTTCTGCCTCTTTTCCTATGCTTTCAGGGCAATTCCAGTCTACCCCCTGCAATCCTTTTCCAGAAATTCTGCCCCCCTTTCAAGTCCCCTTCGCAGGCTTACTTCAATATATTTTTGGAGGATAGCTGTCATTTATAACTCTGCAGGTTTGTGAAGTACAGTGCCCCTGAGCTCCTTTCTTCAACTCGCTTTCTTGTGAGCTGGGCACAAAACCGCAGGATTGCTTCAGGCCCTAATCTGTTTCCAGCAGGGCACACTGAGCCTTTGTTTAATTCCTCTTCCTGGTGGGCAATGAGCGTTTCATTTGCCCGTGCAGACACCTACAGCTAGTCTCTCATTGGTTCTCCCTATTCCTGTTCATCTTGCACAGAAATTGCAAGCTGTGCCAAAGAGGAGGTTAAAGGCCCTGACTCTCCAAGCGGGGAGAGTGTTAGTAAAGCATCTGGAATGGTGAACCCGAGGACCAGGATACGAAAACTGAGATGCATTTTAAATCGTTTCCCAATCACACGGTGGACGATACTCTGGGTTTCCCATGCATGTTTTAGCTGGAGGAAGAATCCCTTGAACCTGGAGAGTTGGGACCCATGGAATGGGTACCATGCAGTATGACTTCAAAGTGTCTGCATTTGCTCACCGAAACTCACCAATGCTATTAGCCTGAAGTGTCCAGCCTTATGTCTCAATCAGCTCTGGGTGTAGATGTGGTCAATCCCGGTTGCATCACATGCCCTGAGTGAATTATTTAAGAATTGGTCTCTATTTCACTGTCTTTGTGTTTTGTTTTCGAAATATATATTGATAATGGGATTTATCGGATTTTCACTGCTGCGTATCGGCCGCTGTACACACACTTGATTCCCTTACGGAGACATATATATCCATGGGTTTTAAGATTCTTCCTAGTCAGGTATATTCCTAGGCGTTGAATATGTGGTGTTGAGTCCATTTCGTTGAGCAAGGAGTAGGTCTTGTCTATTACATATATGGCTTATGGAATGTTATCTGTGCTAATTTCAGTCTCTGGTTTTATGCAGCACCCCAAGGCACCTTTCCCCATAAGCAAGCACTAGTTGGTTTTCTAAATTTGAGAGCCTGTTCTGTTTTGTAATTCAGTTCATGTGTAGTCAAGTTTACATTCCGTGTATTAGTGATATCTTATGATGTTTCTTTTTCTGTGTGACGTAGTTCACGTAGAATCACCGTACCTGCATCCACTCACTATGCCGCTACGGGCCTGATGACACAGATTTCATTGCTGAGTGATATTGCATTGCACGTACGTGCCACAACTTCTTTATCCATTTTTTGCTTTCTGGGATATTTACCTGGTACTGTAGACGAGCTTCTTGGGAACACAGCCGTCCCAAACTTTGGGGTGGCTCTCTGTTTTTGATTTTAATTTCCCTAAGGAATAGGACCATAAGTGCAATTGCCATAGGCTGTGTTGCTTTATTTCTTACGTGTTTCAGGAAACACCATACACTTCTCCAGGATGGCTGCCGGCAATTTACATCCTGCCAATCAGCATAAAAAGGCTCCCTGTTCTCCATATCCTGTCCTACCTTTCTGGATTTTACACTTTTTTCAGACGGCCCTTTTGCCCGGGGTGGGGGCAGTGAGACTTCATTGTAGTGCAGATTTCTTTTACAGGCTTGCTTGGTTGGCCAAAATGGGCGTATGCGTTTTTTCCTGAATATATTCAGGAAAAAACGCATACGCCCTTTTTGGCCAAGTGCATCATTGTCGACGTTCTGCCTCTTTTCCTATGCTTTCAGGGCAATTCCAGTCTACCCCCTGCAATCGTTTTCCTGAAATTCTTCCCCGCTTTCAAGTCCCCTACGCAGGATTACTTCAATATACTTTTGGAAGATAGCTGTCTTTTATAACTCTGCAGGTTTGTGAATTACAGTGCCCCTGAGCTCCTTTCTTCAACTCGCTTTTTTGTGAGCTGGGCACAAAACCGCAGGATTGCTTCAGGCCCTAATCTGTTTCCAGCAGGGCACACTGAGCCTTTGTTTAATTCCTCTTCCTGGTGGGCAATGAGCATTACATTTGCCCGTGCAGACACCTACAGCTAGTCTCTCATTGGTTCTCCCTATTCCTGTTGATCTTGCACAGAAATTGCAAGCTGTTCCAAAGAGGAGGTTAAAGGCACTGACTCTCTAAGCGGGGAGAGTGTTAGGAAAGCATCTGGAGTGGTGAACCCGAGGACCAGGATACGAAAACTGAGATGCATTTTAAATCGTTTCCTAATCACACAGTGGACCATACTGTGGGTTTCCCATGCATGTTTTAGCTGGAGGAAGAATCCCTTGAACCTGAAGAGTTGGGACCCATGGAATAGGTACCATGCAGTATGACTTCAAAGGGTCTGCATTTGCTCACCGAAACTCACCAATGCTATCAGCCTGAAGTGTCCAGCCTTATGTCTCAACCAGCTCTGGGTGTAGATGTGGTCAATCCCGGTTGCATCACATGCCCTGAGTGAATTATTTAAGAATTGCTCTCTATTTCACTGTCTTTGTGTTTTGTTTTCGAAATTTATTTTGATAATGGGATTTATCGGATTTTCACTGCTGCGTTTCGGCCGCTGTACACACGCTTGATTCTCTTACGGAGACATATATATCCATGGGTTTTAAGATTCTTCCTAGTCAGGTATACTCCTAGGCGTTGAATATGTGGTGTTGGGTCCATTTCGTTGAGCAAGGAGTAGGTCTTGTCTATTACATATTTGGCTTATGGAAAGTTATCTGTGCTAATTTCAGTCTCTGGTTTTATGCAGCACCCCAAGACACCTTTCCCCATAAGCAAGCACTAGTTGGTTTTCTAAATTTGAGACCCTGTTCTGTTTTGTAATTCAGTTCATGTGTAGTCCAGTTTACATTCCGTGTATTAGTGATATCTTATGATGTTTCTTTTTCTGTGTGACGTAGTTCACGTAGATTCACCGTATCTGCATCCACTCACTATGCCGCTACGGGCCTGATGACACAGATTTCATTGCTGAGTGATTTTGCATTGTACGTACGTGCCACAACTTCTTTATCCATTTTTTGCTTTCTGGGATGTTTACCTGATACTGTAGACGAGCTTCTTGTGAACACAGCCGTCCCAAATATTGGGGTGGCTGTCTGTTTTTGATTTTAATTTCCGTAAGCTATAGGACCGTAAGTGGAAGTGCCATAGGCTGTGTTGCTTTGTTTCTTACGTGTTTCAGGAAACACCATACACTTCTCCAGGGTGGCTGCTGGCAATTTACATCCTGCCAATCAGCATAACAAGGCTCCCTGTTCTCCATATCCTGTCCTACCTTTCTGGATTTTACACTTTTTTCAGATGGCCCTTTTGCCCGGGGGGGGGGGGGGCAGTGAGACTTCATTGTAGTGCAGATTTCCTTTACAGGCTTGCTTGGTTGGCCAAAAAGGGCGTATGCGTTTTTTCCTGAATATATTCAGGAAAAAACGCATACGCCCTTTTTGGCCAATTGCATCATTGTCGAGGTTCTGCCTCTTTTCCTATGCTTTCAGGGCAATTCCAGTCTACCCCCTGCAATCCTTTTCCAGAAATTCTGCCCCCCTTTCAAGTCCCCTTCGCAGGCTTACTTCAATATATTTTTGGAGGATAGCTGTCATTTATAACTCTGCAGGTTTGTGAAGTACAGTGCCCCTGAGCTCCTTTCTTCAACTCGCTTTCTTGTGAGCTGGGCACAAAACCGCAGGATTGCTTCAGGCCCTAATCTGTTTCCAGCAGGGCACACTGAGCCTTTGTTTAAGTCCTCTTCCTGGTGGGAAATGAGCGTTATATTTGCCCGTGCAGACACCTACAGCTAGTCTCTCATTGGTTCTCCCTATTCCTGTTCATCTTGCACAGAAATAGCAAGCTGTGCCAAACAGGAGGTTAAAGGCACTGACTCTCCAAGCGGGGAGAGTGTTAGTAAAGCATCTGGAATGGTGAACCCGAGGACCAGGATACGAAAACTGAGATGCATTTTAAATCGTTTCCCAATCACACGGTGGACCATACTGTGGGTTTCCCATGCATGTTTTAGCTGGAGGAAGAATCCCTTGAACCTGAAGAGTTGGGACCCATGGAATAGGTACCATGCAGTATGACTTCAAAGGGTCTGCATTTGCTCACCGAAACTCACCAATGCTATCAGCCTGTAGTGTCCAGCCTTATGTCTCAACCAGCTCTGGGTGTAGATGTGGTCAATCCCGGTTGCATCACATGCCCTGAGTGAATTATTTAAGAATTGCTCTCTATTTCACTGTCTTTGTGTTTTGTTTTCGAAATTTATTTTGATAATGGGATTTATCGGATTTTCACTGCTGCGTATCGGCCGCTGTACACATGCTTGATTCTCTTACGGAGACATATATATCCATGGGTTTTAAGATTCTTCCTAGTCAGGTATATTCCTAGGCGTTGAATATGTGGTGTTGAGTCCATTTTGTTGAGCAAGGAGTAGGTCTTGTCTATTACATATTTGTCTTATGGAATGTTATCTGCACTAATTTCAGTCTCTGGTTTTATGCAGCACCCCAAGGCACCTTTCCCCATAAGCAAGCACTAGTTGGTTTTCTAAATTTGAGACCCTGCTCTGTTTTGTAATTCAGTTCATGTGTAGTCAAGTTTACATTCCGTGTATTAGTGATATCTTATGATGTTTCTTTTTCTGTGTGACGTAGTTCACGTAGAATCACCGTACCTGCATCCACTCACTATGCCGCTACGGGCCTGATGACACAGATTTCATTGCTGAGTGATATTGCATTGTACGTACGTGCCACAACTTCTTTATCCATTTTTTACTTTCTGGGATATTTACCTGATACTGTAGACGAGCTTCTTGTGAACACAGCCGTCCCAAATATTGGGGTGGCTGTCTGTTTTTGATTTTAATTTCCGTAAGCTATAGGACCATAAGTGGAAGTGCCATAGGCTGTGTTGCTTTGTTTCTTACGTGTTTCAGGAAACACCATACACTTCTCCAGGGTGGCTGCCGGCAATTTACATCCTGCCAATCAGCATAACAAGGCTCCCTGTTCTCCATATCCTGTCCTACATTTCTGGATTTTACACTTTTTTCAGATGGCCCTTTTGCCCGGGGGGCAGTGAGACTTCATTGCAGTGCAGATTACCTTTACAGGCTTGCTTGGTTGGCCAAAAAGGGCGTATGCGTTTTTTCCTGAATATATTCAGGAAAAAACGCATACGCCCTTTTTGGCCAAGTGCATCTTTGTCGACGTTGTGCCTCTTTTCCTATGCTTTCAGGGCAATTCCAGTCTACCCCCTGCAATCGTTTTCCTGAAATTCTGCCCCGCTTTCAAGTCCCCTTCGCAGGCTTACTTCAATATATTTTTGGAGGATAGCTGTCATTTATAACTCTGCAGGTTTGTGAATTACAGTGACCCTGAGCTCCTTTCTTCAACTCTCTTTCTTGGGAGCTGGGCACAAAACCGCAGGATTGCTTCATGCCCTAATCTGTTTTCAGCAGGGCATGCTGAACCTTTGTTTAATTCCTCTTCCTGGTGGGAAATGAGCGTTACGTTTGCCCGTGCAGACACCTACAGCTAGTCTCTCAGTGCTTCTCCCTATTCCTGTTCATCTTGCACAGAAATTGCAAGCTGTGCCAAACAGGAGGTTAAAGGCACTGACTCTACAAGCAGGGAGAGTGTTAGTAAAGCATCTGGAATGGTGAACCCGAGGACCAGGATACGAAAACAGAGATGCATTTTAAATCGTTTCCCAATCACACGGTGGACCATACTGTGGGTTTCCCATGCATGTTTTAGCTGGAGGAAGAATCCCTTGAACCTGAAGAGTTGGGACCCATGGAATGGGTACCATGCAGTATGACTTCAAAGGGTCTGCATTTGCTCACCGAAACTCACCAATGCTATCAGCCTGAAGTGTCCAGCCTTATGTCTCAACCAGCTCTGGGTGTAGATGTGGTCAATCCCGGTTGCATCACATGCCCTGAGTGAATTATTTAAGAATTGCTCTCTATTTTTCTGTCTTTGTGTTTTGTTTTCGAAATTTATTTTGATAATGGGATTTATCGGATTTTCACTGCTGCGTTTCGGCCGCTGTACACACGCTTGATTCTCTTACGGAGACATATATATCCATGGGTTTTTAGATTCTTCCTAGTCAGGTATATTCCTAGGCGTTGAATATGTCGTGTTGGTTCCATTTCGTTGAGCAAGGAGTAGGTCTTGTCTATTACATATTTGGCTTATGGAAAGTTATCTGTGCTAATTTCAGTCTCTGGTTTTATGCAGCCCCCCAAGGCACCTTTCCCCATAAGCAAGCACTAGTTGGTTTTCTAAATTTGAGACCCTGTTTTGTTTTGTAATTCAGTTCATGTGTAGTCAAGTTTACATTCCGTGTATTAGTGATATCTTATGATGTTTCTTTTTCTGTGTGACGTAGTTCACGTAGAATCACCGTACCTGCATCCACTCACTATGCCGCTACGGGCCTGATGACACAGATTTCATTGCTGAGTGATATTGCATTGTACGTACGTGCCACAACTTCTTTGTCCATTTTTTGTTTTCTGGGATATTTACCTGATACTGTAGACGAGCTTCTTGTGAACACAGCCGTCCCAAATATTGGGGTGGCTCTCTGTTTTTGATTTTAATTTCCCTAAGGAATAGGACCATAAGTGCAATTGCCATAGGCTGTGTTGCTTTATTTCTTACGTGTTTCAGGAAACACCATACACTTCTCCAGGGTGGCTGTTGGCAATTTACATCCTGCCAATCAGCATAACAAGGCTCCCTGTTCTCCATATCCTGTCCTACCTTTCTGGATTTTACACTTTTTTCAGATGGCCCTTTTCCCCGGGGGGCAGTGAGACTTCATTGTAGTGCAGATTTCCTTTACAGGCTTGCTTGGTTGGCCAAAAAGGGCATATGCGTTTTTCCCTGAATATATTCAGGAAAAAACGCATACGCCCTTTTTGGCCAAGTGCATCATTGTCGACGTTCTGCCTCTTTTCCTATGCTTTCAGGGCAATTCCAGTCTACCCCCTGCAATCGTTTTCCTGAAATTCTGCCCCGCTTTCAAGTCCCCTTTGCAGGCTTACTTCAATATATTTTTGGAGGATAGCTGTCATTTATAACTCTGCAGGTTTGTGAATTACAGTGCCCCTGAGCTCCTTTCTTCAACTCGCTTTCTTGTGAGCTGGGCACAAAACCGCAGGATTGCTTCTGGCCCTAATCTGTTTCCGGCAGGGCATGCTGAGCCTTTGGTTAATTCCTCTTCCTGGTGGGAAATGAGCGTTACATTTGCCCGGGCAGACACCTACAGCTAGTCTCTCATTGGTTCTCCCAATTCCTGTTCATCTTCCACAGAAATTGCAAGCTGTGCCAAAGAGGAGGTTAAAGGCACTGACACTCCAAGCGGGGAGAGTGGTAGTAAAGCATCTGGAATGTTGAACCCGAGGACCAGGATACGAAAACTGAGATGCATTTTAAATCGTTTCCCAATCACACGGTGGACGATACTCTGGGTTTCCCATGCATGTTTTAGCTGCAGGAAGAATCCCTTGAACCTGGAGATTTGGGACCCATGGAATGGGTACCATGCAGTATGACTTCAAAGGGTCTGCATTTGCTCACCGAAACTCACCAATGCTATCAGCCTGAAGTGTCCAGCCTTATGTCTCAACCAGCTCTGGGTGTAGATGTGGTAAATCCCGGTTGCATCACATGCCCTGAGTGAATTATTTAAGAATTGCTCTCTATTTAACTGTCTTTGTGTTTTTTGTTCGAAATTTATTTTGATAATGGGATTTATCGGATTTTCACTGCTGCGTTTCGGCCGCTGTACACACGCTTGATTCTCTTACGGAGACATATATATCCATGGGTTTTAAGATTCATCCTAGTCAGGTATATTCCTAGGCATTGAATATGTGGTGTTGGGTCCATTTCGTTGAGCAAGGAGTAGGTCTTGTCTATTACATATTTGGCTTATGGAAAGTTATCTGTGCTAATTTCAGTCTCTGGTTTTATGCAGCACCCCAAGGCACCTTTTCCCATAAGCAAGCACTAGTTGGTTTTCTAAATTTGAGACCCTGTTCTGTTTTGTAATTCAGTTCATGTGTAGTCAAGTTTACATTCCGTGTATTAGTGATATCTTATGATGTTTCTTTTTCTGTGTGACGTAGTTCACGTAGAATCACCGTACCTGCATCCAATCACTATGCCGCTACGGGCCTGATGACACAGACTTCATTGCTGAGTGATATTGCATTGTACGTACGTGCCACAACTTCTTTATCCATTTTTTGCTTTCTGGGATATTTACCTGATACTGTAGACGAGCTTCTTGTGAACACAGCCGTCCCAAATATTGGGGTGGCTGTCTGTTTTTGATTTTAATTTCCGTAAGCTATAGGACCATAAGTGGAAGTGCCATAGGCTGTGTTGCTTTGTTTCTTACGTGTTTCAGGAAACACCATACACTTCTCCAGGGTGGCTGCCGGCAATTTACATCCTGCCAATCAGCATAACAAGGCACCCTGTTCTCCATATCCTGTCCTACATTTCTGGATTTTACCCTTTTTTCAGATGGCCCTTTTGCCCGGGGGGCAGTGAGACTTCATTGTAGTGCAGATTTCCTTTACAGGCTTGCTTGGTTGGCCAAAAAGTGCGAATGCGTTTTTTCCTGAATATATTCAGGAAAAAACGCATACGCCCTTTTTGGCCAAGTGCATCATTGTCGACGTTGTGCCTCTTTTCCTATGCTTTCAGGGCAATTCCAGTCTACCCCCTGCAATCGTTTTCCTTAAATTCTGCCCCGCTTTCAAGTCCCCTTCGCAGGCTTACTTCAACATATTTTTGGAGGATAGCTGTCATTTATTACTCTGCAGGTTTGTGATTTACAGTGCCCCTGAGCTCCTTTCTTCAACTCGCTTTCTTGTGAGCTGGGCACAAAACCGCAGGATTGCTTCAGGCCTAAATCTGTTTCCAGCAGGGCACACTGAGCCTTTGTTTAATTCCTCTTCCTGGTGGGCAATGAGCGTTACATTTGCCCGTGCAGACACCTACAGCTAGTCTCTCATTGGTTCTCCCTATTCCTGTTCATCTTGCACAGAAATTGCAAGCTGTGCCAAACAGGAGGTTAAAGGCACTGACTCTCCAAGCAGGGAGAGTGTTAGTAAAGCATCTGGGATGGTGAACCCGAGGACCAGGATACGAAAACTGAGATGCATTTTAAATTGTTTCCCAATCACACAGTGGACGATACTCTGGGTTTCCCATGCATGTTTTAGCTGCAGGAAGAATCCCTTGAACCTGGAGATTTGGGACCCATGGAATGGGTACCATGCAGTATGACTTCAAAGGGTCTGCATTTGCTCACCGAAACTCACCAATGCTATCAGCCTGAAGTGTCCAGCCTTATGTCTCAACCAGCTCTGGGTGTAGATGTGGTCAATCCCGGTTGCATCACATGCCCTGAGTGAATTATTTAAGAATTGCTCTCTATTTCACTGTCTTTGTGTTTTTTGTTCGAAATTTATTTTGATAATGGGATTTATCGGATTTTCACTGCTGCGTTTCGGCCGCTGTACACACGCTTGATTCTCTTACGGAGACATATATATCCATGGGTTTTAAGATTCTTCCTAGTCAGGTATATTCCTAGGCGTTGAATATGTGGTGTTGAGTCCATTTCGTTGAGCAAGGCGTAGGTCTTGTCTATTACATATTTGGCTTATGGAATGTTATCTGTGCTAATTTCAGTCTCTGGTTTTATGCAGCACCCCAACGCACCTTTCCCCATAAGCAAGCACTAGTTGGTTTTCTAAATTTGAGACCCTGTTCTGTTTTGTAATTCAGTTCATGTGTAGTCAAGTTTACATTCCGTGTATTAGTGATATCTTATGATGTTTCTTTTTCTGTGTGACGTAGTTCACGTAGAATCACCGTACCTGCATCCACTCACTATGCCGCTACGGGCCTGATGACACAGATTTCATTGCTGAGTGATATTGCATTGTACGTACGTGCCACAACTTCTTTATCCATTTTTTGGTTTCTGGGATATTTACCTGATACTGTAGACGAGCTTCTTGTGAACACAGCCGTCCCAAATATTGGGGTGGCTGTCTGTTTTTGATTTTAATTTCCGTAAGCTATAAAACCATAAGTGGAAGTGCCATAGGCTGTGTTGCTTTGTTTCTTACGTGTTTCAGGAAACACCATACACTTCTCCAGAGTGGCTGCTGGCAATTTACATCCTGCCAATCAGCATAACAAGGCTCCCTGTTCTCCATATCCTGTCCTACCTTTCTGGATTTTACACATTTTTCAGATGGCCCTTTTGCCTGGGGGGGCAGTGAGATTTCATTGTAGTGCAGATTTCCTTTACAGGCTTGCTTGCTTGGCCAAAAAGGGCGTATGCGTTTTTTCCTGAATATATTCAGGAAAAAACGCATACGCCCTTTTTGGCCAAGTGCATCATTGTCGACGTTCTGCCTCTTTTCCTATGCTTTCAGGGCAATTCCAGTCTACCCCCTGCAATCGTTTTCCTTAAATTCTGCCCCGCTTTCAAGTCCCCTTCGCAGGCTTACTTCAACATATTTTTGGAGGATAGCTGTCAGTTATGACTCTGCAGGTTTGTGATTTACAGTGCCCCTGAGCTCCTTTCTTCAACTCGCTTTCTTGTGAGCTGGGCACAAAACCGCAGGATTGCTTCAGGCCCTAATCTGTTTCCGGCAGGTCATGCTGAGCCTTTGGTTAATTCCTCTTCCTGGTGGGCAATGAGCGTTACATTTGCCCGTGCAGACACCTACAGCTAGTCTCTCATTGGTTCTCCCTATTCCTGTTCATCTTGCAGAGAAATGGCAAGCTGTGCCAAACAGGAGGTTAAAGGCACTGACTCTCCAAGCGGGGAGAGTGTTAGTAAAGCATCTGGAATGGTGAACCCGAGGACCAGGATACGAAAACTGAGATGCATTTTAAATCGTTTCCCAATCACACGGTGGACGATACTCTGGGTTTCCCATGCATGTTTTAGCTGGAGGAAGAATGCCTTGAACCTGGAGAGTTGGGACCCATGGAATGGGTACCATGCAGTATGACTTCAAAGGGTCTGCATTTGCTCACCGAAACTCACCAGTGCTATCAGCCTGAAGTGTCCAGCCTTATGTCTCAACCAGCTCTGGGTGTAGATGTGTTAAATCCCGGTTGCATCACATGCCCTGAGTGAATTATTTAAGAATTGCTCTCTATTTCACTGTCTTTGTGTTTCGTTTTCGAAATTTATTTTGATAATGGGATTTATCGGATTTTCACTGCTGCATTTCCCCCGCTGTACACACGCTTGATTCTCTTACGGAGACATATATATCCATGGGTTTTAAGATTCTTCCTAGTCAGGTATATTCCTAGGCGTTGAATATGTGGTGTTGAGTCCATTTCGTTGAGCAAGGAGTAGGTTTTGTCTATTACATATTTGGCTTATGGAATGTTATCTGTGCTAATTTCAGTCTCTGGTTTTATGCAGCACCCCAACGCACCTTTCCCCATAAGCAAGCGCTAGTTGATTTTCTAAATTTGAGACCCTGTTCTGTTTTGTAATTCAGTTCATGTGTAGTCAAGTTTACATTCCGTGTATTAGTGATATCTTATGATGTTTCTTTTTCTGTGTGACGTAGTTCACGTAGAATCACCGTACCTGCATCCACTCACTATGCCGCTACGGGCCTGATGACACAGATTTCATTGCTGAGTTATATTGCATTGCACGTACGTGCCACAAATTCTTTATCCATTTTTTGCTTTCTGGGATATTTACCTGATACTCTAGACGAGCTTCTTGTCAACACAGCCGTCCCAAATATTGAGGTGGCTGTCTGTTTTTGATTTTAATTTCCGTACCTATAGGACCATAAGTGGAAGGGCCATAGGCTGTGTTGCTTTGTTTCTTACGTGTTTCAGGAAACACAATACACTTCTCCAGGGTGGCTGCTGGCAATTTACATCCTGCCAATCAGCATAACAAGGCTCCCTGTTCTCCATATCCTGTCCTACCTTTCTGGATTTTACACTTTTTTCAGATGGCCCTTTTGCCCGGGGGGGCAGTGAGATTTCATTGTAGTGCAGATTTCCTTTACAGGCTTGCTTGGTTGGCCAAAAAGGGCGTATGCGTTTTTTCCTGAATATATTCAGGAAAAAACGCATACGCCCTTTTTGGCCAAGTGCATCATTGTCGACGTTCTGCCTCTTTTCCTATGCTTTCAGGGCAATTCCAGTCTACCCCCTGCAATCGTTTTCCTGAAATTCAGCCCCGCTTTCAAGTCCCCTTCTCAGGCTTACTTCAATATATTTTTGGAGGATAGCTGTCATTTATAACTCTGCAGGTTTGTGAAGTACAGTGCCCCTGAGCTCCTTTCTTCAACTCGCTTTCTTGTGAGCTGGGCACAAAACCGCAGGATTGCTTCAGGCCCTAATCTGTTTCCAGCAGGGCACACTGAGCCTTTGTTTAATTCCTCTTCCTGGTGGGCAATGAGCGTTACATTTGCCCGTGCAGACACCTACAGCTAGTCTCTCATTGGTTCTCCCTATTCCTGTTCATCTTGCACAGAAATGGCAAGCTGTGCCAAACAGGAGGTTAAAGGCACTGACTCTCCAAGCGGGGAGAGTGTTAGTAAAGCATCTGGAATGGTGAACCCGAGGACCAGGATACGAAAACTGAGATGCATTTTAAATCGTTTCCCAATCACACGGTGGACAATACTCTGGGTTTCCCATGCATGTTTTAGCTGGAGGAAGAATGCCTTGAACCTGGAGAGTTGGGACCCATGGAATGGGTACCATGCAGTATGACTTCAAAGGGTCTGCATTTGCTCACCGAAACTCACCAGTGCTATCAGCCAGAAGTGTCCAGCCTTATGTCTCAACCAGCTCTGGGTATAGATGTGGTCAATCCCGGTTGCATCACATGCCCTGAGTGAATTATTTAAGAATTGCTCTCTATTTCACTGTCTTTGTGTTTTGTTTTCGAAATTTATTTTGATAATGGGATTTATCGGATTTTCACTGCTGCATTTCCGCCGTTGTACACACGCTTGATTCTCTTACGGAGACATATATATCCATGGGTTTTAAGATTCTTCCTAGTCATGTATATTCCTAGGCGTTGAATATGTGGTGTTGAGTCTATTTCGTTGAGCAAGGAGTAGGTCTTGTCTATTACATATTTGGCTTATGGAATGTTATCTGTGCTAATTTCAGTCTCTGATTTTATGCAGCACCCCAACGCACCTTTCCCCATAAGCAAGCACTAGTTGGTTTTCTAAATTTGAGACCCTGTTCGGTTTGTAATTCAGTTCATGTGTAGTCAACTTTACATTCCGTGTATTAGTGATATCTTATGATGTTTCTTTTTCTGTGTGACGTAGTTCACGTAGAATCACCGTACCTGCATCCACTTACTATGCCGCTACGGGCCTGATGACACAGATTTCATTGCTGAGTGATATTGCATTGCACGTACGTGCCACAACTTCTTTATCCATTTTTTGCTTTCTGGGATATTTACCTGATACTGTAGACGAGCTTCTTGTGAACACAGCCGTCCCAAATATTGGGGTGGCTGTCTGTTTTTGATTTTAATTTCCGTAAGCTATAGGACCATAAGTGGAAGGGCCATAGGCTGTGTTGCTTTGTTTCTTACGTGTTTCAGGAAACACCATACACTTCTCCAGGGTGGCTGCTGGCAATTTACATCCTGCCAATCAGCATAACAAGGCTCCCTGTTCTCCATATCCTGTCCTACCTTTCTGGATTTTACACTTTTTTCAGATGGCCCTTTTGCCCGGGGGGGCAGTGAGATTTCATTGTAGTGCAGATTTCCTTTACAGGCTTGCTTGGTTGGCCAAAAAGGGCGTATGCGTTTTTTCCTGAATATATTCAGGAAAAAACGCATACGCACTTTTTGGCCAAGTGCATCATTGTCGACGTTGTGCCTCTTTTCCTATGCTTTCAGGGCAATTCCAGTCTACCCCCTGCAATCGTTTTCCTGAAATTCAGCCCCGCTTTCAATTCCCCTTCGCAGGCTTACTTCAGTATATTTTTGGAGGATAGCTGTCATTTATAACTCTGCAGGTTTGTGAAGTACAGTGCCCCTGAGCTCCTTTCTTCAACTCGCTTTCTTGTGAGCTGGGCACAAAACCGCAGGATTGCTTCAGGCCCTAATCTGTTTCCAGCAGGGCACACTGAGCCTTTGTTTAATTCCTCTTCCTGATGGGCAATGAGCGTTACATTTGCCCGTGCAGACACCTACAGCTAGTCTCTCATTGGTTCTCCCTATTCCTGTTCATCTTGCACAGAAATTGCAAGCTGTGCCAAACAGGAGGTTAAAGGCAGTGACTCTCCAAGCGGGGAGAGGGTTAGTAAAGCATCTGGAATGGTGAACCCGAGGACCAGGATACGAAAACTGAGATGCATTTTAAATCGTTTCCCAATCACACGGTGGACGATACTCTGGGTTTCCCATGCATGTTTTAGCTGGAGGAAGAATCCCTTGAACCTGGAGAGTTGGGACCCATGGAATGGGTACCATGCTGTATGACTTCAAAGGGTCTGCATTTGCTCACCAAAACTCACCAATGCTATCAGCATGAAGTGTCCAGCCTTATGTCTCAACCAGCTCTGGGTGTAGATGTGGTCAATCACGGTTTCATCACATGCCCTGAGTGATTTATTTAAGAATTGCTCTCTATTTCACTGTCTTTGTGTTTTGTTTCCGAAATTTATTTTGATAATGGGATTTATCAGATTTTCACTGCTGCGTTTCGGCCGCTGTACACACGCTTGATTCTCTTATGCAGACATATATATCCATGGGTTTTAAGATACTTCCTAGTCAGGTATATTCCTAGGCGTTGAATATGTGGTTTTGGGTCCATTTCGTTGAGCAAGGAGTAGGTTTTGTCTATTACATATTTGGCTTATGGAAAGTTATCTGTGCTAATTTCAGTCTCTGGTTTTATGCAGCACCCCAACGCACCTTTCCCCATAAGCAAGCACTAGTTGATTTTCGAAATTTGAGACCCTGTTCTGTTTTGTAATTCACTTCATGTGTAGTCAAGTTTACATTCCATGTATTAGTGATATCTTATGATGTTTCTTTTTCTGTGTGACGTAGTTCACGTAGAATCACCGTACCTGCATCCACTCACTATGCCGCTACGGGCCTGATGACATAGATTTCATTGCTGAGTGATATTGCATTGTTCGTACGTGCCACAACTTCTTTATCCATTTTTTGCTTTCTGGGATATTTACCTGATACTGTAGACGAGCTTCTTGTGAACACAGCCGTCCCAAATATTGGGGTGGCTGTCAGTTTTTGATTTTAATTTCCGTAAGCTATAGGACCATACGTGGAAGTGCCATAGGCTGTGTTGCTTTGTTTCTTACGTGTTTCAGGAAACACCATACACTTCTCCAGGGTGGCTGCTGGCAATTTACATCCTGCCAATCAGCATAACAAGGCTCCCTGTTCTCCATATCCTGTCCTACCTTTCTGGATATTACACTTTTTAAAGATGGCCCATTTGCCCGGGGGGCAGTGAGACTTCATTGTAGTGCAGATTTCCTTTACAGGCTTGCTTGGTTGGCCAAAAAGGGCGTATGCGTTTTTTCCTGAATATATTCAGGAAAAATCGCATACGCCCTTTTTGGCCAAGTGCATCATTGTCGACGTTCTGGATCTTTTCCTATGTTTTCAGGGCAATTCCAGTGTACCCCCTGCAATCGTTTTCCTGAAATTCTGCCCCGCTTTCAAGTCCCCTTCGCAGGCTTACTTCAATATATTTTTGGAGGATAGCTGTCATTTATAACTCTGCAGGTTTGTGAATTACAGTGCCCCTGAGCTCCTTTCTTCAACTCGCTTTCTTGTGAGCTGGGCACAAAACCGCAGGATTGCTTCAGGCCCTAATCTGTTTTCAGCAGGGCACGCTGAGCCTTTGTTTAATTCCTCTTCCTGGTGGGCAATGAGCATTACATTTGCCCGTGCAGACACCTACAGCTAGTCTCTCATTGGTTCTCCCTATTCCTGTTCATCTAGCACAGAAATTGCAAGCTGTGCCAAACAGGAGGTTAAAGGCAGTGACTCTCCAAGCGGGGAGAGGGTTAGTAAAGCATCTGGAATGGTGAACCCGAGGACCAGGATACGAAAACTGAGATGCATTTTAAATCGTTTCCCAATCACACGGTGGACGATACTCTGGGTTTCCCATGCATGTTTTAGCTGGAGGAAGAATGCCTTGAACCTGGAGAGTTGGGACCCATGGAATGGGTACCATGCAGTATGACTTGAAAGGGTCTGCATTTGCTCACCGAAACTCACCAGTGCTATCAGCCAGAAGGGTCCAGCCTTATGTCTCAACCAGCTCTGGGTGTAGATGTGGTCAACCCCGGTTGCATCACATGCCCTGAGTGAATTATTTAAGACTTGCTCTCTATTTCACTGTCATTGTGTGTTGTTTTTGAAATTTATTTTGATAATGGGATTTATCGGATTTTCACTGCTGCGTTTATGCCGCTGTACACACGCTTGATTCTCTTACGGAGACATATATATCCATGGGTTTTAAGATTCTTCCTAGTCAGGTATATTCCTAGGCGTTGAATATGTGGTTTTGGGTCCATTTCGTTGAGCAAGGAGTAGGTCTTGTCTATTACATATTTGGCTTATGGAAAGTTATCTGTGCTAATTTCAGTCTCTGGTTTTATGCAGCACCCCAACGCACCTTTCCCCATAAGCAAGCACTAGTTGGTTTCCTAAATTTGAGACCCTGTTCTGTTTTGTAATTCAGTTCATGTGTAGTCAAGTTTACATTCCGTGTATTAGTGATATCTTATGATGTTTCTTTTTCTGTGTGACGTAGTTCACGTAGAATCACCGTACCTGCATCCACTCACTATGCCGCTACGGGCCTGGTGACACAGATTTCATTGCTGAGTGATATTGCATTGTACGTACGTGCCACAACTTCTTTATCCATTTTTTGCTTTCTGGGATATTTACCTGATACTGTAGACGAGCTTCTTGTGAACACAGCCATCCCAAATATTGGGGTGGCTGTCTGTTTTTGATTTTAATTTCCGTAAGCTATAGGACCATAAGTGGAAGTGCCATAGGCTGTGTTGCTTTGTTTCTTACGTGTTTCAGGAAACACCATACACTTCTCCAGGGTGGCTGCCGGCAATTTACATCCTGCCAATCAGCATAACAAGGCTCCCTGTTCTCCATATCCTGTCCTACCTTTCTGGATTTTACACTTTTTTCAGATGGCCCTTTTGCCCTGGGGGCAGTGAGACTTCATTGTAGTGCAGATTTCCTTTACAGGCTTGCTTGGTTGGCCAAAAAGGGCATATGCGTTTTTTCCTGAATATATTCAGGAAAAAACGCATACGCCCTTTTTGGCCAAGTGCATCATTGTCGACGTTCTGCCTCTTTTCCTATGCTTTCAGGGCAATTCCAGTCTATCCCCTGCAATCGTTTTCCAGAAATTCTGCCCCCCTTTCAAGTCCCCTTCGCAGGCTTACTTCAATATATTTTTGGAGGATAGCTGTCATTTATAACTCTGCAGGTTTGTGAATTACAGTGCCCCTGAGCTCCTTTCTTCAACTCGCTTTCTTGTGAGCTGGGCACAAAACCGCAGGATTGCTTCAGGCCCTAATCTGTTTCCGGCAGGGCATGCTGAGCCTTTGGTTAATTCCTCTTCCTGGTGGGAAATGAGCGTTACGTTTGACCGTGCAGACACCTACAGCTAGTCTCTCATTGGTTCTCCCTATTCCTGTTCATCTTGCACAGAAATTGCAAGCTGTGCCAAACAGGAGGTTAAAGGCACTGACTCTCCAAGCAGGGAGAGTGTTAGTAAAGCATCTGGAATGGTGAACCCGAGGACCAGGATACGAAAACTGAGATGCATTTTAAATCGTTTCCCAATCACACGGTGGACCATACTGTGGGTTTCCCATGCATGTTTTAGCTGGAGGAAGAATCCCTTGAACCTGAACAGTTGGGACCCATGGAATAGGTACCATGCAGTATGACTTCAAAGGGTCTGCATTTGCTCACCGAAACTCACCAATGCTATCAGCCTGTAGTGTCCAGCCTTATGTGTCAACCAGCTCTGGGTGTAGATGTGGTCCATCCCGGTTGCATCACATGTCCTGAGTGAATTATTTAAGAATTGCTCTCTATTTCACTGTCTTTGTGTTTTGTTTTCGAAATTTATTTTGATAATGGGATTTATTAGATTTTCACTGCTGCGTTTCGGCCGCTGTACCCACGCTTGATTCTCTTACGGAGACATATATATCCATGGGTTTTAAGATTCTGCCTAGTCAGGTATATTCCTAGGCGTTGAATATGTGGTGTTGAGTCCATTTCGTTGAGCAAGGAGTAGGTCTTGTCTATTACATATTTGTCTTATGGAATGTTATCTGTACTAATTTCAGTCTCTGGTTTTATGCAGCACCCAAAGGCACCTTTCCCCATAAGCAAGCACTAGTTGGTTTTCTAAATTTGAGACCCTGCTCTGTTTTGTAATTCAGTTCATGTGTAGTCAAGTTTACATTCCGTGTATTAGTGATATCTTATGATGTTTCTTTTTCTGTGTGATGTAGTTCACGTAGAATCACCGTACCTGCATCCACTCACTATGCCGCTACGGGCCTGATGACACAGATTTCATTGCTGAGTGATATTGCATTGTACGTACGTGCCACAAATTCTTTATCCATTTTTCACTTTCTGGGATATTTACCTGATACTGTAGACGAGCTTCTTGTGAACACAGCCGTCCCAAATATTGGGGTGGCTGTCTGTTTTTGATTTTAATTTCCGTAAGCTATAGGACCATAAGTGGAAGTGCCATAGGCTGTGTTGCTTTGTTTCTTACGTGTTTCAGGAAACACCATACACTTCTCCAGGGTGGCTGCCGGCAATTTACATCCTGCCAATCAGCATAACAAGGCTCCCTGTTCTCCATATCCTGTCCTACATTTCTGGATTTTACACTTTTTTCAGATGGCCCTTTTGCCCGGGGGGCAGTGAGACTTCATTGTAGTGCAGATTTCCTTTACAGGCTTGCTTGGTTGGCCAAAAAGTGCGTATGCGTTTTTTCCTGAATATATTCAGGAAAAAACGCATACGCCCTTTTTGGCCAAGTGCATCATTGTCGACGTTGTGCCTCTTTTCCTATGCTTCCAGGGCAATTCCAGTCTACCCCCTGCAATCGTTTTCCTGAAATTCTGCCCCGCTTTCAAGTCCCCTTCGCAGGCTTACTTCAATATATTTTTGGAGGATAGCTGTCATTTATAACTCTGCAGGTTTGTGAATTACAGTGCCCCTGAGCTCCTTTCTTCAACTCGCTTTCTTGTGAGCTGGGCACAAAACCGCAGGATTGCTTCAGGCCCTAATCAGTTTCCGGCAGGGCCCACTGAGCCTTTGGTTAATTACTCTTCCTGGTCGGCAATGAGCGTTACATTTGCCCGTGCAGACACCTACAGCTAGTCTCTCATTGGTTCTCCCTATTCCTGTTCATCTTGCACAGAAATTGCAAGCTGTGCCAAACAGGAGGTTAAAGGCACTGACTCTCCAAGCAGGGAGAGTGTTAGTAAAGCATCTGGAATGGTGAACCCGAGGACCAGGATACGAAAACTGCGATGCATTTTAAATCATTTCCCAATCACACGGTGGACCATACTGTGGGTTTCCCATGCATGTTTTAGCTGGAGGAAGAATCCCTTGAACCTGAAGAGTTGGGACCCATGGAATAGGTACCATGCAGTATGACTTCAAAGGGACTGCATTTGCTCACCGAAACTCACCAATGCTATCAGCCTGAAGTGTCCAGCCTTATGTCTCAACCAGCTCTGGGTGTAGATGTGGTCAATCCCGGTTGCATCACATGTCCTGAGTGAATTATTTAAGAATGGCTCTCTATTTCACTGTCTTTGTGTTTTGTTTTCGAAATTTATTTTGATAATGGGATTTATCGGATTTTCACTGCTGCGTTTCGGCCGCTGTACACACGCTTGATTCTCTTACGGAGACATATATATCCATGGGTTTTAAGATTCTTCCTAGTCAGGTATATTCCTAGGCGTTGAATATGTGGTGTTGGGTCCATTTCGTTGAGCAAGGAGTAGGTCTTGTCTATTACATATTTGGCTTATGGAAAGTTATCTGTGCTAATTTCAGTCTCTGGTTTTATGCAGCACCCCAAGGCACCTTTCCCCATAAGCAAGCACTAGTTGGTTTTCTAAATTTGAGACCCTGTTCTGTTTTGTAATTCAGTTCATGTGTAGTCCAGTTTACATTCCGTGTATTAGTGATAACTTATGATGTTTCTTTTTCTGTGTGACGTAGTTCACGTAGATTCACCGTATCTGCATCCACTCACTATGCCGCTACGGGCCTGATGACACAGATTTCATTGCTGAGTGATATTGCATTGTACGTACGTGCCACAACTTCTTTATCCATTTTTTGCTTTCTGGGATATTTACCTGATACTGTAGACGAGCTTCTTGTGAACACAGCCGTCCCAAATATTGGGGTGGCTGTCTGTTTTTGATTTTAATTTCCGTAAGCTATAGGACCATAAGTGGAAGTGCCATAGGCTGTGTTGCTTTGTTTCTTACGTGTTTCAGGAAACACCATACACTTCTCCAGGGTGGCTGCTGGCAATTTACATCCTGCCAATCAGCATAACAAGGCTCCCTGTTCTCCATATCCTGTCCTACATTTCTGGATTTTACACTTTTTTCAGATGGCCCTTTTGCCCGGGGGGCAGTGAGACTTCATTGTAGTGCAGATTTCCTTTACAGGCTTGCTTGGTTGGCCAAAAACGGCGTATGCGTTTTTTCCTGAATATATTCAGGAAAAAACGCATACGCCCTTTTTGGCCAAGTGCATCATTGTCGACGTTGTGCCTCTTTTCCTATGCTTTCAGGGCAATTCCAGTCTACCCCCTGCAATCGTTTTCCTGAAATTCTGCCCCGCTTTCAAGTCCCCTTCGCAGGCTTACTTCAATATATTTTTGGAGGATAGCTGTCATTTATAACTCTGCAGGTTTGTGAATTACAGTGCCCCTGAGCTCCTTTCTTCAACACGCTTTCTTGTGAGCTGGGCACAAAACCGCAGGATTGCTTCAGGCCCTAATCTGTTTCCGGCAGGGCACACTGAGCCTTTGGTTAATTACTCTTCCTGGTCGGCAATGAGCGTTACATTTGCCCGTGCAGACACCTACAGCTAGTCTCTCATTGGTTCTCCCTATTCCTGTTCATCTTGCACAGAAAATGCAAGCTGTGCCAAACAGGAGGTTAAAGGCACTGACTCTCCAAGCAGGGAGAGTGTTAGTAAAGCATCTGGAATGGTGAACCCGAGGACCAGGATACGAAAACTGAGATGCATTTTAAATCGTTTCCCAATCACATGGTGGACCATACTGTGGGTTTCCCATGCATGTTTTAGCTGGAGGAAGAATCCCTTGAACCTGAAGAGTTGAGACCCATGGAATAGGTACCGTGCAGTATGACTTCAAAGGGTCTGCATTTGCTCACCGAAACTCACCAATGCTATCAGCCTGAAGTGTCCAGCCTTATGTCTCAACCAGCTCTGGGTGTAGATGTGGTCAATACCGGTTGCATCACATGCCCTGAGTGAATTATTTAAGAATTGCTCTCTATTTCACTGTCTTTGTGTTTTGTTTTCGAAATTTATTTTGATAATGGGATTTATCGGATTTTCACTGCTGCGTTTCGGCCGCTGTACACACGCTTGATTCACTTACGGAGACATATATATCCATGGGTTTTAAGATTCTTCCTAGTCAGGTATATTCCTAGGCGTTGAATATGTGGTGTTGGGTCCATTTCGTTGAGCAAGGAGTAGGTCTTCTCTATTACATATTTGGCTTATGGAAAGTTATCTGTGCTAATTTCAGTCTCTGGTTTTATGCAGCACCCCAAGGCACCTTTCCCCATAAGCAAGCACTAGTTGGTTTTCTAAATTTGAGACACTGTTCTGTTTTGTAATTCAGTTCATGTGTAGTCCAGTTTACATTCCGTGTATTAGTGATAACTTATGATGTTTCTTTTTCTGTGTGACGTAGTTCACGTAGATTCACCGTATCTGCATCCACTCACTATGCCGATACGGGCCTGATGACACAGATTTCATTGCTGAGTGATATTGCATTGTACGTACGTGCCACAACTTCTTTATCCATTTTTTGGTTTCTGGGATATTTACCTGATACTGTAGACGAGCTTCTTGTGAACACAGCCGTCCCAAATATTGGGGTGGCTGTCTGTTTTTGATTTTAATTTCCGTAAGCTATAGGACCATAAGTGGAAGTGCCATAGGCTGTGTTGCTTTGTTTCTTATGTGTTTCAGGAAACACCATACACTTCTCCAGGGTGGCTGCTGTCCATTTACATCCTGCCAATCAGCATAACAAGGCTCCCTGTTCTCCATATCCTGTCCTACATTTCTGGATTTTACACTTTTATCAGATGGCCCTTTTGCCCGGGGGGCAGTGAGACTTCATTGTAGTGCAGATTTCCTTTACAGCCTTGCTTGGTTGGCCAAAAAGGGCGTATGCGTTTTTTCCTGAATATATTCAGGAGAAAACGCATACGCCCTTTTTGTTCAAGTGCATCATTGTCGATGTTCTGCCTCTTTTCCTATGCTTTCAGGGCAATTCCAGTCTACCCGCTGCAATCGTTTTCCTGAAATTCTGCCCCGCTTTCAAGTCCCCTTCGCAGGCTTACTTCAATATATTTTTGGAGGAGAGCTGTCATTTATAACTCTGCAGGTTTGTGAATTACAGTGCCCCTGAGCTCCTTTCTTCAACTCGCTTTCTTGTGAGCTGGACACAAAACCAAAGGATTGCTTCAGGCCCTAATCTGTTTTCAGCAGGGCACGCTGAGCCTTTGTTTAATTCCTCTTCCTGGTGGGCAATGAGCGTTACATTTGCCCGTGCAGACACCTACAGCTAGTCTCTCATTGTTTCTCCCTATTCCTGTTCATCTTGCACAGAAATGGCAAGCTGTGCCAAACAGGAGGTTAAAAGCACTGACTCTCCAAGCATGGAGAGTGTTAGTAAAGCATCTGGAATGGTGAACCCGAGGACCAGGATACGAAAACTGAGATGCATTTTAAATCGTTTCCCAATCACACGGTGGACGATACTCTTGGTTTCCCATGCATGTTTTAGCTGGAGGAAGAATCCCTTGAACCTGGAGAGTTGGGACCCATGGAATGGGTACCATGCAGTATGACTTCAAAGGGTCTGCATTTGCTCACCGAAACTCACCAATGCTATCAGCCTGAAGTGTCCAGCCTTATGTCTCAACCAGCTCTGGTTGTAGATGTGGTCAATCCCGGTTGCATCACATGCCCTGAGTGAATTATTTAAGAATTGCTCTCTATTTCACTGTCTTTGTGTTTTGTTTTCGAAATTTATTTTGATAATAGGATTTATCGGATTTTTACTGCTGCGTTTCGGCCGCTGTACACACGCTTGATTCTCTTACGGAGACATATATATCCATGGGTTTTAAGATTCTTCCTAGTCAGGTATATTCCTAGGCGTTGAATATGTGGTGTTGGGTCCATTTCGTTGAGCAAGGAGTAGGTCTTGTCTATTACATATTTGGCTTATGGAAAGTTATCTGTGCTAATTTCAGTCTCTGGTTTTATGCAGCACCCCAAGGCACCTTTCCCCATAAGCAAGCACTAGTTGGTTTTCTAAATTTGAGACCCTGTTCTGTTTTGTAATTCAGTTCATGTGTAGTCAAGTTTACATTCCGTGTATTAGTGATATCTTATGATGTTTCTTTTTCTGTGTGACGTAGTTCACGTAGAATCACCATATCTGCATCCACTCACTATGCCGCTACGGGCCTGATGACACAGATTTCATTGCTGAGTGATATTGCATTGTACGTACGTGCCACAACTTCTTTATCCATTTTTTGCTTTCTGGGATATTTACATGATACTGTAGACGAGCTTCTTGTGAACACAGCCGTCCCAAATATTGGGGTGGCTGTCTGTATTTGATTTTAATTTCCGTAAGCTATAGGACCATATGTGGAAGTGACATAGGCTGTGTTGCTTTGTTTCTTACGTGTTTCAGGAAACACCATACACTTCTCCAGGGTGGCTGCTGGCAATTTACATCCTGCCAATCAGCATAACAAGGCTCCCTCTTCTCCATATCCTGTCCTACCTTTCTGGATTTTACACTTTTTTCAGATGGCCCTTTTGCCCGGGGGGGCAGTGAGATTTCATTGTAGTGAGGATTTCCTTTACAGGCTTGCTTGGTTGGCCAAAAAGGGCGTATGCGTTTTTTCCTGAATATATTCAGGAAAAAAGCATACGCCCTTTTTGGCCAAGTGCATCATTGTCGACGTTGTGCCTCTTTTCCTATGCTTTCAGGGCAATTCCAGTCTACCCCCTGCAATCGTTTTCCTGAAATTCAGCCCCGCTTTCTAGTCCCCTTCGCAGGCTTACTTCAATATATTTTTGGAGAATAGCTGTCATTTATAACTCTGCAGGTTTGTGAAGTACAGTACCCTGAGCTCCTTTCTTCAACTCGCTTTCTTGTGAGCTGGGCACAAAACCGCAGGATTGCTTCAGGCCCTAATCTGTTTCCAGCAGGGCACACTGAGCCTTTGTTTAATTCCTCTTCCTGGTGGGCAATGAGCGTTACATTTGCCCGTGCAGGCACCTACAGCTAGACTCTCATTGGTTCTCCCTATTCCTGTTCATCTTGCACAGAAATGGCAAGCTGTGCCAAACAGGAGGTTAAAGGCACTGACTCTCCAAGCGGGGAGAGTGTTAGTAAAGCATCTGGAATGGTGATCCCGAGGACCAGGATACGAAAACTGAGATGCATTTTAAATCGTTTCCCAATCACACGGTGGACGATACTCTGTGTTTCCCATGCATGTTTTAGCTGGAGGAAGAATGCCTTGAACCTGGAGAGTTGGGACCCATGGAATGGGTACCATGCAGTATGACTTCAAAGGGTCTGCATTTGTTCACCGAAACTCACCAGTGCTATCAGCCTGAAGTGTCCAGCCTTATGTCTCAACCAGCTCTGGGTGTAGATGTGGTCAATCCCGGTTGCATCACATGCCCTGAGTGAATTATTTAAGAATTGCTCTCTATTTCACTGTCTTTGTGTTTTGTTTTCGAAATTTATTTTGATAATGGGATTTATCGGATTTTCACTGCTGCATTTCCGCCGCTGTACACACGCTTGATTCTCTTATGGAGACATATATATCCATGGGTTTTAAGATTCTTCCTAGTCAGGTATATTCCTAGGCGTTGAATATGTGGTGTTGAGTCCATTTCGTTGAGCAAGGAGTAGGTCTTGTCTATTACATATTTGGCTTATGGAATGTTATCTGTGCTAATTTCAGTCTCTGGTTTTATGCAGCACCCCAACGCACCTTTCCCCATAAGCAAGCACTAGTTGATTTTCTAAATTTGAGACCCTGTTCTGTTTTGTAATTCAGTTCATGTGTAGTCAAGTTTACATTCCGTGTATTAGTGATATCTTATGATGTTTCTTTTTCTGTGTGACGTAGTTCACGTAGCATCCCCGTACGTGCATCCACTCACTATGCCGCTACGGGCCTGATGACACAGATTTCATTGCTGAGTGATATTGCATTGCACGTACGTGCCACAACTTCTTTATCCATTTTTTGCTTTCTGGGATATTTACCTGATACTGTAGACGAGCTTCTTGTGAACACAGCCGTCCCAAATATTGGGGTGGCTGTCTGTATTTGATTTTAATTTCCGTAAGCTATAGGACCATATGTGGAAGTGACATAGGCTGTGTTGCTTTGTTTCTTACGTGTTTCAGGAAACACCATACACTTCTCCAGGGTGGCTGCTGGCAATTTACATCCTGCCAATCAGCATAACAAGGCTCCCTCTTCTCCATATCCTGTCCTACCTTTCTGGATTTTACACTTTTTTCAGATGGCCCTTTTGCCCGGGGGGGCAGTGAGATTTCATTGTAGTGAGGATTTCCTTTACAGGCTTGCTTGGTTGGCCAAAAAGGGCGTATGCGTTTTTTCCTGAATATATTCAGGAAAAAACGCATACGCCCTTTTTGGCCAAGTGCATCATTGTCGACGTTGTGCCTCTTTTCCTATGCTTTCAGGGCAATTCCAGTCTACCCCCTGCAATCGTTTTCCTGAAATTCAGCCCCGCTTTCTAGTCCCCTTCGCAGGCTTACTTCAATATATTTTTGGAGAATAGCTGTCATTTATAACTCTGCAGGTTTGTGAAGTACAGTACCCTGAGCTCCTTTCTTCAACTCGCTTTCTTGTGAGCTGGGCACAAAACCGCAGGATTGCTTCAGGCCCTAATCTGTTTCCAGCAGGGCACACTGAGCCTTTGTTTAATTCCTCTTCCTGGTGGGCAATGAGCGTTACATTTGCCCGTGCAGACACCTACAGCTAGTCTCTCATTGGTTCTCCCTATTCCTGTTCATCTTGCACAGAAATGGCAAGCTGTGCCAAACAGGAGGTTACAGGCACTGACTCTCCAAGTGGGGAGAGTGTTAGTAAAGCATCTGGAATGGTGAACACGAGGACCAGGATACGAAAACTGAGATGCATTTTAAATCGTTTCCCAATCACACGGTGGACGATACTCTGGGTTTCCCATGCATGTTTTAGCTGGAGGAAGAATGCCTTGAACCTGGAGAGTTGGGACCCATGGAATGGGTACCATGCAGTATGACTTCAAAGGGTCTGCATTTGCTCACCGAAACTCACCAGTGCTATCAGCCAGAAGTGCCCAGCCTTATGTCTCAACCAGCTCTGGGTGTAGATGTGGTCAATCCCGGTTGCATCACATGCCCTGGGTGAATTATTTAAGAATTGCTCTCTATTTCACTGTCTTTGTGTTTTGTTTTCGAAATTTATTTTGATAATGGGATTTATCGGATTTTCACTGCTGCATTTCCGCCGCTGTACACACGCTTGATTCTCTTACGGAGATATATATATCCATTGGTTTTAAGATTCTTCCTAGTCAGGTATATTCCTAGGCGTTGAATATGTGGTGTTGAGTCCATTTCGTTGAGCAAGGAGTAGGTCTTGTCTATTACATATTTGGCTTATGGAATGTTATCTGTGCTAATTTCAGTCTCTGGTTTTATGCAGCACCCCAAGGCACCTTTCCCCATAAGGAAGCACTAGTTGGTTTTCTAAATTTGAGACCCTGTTCTGTTTTGTAATTCAGTTCATGTGTAGTCAAGTTTACATTCCGTGTATTAGTGATATCTTATGATGTTTCTTTTTCTGTGTGACGTAGTTCACGTAGAATCACCGTACCTGCATCCACTTACTATGCCGCTACGGGCCTGATGACACAGATTTCATTGCTGAGTGATATTGCATTGCACGTACGTGCCACAACTTCTTTATCCATTTTTTGCTTTCTGGGATATTTACCTGATACTGTAGACGAGCTTCTTGTGAACACAGCCGTCCCAAATATTGGGGTGGCTGTCTGTTTTTGATTTTAATTTCCGTAAGCTATAGGACCATAAGTGGAAGTGCCATAGGCTGTGTTGCTTTGTTTCTTACGTGTTTCAGGAAACACCATACACTTCTCCAGGGTGGCTGCTGGCAATTTACATCCTGCCAATCAGCATAACAAGGCTCCCTCTTCTCCATATCCTGTCCTACCTTTCTGGATTTTACACTTGTTTCAGATGGCCCTTTTGCCCGGGTGGTCAGTGAGATTACATTGTAGTGCAGATTTCCTTTACAGGCTTGCTTGGTTGGCCAAAAAGGGCGTGTGCGTTTTTTCCTGAATATATTCAGGAAAAAACGCATACACCCTTTTTGGCCAAGTGCATCATTGTCGACGTTCTGCCTCTTTTACTATGCTTTCAGGGCAATTCCAGTCTACCCCCTGCAATCGTTTTCCTGAAATTCTGCCCCGCTTTCAAGTCCCCTTTGCAGACTTACTTCAATATATTTTTGGAGGATAGCTGTCATTTATAACTCTGCAGGTTTGTGAAGTACAGTGCCCCTGAGCTCTTTCTTCAACTCGCTTTCTTGTGAGCTGGGCACAAAACCGCAGGATTGCTTCAGGCCCTAATCTGTTTCCAGCAGGGCACACTGAGCCTTTGTTTAATTCCTCTTCCTGGTGGGCAATGAGCGTTACATTTGCCCGTGCAGACACCTACAGCTAGTCTCTCATTGGTTCTCCCTATTCCTGTTCATCTTGCACAGAAATTGCAAGCTGTGCGAAACAGGAGGTTAAAGGCACTGACTCTCCAAGCGGGGAGAGTGTTAGTAAAGCATCTGGAATGGTGAACCCGAGGACCAGGATACGAAAACTGAGATGCATTTTAAATCATTTTCCAATCACACAGTGGACGATACTCTGGGTTTCCCATGCATGTTTTAGCTGGAGGAAGAATCCCTTGAACCTGGAGAGTTGGTACCCATGGAATGGGTACCATGCAGTATGACTTCAAAGGGTCTGCATTTGCTCACCGAAACTCACCAATGCTATCAGCCAGAAGTGTCCAGCCTTATGTCTCAACCAGCTCTGGGTGTAGATGTGGTCAATCCCGGTTGCATCACATGTCCTGAGTGAATTATTTAAGAATTGCTCTCTATTTCACTGTCTTTGTGTTTTGTTTTCGAAATTTATTTTGATAATGGGATTTATCGGATTTTCACTGCTGCATTTCCGCCGCTGTACACACGCTTGATTCTCTTACGGAGACATATATATCCATGGGTTTTAAGATTCTTCCTAGTCAGGTATATTCCTAGGCGTTGAATATGTGGTGTTGAGTCCATTTCGTTGAGCAAGGAGTAGGTCTTGTCTATTACATATTTGGCTTATGGAATGTTATCTGTGCTAATTTCAGTCTCTGGTTTTATGCAGCACCCCAACGCACCTTTCCCATAAGCAAGCACTAGTTGGTTTTCTAAAATTGACACCCTGTTGTGTTTTGTAATTCAGTTCATGTGTAGTCAAGTTTACATTCCGTGTATTAGTGATATCTTATGATGTTTCTTTTTCTGTGTGACCTAGTTCACGTAGAATCACCGTACCTGCATCCACTCACTATGCCGCTACGGGCCTGATGACACAAATTTCATTGCTGAGTGATATTGCATTGTACGTACGTGCCACAACTTCTTTATCCATTTTTTGCTTTCTGGGATATTTACCTGATACTGTAGACGAGCTTCTTGTGAACACAGCCGTCCCAAATATTGGGGTGGCTGTCTGTTTTTGATTTTAATTTCCGTAAGCTATAGGTCCATAAGTGGAAGTGCCATAGGCTGTGTTGCTTTGTTTCTTACGTGTTTAAGGAAACACCATACACTTCTCCAGGGTGGCTGCTGGCAATTTACATCCTGCCAATCAGCATAACAAAGCTCCCTGTTCTCCATATCCTGTCCTACCTTTCTGGATTTTACACTTTTTTCAGATGGCCCTTTTGCCCCGGGGGCAGTGAGACTTCATTGTAGTGCAGATTTCCTTTACAGGCTTGCTTGGTTGGCCAAAAAGGGCATATGCGTTTTTTCCTGAATATATTCAGGAAAAAACGCATACGACCTTTTTGGCCAAGTGCATCATTGTCGACGTTCTCCCTCTTTTCCTATGCTTTCAGGGCAATTCCAGTCTACCCGCTGCAATTGTTTTCCTGAAATTCTGCCCCGCTTTCAAGTCCCCTTCGCAGGCTTACTTCAATATATTTTTGAAGGAGAGCTGTCATTTATAACTCTGCAGGTTTGTGAATTACAGTGCCCCTGAGCTCCTTTCTTCAACTCGCTTTCTTGTGAGCTGGACACAAAACCAAAGGATAGCTTCAGGCCCTAATCTGTTTTCAGCAGGGCACGCTGAGCCTTTGTTTAATTCCTCTTCCTGGTGGGCAATGAGCGTTACATTTGCCCGTGCAGACACCTACAGCTAGTCTCTCATTGTTTCTCCCTATTCCTGTTCATCTTGCACAGAAATGGCAAGCTGTGCCAAACAGGAGGTTAAAGGCACTGACTCTCCAAGCGGGGAGAGTGTTAGTAAAGCATCTGGAATGGGGAACACGAGGACCAGGATACGAAAACTGAGATGCATTTTAAATCGTTTCGCAATCACACGGTGGACGATACTCTGGGTTTCCCATGCATGTTTTAGCTGGAGGAAGAATCCCTTGAACCTGGAGAGTTGGGACCCATGGAATGGGTACCATGCAGTATGACTTCAAAGGGTCTGCATTTGCTCACCGAAACTCACCAATGCTATCAGCCTGAAGTGTCCAGCCTTATGTCTCAACAAGCTCTGGGGGTAGATGTGGTCAATCCCGGTTGCATCACATGCCCTGAGTGAATTATTTAAGAATTGCTCTCTATTTCACTGTCTTTGTGTTTTGTTTTCGAAATTTATTTTGATAATGGGATTTATCGGATTTTCACTGCTGCGTTTCGGCCGCTGTACACACGCTTGATTCTCTTACGGAGACATATATATCCATGGGTATTATGATTCTTCCTAGTCAGGTATATTCCTAGGCGTTGAATATGTGGTGTTGAGTCCATTTCGTTGAGCAAGGCGCACGTCTTGTCTATTATATATTTGGCTTATTGAATGTTATCTGTGCTAATTTCAGTCTCTGGTTTTATGCAGCACCCCAACGCACCTTTCCCCATAAGCAAGCACTAGTTGGTTTTCTAAATTTGAGACCCTGATCTGTTTTGTAATTCAGTTCATGTGTAGTCAAGTTTACATTCCGTGTATTAGTGATATCTTATGATGTTTCTTTTTCTGTGTGACGTAGTTCACGTAGAATCACCGTACCTGCATCCACTCACTATGCCGCTACGGGCCTGATGACACAGATTTCATTGCTGAGTGATATTGCATTGTACGTACATGCCACAACTTCTTTATCCATATTTTGCTTTCTGGGATATTTACCTGATACTGTAGACGAGCTTCTTGTGAACACAGCCGTCCCAAATATTGGGGTGGCTGTCTGTTTTTGATTTTAATTTCCGTAAGCTATAAAACCATATGTGGAAGTGCCATAGGCTGTGTTGCTTTCTTTCTTACGTGTTTCAGGAAACACCATACACTTCTCCAGAGTGGCTCTTGGCAATTTACATCCTGCCAATCAGCATAACAAGGCTCCCTGTTCTCCATATCCTGTCCTACCTTTCTGGATTTTACACATTTTTCAGATGGCCCTTTTGCCCGGGGGGGCAGTGAGATTTCATTGTAGTGCAGATTTCCTTTACAGGCTTGCTTGGTTGGCCAAAAAGGGCGTATGCGTTTTTTCCTGAATATATTCAGGAAAAAACGCATACGCCCTTTTTCGCCAAGTGCATCATTGTCGACGTTCTGCCTCTTTTCCTATGCTTTCAGGGCAATTCCAGTCTACCCCCTGCAATCGTTTTCCTGAAATTCAGCCCCGCTTTCAAGTCCCCTTCGCAGGCTTACTTCAATATATTTTTGGAGGATAGCTGTCATTTATAACTCTGCAGGTTTGTGAAGTACAGTGCCCCTGAGCTCCTTTCTTCAACTCGCTTTCTTGTGAGCTGGGCACAAAACCGCATGATTGCTTCAGGCCCTAATCTGTTTCCAGCAGGGCACCCTGAGCCTTTGTTTAATTTCTCTTCCTGGTCGGCAATGAGCGTTACATTTGCCCGTGCAGGCACCTAGACTAGTCTCTCATTGGTTCTCCCTATTCCTGTTCATCTTGCACAGAAATGGCAAGCTGTGCCAAACAGGAGGTTAAAGGCACTGACTCTCCAAGCGGGGAGAGTGTTAGTAAAGCATCTGGAATGGTGAACCCGAGGACCAGGATACGAAAACTGAGATGCATTTTAAATCGTTTCCCAATCACACTGTGGACGATACTCTGGGTTTCCCATGCATGTTTTAGCTGGAGGAAGAATCCCTTGAACCTGGAGAGTTGGGACCCATGGAATGGGTACCATGCAGTATGACTTCAAAGGGTCTGCATTTGCTCACCGAAACTCACCAATGCTATCGGCCTGAAGTGTCCAGCCTTATGTCTCAACCAGCTCTGGGTGTAGATGTGGTCAATCCCGGTTGCATCACATGCCCTGAGTGAATTATTTAAGAATTGCTCTCTATTTCACTGTCTTTGTGTTTTGTTTTCGAAATTTATTTTGATAATGGGATTTATCGGATTTTCACTGCTGCGTTTCCGCCACTGTACACACGCTTGATTCTCTTACGGAGACATATATATCCATGGGTTTTAAGATTCTTCCTAGTCAGGTATATTCCTAGGCGTTGAATATGTGGTGTTGAGTCCATTTCGTTGAGCAAGGCGTAGGTCTTTTCTATTACATATTTGGCTTATGGAATGTTATCTGTGCTAATTTCAGTCTCTGGTTTTATGCAGCACCCCAACGCACCTTTCCCCATAAGCAAGCACTAGTTCGTTTTCTAAATTTGAGACCCTGTTCTTTTTTGTAATTCAGTTCATGTGTAGTCAAGTTTACATTCCGTGTATTAGTGATATCTTATGATGTTTCTTTTTCTGTGTGACGTAGTTCACGTAGAATCACCGTACCTGCATCCACTCACTATGCCGCTACGGGCCTGATGACACAGATTTCATTGCTGAGTGATATTGCATTGTACGTACGTGCCACAACTTCTTTATCCATTTTTTGCTTTCTGGGATATTTACCTGATACTGTAGACGAGCTTCTTGTGAACACAGCCGTCCCAAATATTGGGGTGGCTGTCTGTTTTTGATTTTAATTTCCGTAAGCTATAAAACCATAAGTGGAAGTGCCATAGGCTGTGTTGCTTTGTTTCTTACGTGTTTCAGGAAACACCATACACTTCTCCAGAGTGGCTGCTGGCAATTTACATCCTGCCAATCAGCATAACAAGGCTCCCTGTTCTCCATATCCTGTCCTACCTTTCTGGATTTTACACATTTTTCAGATGGCCCTTTTGCCCGGGGGGGCAGTGAGATTTCATTGTAGTGCAGATTTCCTTTACAGGCTTGCTTGGTTGGCCAATAAGGGCGTATGCGTTTTTTCCTGAATATATTCAGGAAAAAACGCATACGCCCTTTTTGGCCAAGTGCATCATTGTCGACGTTGTGCATCTTTTCATATGCTTTCAGGGCAATTCCAGTCTACCCCTGCAATCGTTTTCCTGAAATTCAGCCCCGCTTTCAAGTCCCCTTCGCAGGCTTACTTCAATATATTTTTGGAGGATAGCTGTCATTTATAACTCTGCAGGTTTGTGAAGTACAGTGCCCCTGAGCTCCTTTCTTCAACTCGCTTTCTTGTGAGCTGGGCACAAAACCGCATGATTGCTTCAGGCCCTAATCTGTTTCCAGCAAGGCACACGGAGCCTTTGTTTAATTCCTCTTCCTGGTGGGCAATGAGCGTTACATTTGCCCGTGCAGACACCTACAGCTAGTCTCTCATTGGTTCTCCCTATTCCTGTTCATCTTGCACAGAAATTGCAAGCTGTGCGAAACAGGAGGTTAAAGGCACTGACTCTCCAAGCGGGGAGAGTGTCAGTAAAGCATCTGGAATGGTGAACCCGAGGACCAGGATACGAAAACTGAGATGCATGTTAAATCGTTTCCCAATCACACGGTGGACGATACTCTGGGTTTCCCATGCATGTTTTAGCTGGAGGAAGAATCCCTTGAACCTGGAGAGTTGGGACCCATGGAATGGGTACCATGCAGTATGACTTCAAAGGGTCTGCATTTGCTCACCGAAACTCACCAATGCAATCAGCCTGAAGTGTCCAGCCTTATGTCTCAACCAGATCTGGGTGTAGATGTGGACAATCCCAGTTGCATCACATGCCCTGAGTGAATTATTTAAGAATTGCTCTCTATTTCACTGTCTTTGTGTTTTGTTTTCGAAATTTATTTTGATAATTGGATTTATCGGATTTTCACTGCTGCGTTTCGGCCGCTGTACACACGCTTGTTTCTCTTACGGAGACATATATATCCATGGGTTTTAAGATTCTTCCTAGTCAGGTATATTCCTAGGCGTTGAATATGTGGTGTTGGGTCCATTTCGTTGAGCAAGGAGTAGGTCTTGTCTATTACATATTTGTCTTATGGAAAGTTATCTGTGCTAATTTCAGTCTCTGGTTTTATGCAGCACCCCAACGCACCTTTCCCCATAAGCAAGCACTAGTTGGTTTTCTAAATTTGAGACCCTGTTCTTTTTTGTAATTCAGTTCATGTGTAGTCAAGTTTACATTCCGTGTATTAGTGATATCTTATGATGTTTCTTTTTCTGTGTGACGTAGTTCACGTAGAATCACCGTACCTGCATCCACTCACTATGCCGCTACGGGCCTGATGACACAGATTTCATTGCTGAGTGATATTGCATTGTACGTACGTGCCACAACTTCTTTATCCATTTTTTGCTTTCTGGGATATTTACCTGATACTGTAGACGGGCTTCTTGTGAACACAGCCGTCCCAAATATTGGGGTGGCTGTCTGTTTTTGATTTTAATTTCCGTAAGCTATAGGACCATAAGTGGAAGTGCCATAGGCTGTGTTGCTTTGTTTCTTACGTGTTTCAGGAAACACCATACACTTCTCCAGGGTGGCTGCTGGCAATTTACATCCTGCCAATCAGCATAACAAGGCTCCCTGTTCTCCATATCCTGTCCTACCTTTCTGGATTTCACACTTTTTTCAGATGGCCCTTTTGCCCGGGGGGGGCAGTGAGATTTCATTGTAGTGCAGATTTCCTTTACAGGCTTGCTTGGTTGGCCAAAAAGGGCGTATGCGTTTTTTCCTGAATATATTCAGGAAAAAACGCATACGCTCTTTTTGGCCAAGTGCATCATTGTCGACGTTGTGCCTCTTTTCCTATGCTTTCAGGGCAATTCCATTCTACCCCCTGCAATCGTTTTCTTGAAATTCAGCCCCTCTTTCAAGTCCCCTTCGCAGGCTTACTTCAATATATTTTTGGAGGATAGCTGTCATTTATAACTCTGCAGTTTTGTGAAGTACAGTGCCCCTGAGCTCCTTTCTTCAACTCGCTTTCTTGTGAGCTGGGCACAAAACCGCAGGATTGCTTCAGGCCCTAATCTGTTTCCAGCAGGGCACACTGAGCCTTTGTTTAATTCCTCTTCCTGTTGGGCAATGAGCATTACATTTGCCCGTGCAGACACCTACAGCTAGTCTCTCATTGGTTCTCCCTATTCCTGTTCATCTTGCACAGAAATGGCAAGCTGTGCCGGACAGGAGGTTAAAGGCACTGACTCTCCAAGCAGGGAGAGTGTTAGTAAAGCATCTGGAATGGTGAACCTGAGGACCAGGATATGAAAACTGAGATGCATTTTAAATCGTTTCCCAATCACACGGTGGACGATACTCTGGGTTTCCCATGCATGTTTTAGCTGGAGGAAGAATGCCTTGAACCTGGAGAGTTGGGACCCATGGAATGGGTACCATGCAGTATGACTTCAAAGGGTCTGCATTTGCTCACCGAAACTCACCAGTGCTATCAGCCAGAAGTGTCCAGCCTTATGTCTCAACCAGCTCTGGGTGTAGATGTGGTCAATCCCGGTTGCATCACATGCCCTGAGTGAATTATTTAAGAATTGCTCTCTCTTTCACTGTCTTTGTGTTTTGTTTTCGAAATTTATTTTGATAATGGGATTTATCGGATTTTCACTGCTGCATTTCCGCCGCTGTACACACGCTTGATTCTCTTACGGAGACATATATATCCATGGGTTTTAAGATTCTTCCTAGTCAGGTATATTCCTAGGCGTTGAATATGTGGTGTTGAGTCCATTTCGTTGAGCAAGGAGTAGGTCTTGTCTATTACATATTTGGCTTATGGAATGTTATCTGTGCTAATTTCAGTCTCTGGTTTTATGCAGCACCCCAACGCACCTTTCCCCATAAGCAAACACTAGTTGGTTTTCTAAATTTGAGACCCTGTTCTGTTTTGTAATTCAGTTCATGTGTAGTCAAGTTTACATTCCGTGTATTAGTGATATCTTATGATGTTTCTTTTTCTGTGTGACGTAGTTCACGTAGAATCACCGTACCTGCATCCACTTACTATGCCGCTACGGGCCTGATGACACAGATTTCATTGCTGAGTGATATTGCATTGCACGTACGTGCCACAACTTCTTTATCCATTTTTTGCTTTCTGGGATATTTACCTGATACTGTAGACGAGCTTCTTGTGAACACAGCCGTCCCAAATATTGGGGTGGCTGTCTGTTTTTGATTTTAATTTCCGTAAGCTATAGGACGATAAGTGGAAGTGCCATAGGCTGTGTTGCTTTGTTTCTTACGTGTTTCAGGAAACTCCATACACTTCTCCAGGGTGGCTGCTGGCAATTTACATCCTGCCAATCAGCATAACAAGGCTCCCTGTTCTCCATATCCTGTCCTACCTTTCTGGATTTTACACTTTTTGCAGATGGCCCTTTTGCCCGGGGGGGCAGTGAGATTTCATTGTAGTGCAGATTTCCTTTACAGGCTTGCTTGGTTGGCCAAAAAGGGCGTATGCGTTTTTTCCTGAATATATTCAGGAAAAAAACGCATACGCCCTTTTTGGCCAAGTGCATCATTGTCGACGTTGTGCCTCTTTTCCTATGCTTTCAGGGCAATTCCAGTCTACCCCCTGCAATCGTTTTCCTGAAATTCAGCCCCGCTTTCAAGTCCCCTTCGCAGGCTTACTTCAATATATTTTTGGAGGATAGCTGTCATTTTAACTCTGCAGGTTTGTGAAGTACAGTGCCCCTGATCTCCTTTCTTCAACTCGCTTTCTTGTGAGCTGGGCACAAAACCGCATGATTGCTTCAGGCCCTAATCTGTTTCCAGCAGGGCACCCTGAGCCTTTGTTTAATTTCTCTTCCTGGTCGGCAATGAGCGTTACATTTGCCCGTGCAGGCACCTAGACTAGTCTCTCATTGGTTCTCCCTATTCCTGTTCATCTTGCACAGAAATGGCAAGCTGTGCCAAACAGGAGGTTAAAGGCACTGACTCTCCAAGCGGGGAGAGTGTTAGTAAAGCATCTGGAATGGTGAACCCGAGGACCAGGATACGAAAACTGAGATGCATTTTAAATCGTTTCCCAATCACACTGTGGACGATACTCTGGGTTTCCCATGCATGTTTTAGCTGGAGGAAGAATCCCTTGAACCTGGAGAGTTGGGACCCATGGAATGGGTACCATGCAGTATGACTTCAAAGGGTCTGCATTTGCTCACCGAAACTCACCAATGCTATCGGCCTGAAGTGTCCAGCCTTATGTCTCAACCAGCTCTGGGTGTAGATGTGGTCAATCCCGGTTGCATCACATGCCCTGAGTGAATTATTTAAGAATTGCTCTCTATTTCACTGTCTTTGTGTTTTGTTTTCGAAATTTATTTTGATAATGGGATTTATCGGATTTTCACTGCTGCGTTTCCGCCACTGTACACACGCTTGATTCTCTTACGGAGACATATATATCCATGGGTTTTAAGATTCTTCCTAGTCAGGTATATTCCTAGGCGTTGAATATGTGGTGTTGAGTCCATTTCGTTGAGCAAGGCGTAGGTCTTTTCTATTACATATTTGGCTTATGGAATGTTATCTGTGCTAATTTCAGTCTCTGGTTTTATGCAGCACCCCAACGCACCTTTCCCCATAAGCAAGCACTAGTTCGTTTTCTAAATTTGAGACCCTGTTCTTTTTTGTAATTCAGTTCATGTGTAGTCAAGTTTACATTCCGTGTATTAGTGATATCTTATGATGTTTCTTTTTCTGTGTGACGTAGTTCACGTAGAATCACCGTACCTGCATCCACTCACTATGCCGCTACGGGCCTGATGACACAGATTTCATTGCTGAGTGATATTGCATTGTACGTACGTGCCACAACTTCTTTATCCATTTTTTGCTTTCTGGGATATTTACCTGATACTGTAGACGAGCTTCTTGTGAACACAGCCGTCCCAAATATTGGGGTGGCTGTCTGTTTTTGATTTTAATTTCCGTAAGCTATAAAACCATAAGTGGAAGTGCCATAGGCTGTGTTGCTTTGTTTCTTACGTGTGTCAGGAAACACCATACACTTCTCCAGAGTGGCTGCTGGCAATTTACATCCTGCCAATCAGCATAACAAGGCTCCCTGTTCTCCATATCCTGTCCTACCTTTCTGGATTTTACACATTTTTCAGATGGCCCTTTTGCCCGGGGGGGCAGTGAGATTTCATTGTAGTGCAGATTTCCTTTACAGGCTTGCTTGGTTGGCCAATAAGGGCGTATGCGTTTTTTCCTGAATATATTCAGGAAAAAACGCATACGCCCTTTTTGGCCAAGTGCATCATTGTCGACGTTGTGCATCTTTTCCTATGCTTTCAGGGCAATTCCAGTCTACCCCCTGCAATCGTTTTCCTGAAATTCAGCCCCGCTTTCAAGTCCCCTTCGCAGGCTTACTTCAATATATTTTTGGAGGATAGCTGTCATTTATAACTCTGCAGGTTTGTGAAGTACAGTGCCCCTGAGCTCCTTTCTTCAACTCGCTTTCTTGTGAGCTGGGCACAAAACCGCATGATTGCTTCAGGCCCTAATCTGTTTCCAGCAAGGCACACGGAGCCTTTGTTTAATTCCTCTTCCTGGTGGGCAATGAGCGTTACATTTGCCCGTGCAGACACCTACAGCTAGTCTCTCATTGGTTCTCCCTATTCCTGTTCATCTTGCACAGAAATTGCAAGCTGTGCGAAACAGGAGGTTAAAGGCACTGACTCTCCAAGCGGGGAGAGTGTCAGTAAAGCATCTGGAATGGTGAACCCGAGGACCAGGATACGAAAACTGAGATGCATGTTAAATCGTTTCCCAATCACACGGTGGACGATACTCTGGGTTTCCCATGCATGTTTTAGCTGGAGGAAGAATCCCTTGAACCTGGAGAGTTGGGACCCATGGAATGGGTACCATGCAGTATGACTTCAAAGGGTCTGCATTTGCTCACCGAAACTCACCAATGCAATCAGCCTGAAGTGTCCAGCCTTATGTCTCAACCAGATCTGGGTGTAGATGTGGACAATCCCAGTTGCATCACATGCCCTGAGTGAATTATTTAAGAATTGCTCTCTATTTCACTGTCTTTGTGTTTTGTTTTCGAAATTTATTTTGATAATGGGATTTATCGGATTTTCACTGCTGCGTTTCGGCCGCTGTACACACGCTTGTTTCTCTTACGGAGACATATATATCCATGGGTTTTAAGATTCTTCCTAGTCAGGTATATTCCTAGGCGTTGAATATGTGGTGTTGGGTCCATTTCGTTGAGCAAGGAGTAGGTCTTGTCTATTACATATTTGTCTTATGGAAAGTTATCTGTGCTAATTTCAGTCTCTGGTTTTATGCAGCACCCCAACGCACCTTTCCCCATAAGCAAGCACTAGTTGGTTTTCTAAATTTGAGACCCTGTTCTATTTTGTAATTCAGTTCATGTGTAGTCAAGTTTACATTCCGTGTATTAGTGATATCTTATGATGTTTCTTTTTCTGTGTGACGTAGTTCACGTAGAATCACCGTACCTGCATCCACTCACTATGCCGCTACGGGCCTGATGACACAGATTTCATTGCTGAGTGATATTGCATTGTACGTACGTGCCACAACTTCTTTATCCATTTTTTGCTTTCTGGGATATTTACCTGATACTGTAGACGGGCTTCTTGTGAACACAGCCGTCCCAAATATTGGGGTGGCTGTCTGTTTTTGATTTTAATTTCCGTAAGCTATAGGACCATAAGTGGAAGTGCCATAGGCTGTGTTGCTTTGTTTCTTACGTGTTTCAGGAAACACCATACACTTCTCCAGGGTGGCTGCTGGCAATTTACATCCTGCCAATCAGCATAACAAGGCTCCCTGTTCTCCATATCCTGTCCTACCTTTCTGGATTTCACACTTTTTTCAGATGGCCCTTTTGCCCGGGGGGGGCAGTGAGATTTCATTGTAGTGCAGATTTCCTTTACAGGCTTGCTTGGTTGGCCAAAAAGGGCGTATGCGTTTTTTCCTGAATATATTCAGGAAAAAACGCATACGCTCTTTTTGGCCAAGTGCATCATTGTCGACGTTGTGCCTCTTTTCCTATGCTTTCAGGGCAATTCCATTCTACCCCCTGCAATCGTTTTCTTGAAATTCAGCCCCTCTTTCAAGTCCCCTTCGCAGGCTTACTTCAATATATTTTTGGAGGATAGCTGTCATTTATAACTCTGCAGTTTTGTGAAGTACAGTGCCCCTGAGCTCCTTTCTTCAACTCGCTTTCTTGTGAGCTGGGCACAAAACCGCAGGATTGCTTCAGGCCCTAATCTGTTTCCAGCAGGGCACACTGAGCCTTTGTTTAATTCCTCTTCCTGTTGGGCAATGAGCATTACATTTGCCCGTGCAGACACCTACAGCTAGTCTCTCATTGGTTCTCCCTATTCCTGTTCATCTTGCACAGAAATGGCAAGCTGTGCCGGACAGGAGGTTAAAGGCACTGACTCTCCAAGCAGGGAGAGTGTTAGTAAAGCATCTGGAATGGTGAACCTGAGGACCAGGATATGAAAACTGAGATGCATTTTAAATCGTTTCCCAATCACACTGTGGACGATACTCTGGGTTTCCCATGCATGTTTTAGCTGGAGGAAGAATGCCTTGAACCTGGAGAGTTGGGACCCATGGAATGGGTACCATGCAGTATGACTTCAAAGGGTCTGCATTTGCTCACCGAAACTCACCAGTGCTATCAGCCAGAAGTGTCCAGCCTTATGTCTCAACCAGCTCTGGGTGTAGATGTGGTCAATCCCGGTTGCATCACATGCCCTGAGTGAATTATTTAAGAATTGCTCTCTCTTTCACTGTCTTTGTGTTTTGTTTTCGAAATTTATTTTGATAATGGGATTTATCGGATTTTCACTGCTGCATTTCCGCCGCTGTACACACGCTTGATTCTCTTACGGAGACATATATATCCATGGGTTTTAAGATTCTTCCTAGTCAGGTATATTCCTAGGCGTTGAATATGTGGTGTTGAGTCCATTTCGTTGAGCAAGGAGTAGGTCTTGTCTATTACATATTTGGCTTATGGAATGTTATCTGTGCTAATTTCAGTCTCTGGTTTTATGCAGCACCCCAACGCACCTTTCCCCATAAGCAAACACTAGTTGGTTTTCTAAATTTGAGACCCTGTTCTGTTTTGTAATTCAGTTCATGTGTAGTCAAGTTTACATTCCGTGTATTAGTGATATCTTATGATGTTTCTTTTTCTGTGTGACGTAGTTCACGTAGAATCACCGTACCTGCATCCACTTACTATGCCGCTACGGGCCTGATGACACAGATTTCATTGCTGAGTGATATTGCATTGCACGTACGTGCCACAACTTCTTTATCCATTTTTTGCTTTCTGGGATATTTACCTGATACTGTAGACGAGCTTCTTGTGAACACAGCCGTCCCAAATATTGGGGTGGCTGTCTGTTTTTGATTTTAATTTCCGTAAGCTATAGGACGATAAGTGGAAGTGCCATAGGCTGTGTTGCTTTGTTTCTTACGTGTTTCAGGAAACTCCATACACTTCTCCAGGGTGGCTGCTGGCAATTTACATCCTGCCAATCAGCATAACAAGGCTCCCTGTTCTCCATATCCTGTCCTACCTTTCTGGATTTTACACTTTTTGCAGATGGCCCTTTTGCCCGGGGGGGCAGTGAGATTTCATTGTAGTGCAGATTTCCTTTACAGGCTTGCTTGGTTGGCCAAAAAGGGCGTATGCGTTTTTTCCTGAATATATTCAGGAAAAAAACGCATACGCCCTTTTTGGCCAAGTGCATCATTGTCGACGTTGTGCCTCTTTTCCTATGCTTTCAGGGCAATTCCAGTCTACCCCCTGCAATCGTTTTCCTGAAATTCAGCCCCGCTTTCAAGTCCCCTTCGCAGGCTTACTTCAATATATTTTTGGAGGATAGCTGTCATTTTAACTCTGCAGGTTTGTGAAGTACAGTGCCCCTGATCTCCTTTCTTCAACTCGCTTTCTTGTGAGCTGGGCACAAAACTGCAGGATTGCTTCAGGCCCTAATCTGTTTCCAGCAGGGCACACTGAGCCTTTGTTTAATTCCTCTTCCTGGTGGGCAATGAGCGTTACATTTGCCCGTGCAGACACCTACAGCTAGTCTCTCATTGGTTCTCCCTATTCCTGTTCATCTTGCACAGAAATGGCAAGCTGTGCCAAACAGGAGGTTAAAGGCACTGACTCTCCTAGCGGGGAGAGTGTTAGTAAAGCATGTGGAATGCTGAACCCGAGGACCAGGATACGAAAACTGAGATGCATTTTAAATCGTTTCCCAATCACACGGTGGACGATACTCTGGGTTTCCCATGCATGTTTTAGCTGGAGGAAGAATGCCTTGAACCTGGAGAGTTGGGACCCATGGAATGGGTACCATGCAGTATGACTTCAAAGGGTCTGCATTTGCTCACCAAAACTCACCAGTGCTATCAGCCAGAAGTGTCCAGCCTTATGTCTCAACAAGCTCTGGGTGTAGATTTGGTCAATGCCGGTTGCATCACATGCCCTGAGTGAATTATTTAAGAATTGCTCTCTATTTCACTGTCTTTGTGTTTTGTTTTCGAAATTTATTTTGATAATGGGATTTATCGGATTTTCACTGCTGCATTTCCGCCGCTGTACACACGCTTGATTCTCTTACAGAGACATATATATCCATGGGTTTTAAGATTCTTCCTAGTCAGGTATATTACTAGGCGTTGAATATGTGGTGTTGAGTCCATTTCATTGAGCAAGGAGTAGGTCTTGTCGATTACATATTTGGCTTATGGAATGTTATCTGTGCTAATTTCAGTCTCTGGTTTTATGCAGCACCCCAACGCACCTTTCCCCATAAGCAAGCACTAGTTGGTTTTCTAAATTTGAGACCCTGTTCTGTTTTGTAATTCAGTTCATGTGTAGTCAAGTTTACATTCCGTGTATTAGTGATATCTTATGATGTTTCTTTTTCTGTGTGACGTAGTTCACGTAGAATCACCGTACCTGCATCCACTCACTATGCCGCTACGGGCCTGATGACACAGATTTCATTGCTGAGTGATATTGCATTGCACGTACGTGCCACAACTTCTTTATCCATTTTTTGCTTTCTGGGATATTTACCTGATACTGTAGTCGAGTTTCTTGTGAACACAGCCGTCCCAAATATTGGGGTGGCTGTCTGTTTTTGATTTTAATTTCCGTAAGCTATAGGACCATAAGTGGAAGTGCCATAGTCTGTGTTGCTTTGTTTCTTACGTGTTTCAGGAAACACCATACACTTCTCCAGGTTGGCTGCTGGCAATTTACATCCTGCCAATCAGCATAACAAGGCTCCCTGTTCTCCATATCCTGTCCTACCTTTCTGGATTTTACACTTTTTTCAGATGGCCATTTTGCCCGGGGGGGCAGTGAGATTTCATTGTAGTGCAGATTTCCTTTACAGGCTTGCTTGGTTGGCCAAAAAGGGCGTATGCGTTTTTTCCTGAATATATTCAGGAAAAAACGCATACGCCCTTTTTGGCCAAGTGCATCATTGTCGACGTTGTGCCTCTTTTCCTATGCTTTCAGGGCAATTCCAGTCTACCCCCTGCAATCGTTTTCTTGAAATTCAGCCCCTCTTTCAAGTCCCCTTCGCAGGCTTACTTCAATATATTTTTGGAGGATAGCTGTCATTTATAACTCTGCAGGTTTGTGAAGTACAGTGCCCCTGAGCTCCTTTCTTCAACTCGCTTTCTTGTGAACTGGGCACAAAACCGCAGGATTGCTTCAGGCCCTAATCTGTTTCCAGCAGGGCACACTGAGCCTTTGTTTAATTCCTCTTCCTGTTGGGCAATGAGCATTACATTTGCCCGTGCAGACACCTACAGCTAGTCTCTCATTGGTTCTCCCTATTCCTGTTCATCTTGCACAGAAATGGCAAGCTGTGCCGGACAGGAGGTTAAAGGCACTGACTCTCCAAGCAGGGAGAGTGTTAGTAAAGCATCTGGAATGGTGAACCCGAGGACCAGGATATGAAAACTGAGATGCATTTTAAATCGTTTCCCAATCACACGGTGGACGATACTCTGGGTTTCCCATGCATGTTTTAGCTGGAGGAAGAATGCCTTGAACCTGGAGAGTTGGGACCCATGGAATGGGTACCATGCAGTATGACTTCAAAGGGTCTGCATTTGCTCACCGAAACTCACCAATGCTATCAGCCTGAAGTGTCCAGCCTTATGTCTCAACCAGCTCTGGGTGTAGATGTGGTCAATCCCGGTTGCATCACATGCCCTGAGTGAATTATTTAAGAATTGCTCTCTCTTTCACTGTCTTTGTGTTTTGTTTTCGAAATTTATTTTGATAATGGGATTTATCGGATTTTCACTGCTGCATTTCCGCCGCTGTACACACGCTTGATTCTCTTACGGAGACATATATATCCATGGGTTTTAAGATTCTTCCTAGTCAGGTATATTACTAGGCGTTGAATATGTGGTGTTGAGTCCATTTCATTGAGCAAGGAGTAGGTCTTGTCGATTACATATTTGGCTTATGGAATGTTATCTGTGCTAATTTCAGTCTCTGGTTTTATGCAGCACCCCAACGCACCTTTCCCCATAAGCAAGCACTAGTTGGTTTTCTAAATTTGAGACCCTGTTCTGTTTTGTAATTCAGTTCATGTGTAGTCAAGTTTACATTCCGTGTATTAGTGATATCTTATGATGTTTCTTTTTCTGTGTGACGTAGTTCACGTAGAATCACCGTACCTGCATCCACTCACTATGCCGCTACGGGCCTGATGACACAGATTTCATTGCTGAGTGATATTGCATTGCACGTACGTGCCACAACTTCTTTATCCATTTTTTGCTTTCTGGGATATTTACCTGATACTGTAGTCGAGTTTCTTGTGAACACAGCCGTCCCAAATATTGGGGTGGCTGTCTGTTTTTGATTTTAATTTCCGTAAGCTATAGGACCATAAGTGGAAGTGCCATAGTCTGTGTTGCTTTGTTTCTTACGTGTTTCAGGAAACACCATACACTTCTCCAGGGTGGCTGCTGGCAATTTACATCCTGCCAATCAGCATGACAAGGCTCCCTGTTCTCCATATCCTGTCCTACCTTTCTGGATTTTACACTTTTTTCAGATGGCCATTTTGCCCGGGGGGGCAGTGAGATTTCATTGTAGTGCAGATTTCCTTTACAGGCTTGCTTGGTTGGCCAAAAAGGGCGTATGCGTTTTTTCCTGAATATATTCAGGAAAAAACGCATACGCCCTTTTTGGCCAAGTGCATCATTGTCGAAGTTCTGCCTCATTTCCTATGCTTTCAGGGCAATTCCAGTCTACCCCCTGCAATCGTTTTCCTGAAATTCTGCCCCGCTTTCAAGTCCCCTTCGCAGGCTTACTTCAATATATTTTTGGACAATAAATGTCATTTATAACTCTGCAGGTTTGTGAATTACAGTGCCCCTGAGCTCCTTTCTTCAACTCGCTTTCTTGTGAGCTGGGCACAAAACCGCAGGATTGCTTCAGGCCCTAATCTGTTTCCGGCAGGGCACGCTGAGCCTTTGGTTAATTCCTCTTCCTGGTGGGAAATGAGCATTACATTTGCCCGTGCAGACACCTATAGCTAGTCTCTCATTGGTTCTCCCTATTCCTGTTCATCTTGCACAGAAATTGCAAGCTGTGCCAAACAGGAGGTTAAAGGCACTGACTCTCCAAGCGGGGAGAGTGTTAGTAAAGCGTCTGGAATGGTGAACCCGAGGACCAGGATACGAAAACTGAGATGCATTTTAAATCGTTTCCCAATCACACGGTGGACGACACTCTGGGTTTCCCATGCATGTTTTAGCTGGAGGAAGAATCCCTTGAACCTGGAGAGTTGGGACCCATGGAATGGGTACCATGCAGTATGACTTCAAAGGGTCTGCATTTGCTCACCGAAACTCACCAATGCTATCAGCCTGAAGTGTCCAGCCTTATGTCTCAACCAGCTCTGGGTGTAGATGTGGTCAATCCCGGTTCATCACATGCCCTGAGTGAATTATTTAAGAATTGCTCTCTATTTCACTGTCTTTGTGTTTTGTTTTCAAAATTTATTTTGATAATGGGATTTATCGAATTTTCACTGCTGCGTTTCGGCCGCTGTACACACACTTGATTCTCTTACGGAGACATATATATCCATGGGTTTTAAGATTCTTCCTAGTCAGGTATATTCCTAGGCGTTGAATATGTGGTGTTGGGTCCATTTCGTTGAGCAAGGAGTAGGTCTTGTCTATTACATATTTGGCTTATGGAAAGTTATCTGTGCTAATTTCAGTCTCTGGTTTTATGCAGCACCCCAAGGCACCTTTCCCCATAAGCAAGCACTAGTTGGTTTTCTAAATTTGAGACCCTGTTCTGTTTTGTAATTCAGTTCATGTGTAGTCAAGTTTACATTCCGTGTATTAGTGATATCTTATGATGTTTCTTTTTCTGTGTGACGTAGTTCACGTAGAATCACCGTACCTGCATCCACTCACTATGCCGCTACGGGCCTGATGACACAGATTTCATTGCTGAGTGATATTGCATTGTACGTACGTGCCACAACTTCTTTATCCATTTTTTGCTTTCTGGGATATTTACCTGAGGCTGTAGACGAGCTTCTTGTGAACACAGCCGTCCCAAATATTGGGGTGGCTGTCTGTTTTTGATTTTAATTTCCGTAAGCTATAGGACCATAAGTGGAAGTGCCATAGGCTGTGTTGCTTTGTTTCTTACGTGTTTCAGGAAACACCATACACTTCTCCAGGGTGGCTGCCGGCAATTTACATCCTGCCAATCAGCATAACAAGGCTCCCTGTTCTCCATATCCTGTCCTACATTTCTGGATTTTACACTTTTTTCAGATGGCCCTTTTGCCCGGGGGGCAGTGAGACTTCATTGTAGTGCAGATTTCCTTTACAGGCTTTCTTGGTTGGCCAAAAAGGGCGTATGCGTTTTTTCCTGAATATATTCAGGAAAAAACGCATACGCCCTTTTTGGCCAAGTGCATCATTGTCGACGTTCTGCCTCTTTTCCTAGGCTTTCAGGGCAATTCCAGTCTACCCCCTGCAATCGTTTTCCTGAAACTCTGCCCCGCTTTCAAGTCCCCTTCGCAGGCTTACTTCAATATATTTTTGGAGGATAGCTGTCATTTATAACTCTGCAGGTTTGTGAATTACAGTGGCCCTGAGCTCCTTTCTTCAACTCGCTTTCTTGTGAGCTGGGCACAAAACCGCAGGATTGCTTCAGGCCCCAATCTGTTTTCATCAGGGCACGATGAACCTTTGTTTATTTCCTCTTCCTGGTCGGCAATGAGCGTTACATTTGCCCGTGCAGACACCTACAGTTAGTCTCTCATTGGTTCTCCCTATTCCTGTTCAACTTGCACAGAAATTGCAAGCTGTGCCCAACAGGAGGTTAAAGGCACTGACTCTCCAAGCGGGGAGAGTGTTAGTAAAGCATCTGGAATGGTGAACCCGAGAACCAGGATACGAAAACTGAGATGCATTTTAAATCGTTTCCCAATCACACGGTGGACGATACTCTGGGTTTCCCATGCATGTTTAGCTGGAGGAAGAATCCCTTGAACCTGGAGAGTTGGGACCCATGGAATGGGTACCATGCAGTATGACTTCAAAGGGTCTGCATTTGCTCACCGAAACTCACCAATGCTATCAGCCTGAAGTGTCCAGCCTTATGTCTCAACCAGCTCTGGGTGTAGATGTGGTAAATACCGGTTGCATCACATGCCCTGAGTGAATTATTTAAGAATTGCTCTCTATTTCACTGTCTTTGTGTTTTGTTTTCGAAATTTATTTTGATAATAGGATTTATCGGATTTTCACCGCTGCGTTTCGGCCGCTGTACACACGCTTGATTCTCTTACGGAGACATATAAATCCATGGGTTTTAAGATTCTTCGTAGTCAGGTATATTCCTAGGCGTTGAATATGTGGTGTTGGGTCCATTTCGTTGAGCAAGGAGTAGGTCTTGTCTATTACATATTTGGCTTATGGAATGTTATCTGTGCTAATTTCAGTCTCTGCTTTTATGCAGCACCCCAACGCACCTTTCCCCATAAGCAAGCACTAGTTGGTTTTCTAAATTTGAGACCCTGTTCTGTTTTGTAATTCAGTTCATGTGTAGTCAAGTTTACATTCCGTGTATTAGTGATATCTTATGATGTTTCTTTTTCTGTGTGACGTAGTTCACGTAGAATCACCGTACCTGCATCCACTCACTATGCCGCTACGGGCCTGATGACACAGATTTCATTGCTGAGAGATATTGCATTGTACGTACGTGCCACAACTTCTTTATCCATTTTTTGCTTTCTGGGATATTTACCTGATACTGTAGACGATCTTCTTGTGAACACAGCCATCCCAAATATTGGGGTGGCTGTCTGTTTTTGATTTTAATTTCCGTAAGCTATAGGACCATAAGTGGAAGTGCCATAGGCTGTGTTGCTTTGTTTCTTACGTGTTTCAGGAAACACCATACACTTCTCCAGGGTGGCTGCCGGCAATTTACATCCTGCCAATCAGCATAACAAGGCTCCCTGTTCTCCATATCCTGTCCTACATTTCTGGATTTTACACTTTTTTCAGATGGCCCTTTTGCCCGGGGGGCAGTGAGACTTCATTGTAGTGCAGATTTCCTTTACAGGCTTGCTTGGTTGGCCAAAAAGGGCGTATGCGTTTTTTCCTGAATATATTCAGGAAAAAACGCATACGCCCTTTTTGGCCAAGTGCATCATTGTCGACGTTCTGCCTCTTTTCCTATGCTTTCAGGGCAATTCCAGTCTACCCCCTGCAATCGTTTTCCTGAAACTCTGCCCCGCTTTCAAGTCCCCTTCGCAGGCTTACTTCAATATATTTTTGGAGGATAGCTGTCATTTATAACTCTGCAGGTTTGTGAATTACAGTGGCCCTGAGCTCCTTTCTTCAACTCGCTTTCTTGTGAGCTGGGCACAAAACCGCAGGATTGCTTCAGGCCCCAATCTGTTTTCATCAGGGCATGATGAACCTTTGTTTATTTCCTCTTCCTGGTCGGCAATGAGCGTTACATTTGCCCGTGCAGACACCTACAGCTAGTCTCTCATTGGTTCTCCCTATTCCTGTTCAACTTGCACAGAAATTGCAAGCTGTGCCCAACAGGAGGTTAAAGGCACTGACTCTCCAAGCGGGGAGAGTGTTAGTAAAGCATCTGGAATGGTGAACCCGAGAACCAGGATACGAAAACTGAGATGCATTTTAAATCGTTTCCCAATCACACGGTGGACGATACTCTGGGTTTCCCATGCATGTTTAGCTGGAGGAAGAATCCCTTGAACCTGGAGAGTTGGGACCCATGGAATGGGTACCATGCAGTATGACTTCAAAGGGTCTGCATTTGCTCACCGAAACTCACCAATGCTATCAGCCTGAAGTGTCCAGCCTTATGTCTCAACCAGCTCTGGGTGTAGATGTGGTAAATCCCGGTTGCATCACATGCCCTGAGTGAATTATTTAAGAATTGCTCTCTATTTCACTGTCTTTGTGTTTTGTTTTCGAAATTTATTTTGATAATGGGATTTATCGGATTTTCACTGCTGCGTTTCGGCCGCTGTACACACGCTTGATTCTCTTATGGAGACATATATATCCATGGGTTTTAAGATTCTTCCTAGTCAGGTATATTCCTAGGCGTTGAATATGTGGTGTTGGGTCCATTTCGTTGAGCAAGGAGTAGGTCTTGTCTATTACATATTTGGCTTATGGGAAGTTATCTGTGCTAATTTCAGTCTCTGGTTTTATGCAGCACCCCAAGGCACCTTTCCCCATAAGCAAGCACTAGTTGGTTTTCTAAATTTGACACCCTGTTCTGTTTTGTAATTCAGTTCATGTGTAGTCAAGTTTACATTCCGTGTATTAGTGATATCTTATGATGTTTCTTTTTCTGTGTGACGTAGTTCACGTAGAATCACCGTACCTGCATCCACTCACTATGCCGCTACGGGCCTGATGACACAGATTTCATTGCTGAGTGATATTGCATTGTACGTACGTGCCACAACTTCTTTATCCATTTTTTGCTTTCTGGGATATTTACCTGGTACTGTAGACGAGCTTCCTGGGAACACAGCCGTCCCAAACGTTGGGGTGGCTCTCTGTTTTTGATTTTAATATCCCTAAGGAATAGGACCATAAGTGGAAGTGCCATAGGCTGTGTTGCTTTGTTTCTTACGTGTTTCAGGAAACACCATACACTTCTCCAGGGTGGCTGCTGGCAATTTACATCCCGCCAATCAGCATAACAAGGCTCCCTGTTCTCCATATCCTGTCCCACCTTTCTGGATTTTACACTTTTTTCAGATGGCCCTCTTGCCCGGGGTGGGGGGGCAGGGAGACTTCATTGTAGTGCAGATTTCCTTTACAGGCTTGCTTGGTTGGCCAAAAAGGGCGTATGCGTTTTTTCCTGAATATATTCAGGAAAAAACGCATACGCCCTTTTTGGCCAAGTGCATCATTGTCGACGTTGTGCCTCTTTTCCTATGCTTTCAGGGCAATTCCAGTCTACCCCCTGCAATCGTATTCCTGAAACTCTGCCCCGCTTTCAAGTCCCCTTCGCAGGCTTACTTCAATATATTTTTGGAGGATAGCTGTCATTTATAACTCTGCAGGTTTGTGAAGTACAGTGCCCCTGAGCTCCTTTCTTCAACTCGCTTTCTTGTGAGCTGGGCACAAAACCGCAGGATTGCTTCAGGCCCTAATCTGTTTCCAGCAGGGCACACTGAGCCTTTGTTTAATTCCTCTTCCTGGTGGGCAATGAGCGTTACATTTGCCCATGCAGACACCTACAGCTAGTCTCTCATTGGTTCTCCCTATTCCTGTTCATCTTGCACAGAAATTGCAAGCTGTGCCAAAGAGGAGGTTAAAGGCACTGACTCTCCAAGCGGGGAGAGTGTTAGTAAAGCATCTGGAATGGTGAACTCGAGGACCAGGATATGAAAACTGAGATGCATTTTAAATCGTTTCCCAATCACATGGTGGACAATAGTCTGGGTTTCCCATGCATGTTTTAGCTGGAGGAAGAATCCCTTGAACCTGGAGAGTTGGGACCCATGGAATGGGTACCAGGCAGTATGACTTCAAAGGGTCTGCATTTGCTCACCGAAACTCACCAATGGTATCAGCCTGAAGTGTCCAGCCTTATGTCTCAACCAGCTCTGGGTGTAGATGTGTTAAATCCCGGTTGCATCACATGCCCTGAGTGAATTATTTAAGAATTGCTCTCTATTTCACTGTCTTTGTGTTTTGTTTTTGAAATTTATTTTGATAATGGGATTTATCGGATTTTCACTGCTGCGTTTATGCCGCTGTACACACGCTTGACTCTTACGGAGACATATAAATCCATGGGTTTTAAGATTCTTCCTAGTCAGGTATATTCCTAGGCGTTGAATATGTGGTGTTGAGTCCATTTCGTTGAGCAAGGAGCAGGTCTTGTCTATTACGTATTTGGCTTATGGAATGTTATCTGTGCTAATTTCAGTCTCTTGTTTTATGCAGCACCCCAAGTCACCTTTCCCCATAAGCAAGCACTAGTTGGTTTTCTAAATTTGAGACCCTGTTCTGTTTTGTAATTCAGTTCATGTGTAGTCAAGTTTACATTCCGTGTATTAGTGATATCTTATGATGTTTGTTTTTCTGTGTGACGTAGTTCACGTAGAATCACCGTACCTGCATCCACTCACTATGCCGCTACGGGCCTGATGACACAGATTTCATTGCTGAGTGATATTGCATTGCACGTACGTGCCACAACTTCTTTATCCATTTTGTGCTTTCTGGGATATTTACCTGGTCCTGTAGACGAGCTTCTTGGGAACACAGCCTTCCCAAACTTTGGGGTGGCTCTTTGTTTTTGATTTTAATTTCCCTAAGCAATAGGAACATAAGTGCAATTTCCATAGGCTCTGTTGCTTTATTTCTTACGTGTTTCAGGAAACACCATACACTTCTCCAGGGTGGCTGTTCACAATTTACATCCTGCCAATTAGCATAACAAGGCTCCCTGTTCTCCATATCCTGTCCTACCTTTCTGGATTTTACACGTTTTTTCAGATGGCCCTTTCGCCCGGGGGGGGGCAGTGAGATTTCATTGTAGTGCAGATTTCCTTTACAGGCTTGCTTGGTTGGCCAAAAAGGGCGTATGCTTTTTTTCCTAAATATATTCAGGAAAAAATGCATACGCCCTTTTTGGCCAAGTGCATCATTGACGACGTTGTGCCTCTTTTCCTATGCTTTCAGGGCAATTCCAGTCTACCTCCTGCAATCGTTTTCCTGAAATTCTGCCCCGCTTTCAAGTCCCCTTCACAGGCTTACTTCAATATATTTTTGGAGGATAGCTGTCATTTATAACTCTGCAGGTTTGTGAATTACAGTGCCCCAGAGCTCGTTTCTTCAACTCACTTTCTTGTGAGCTGGGCACAAAACCGCAGGATTGCTTCAGGCCCTAATCTGTTTCCAGCAGGGCAAACTGAGCCTTTGTTTAATTCCTCTTCCTGGTGGGCAATGAGCGTTACATTTGCCCGTGCAGACACCTACAGCTAGTCTCTCATTGGTTCTCCCTATTCCTGTTCATCTTGCAGAGAAATGGCAAGCTGTGCCAAACAGGAGGTTAAAGGCACTGACTCTCCAAGCGGGGAGAGTGTTAGTAAAGCATCTGGAATGGTGAACCCGAGGACCAGGATACGAAAACTGAGATGCATTTTAAATCGTTTCCCAATCACACGGTGGACGATACTCTGGGTTTCCCATGCATGTTTTTGCTGGATGAAGAATCCCTTGAACCTGGAGAGTTGGGACACATGGAATGGGTACCATGCAGTATGACTTCAAAGGGTCTGCATTTGCTCACCGTAACTCACCAATGCTATCAGCCTGAAGTGTCCAGCCTTATGTCTCAACCAGCTCTGGGTGTAGATGTGGTCAATCCCGGTTGCATCACATGCCCTGAGTGAATTATTTAAGAATTGCTCTCTATTTCACTGTCTTTGTGCTTTGTTTTCGAAATTTGTTTTGAGAATGGGATTTATCGGATTTTCACTGCTGCGTTTCGGCCGCTGTACACACGCTTGATTCTCTTACGGAGACATATATATCCATGGGTTTTAAGGTTCTTCCTAGTCAGGTATATTCCTAGGCGTTGAATATGTGGTGTTGGGTCCATTTCGTTGAGCAAGGAGTAGGTCTTGTGTATTACATATTTGGCTTATGGAATGTTATCTGTGCTAATTTCAGTCTCTGGTTTTATGCAGCACCCCAAGGCACCTTTCCCCATAAGCAAGCACTAGTTGGTTTTCTAAATTTGAGACCCTGTTCTGTTTTGTAATTCAGTTCATGTGTAGTCAAGTTTACATTCCGTGTATTAGTGATATCTTATGATGTTTCTTTTTCTGTGTGACGTAGTTCACGTAGAATCACCGTACCTGCATCCACTCACTATGCCGCTACGGGCCTGATGACACAGATTTCATTGCTGAGTGATATTGCATTGCACGTACGTGCCACAACTTCTTTATCCATTTTTTGCTTTCTGGGATATTTACCTGGTACTGTAGACGAGCTTCTTGTGAACACAGCCGTCCCAAACATTGGGGTGGCTGTCTGTTTTTGATTTTAATTTCCGTAATCTTTGGGACCATAAGTGGAAGTGCCATAGGCTGTGTTGCTTTGTTTCTTATGGGTTTCAGGAAGCACCATACACTTCTCCAGGGTGGCTGTTGGCAATTTACATCCTGCCAATCAGCATAACAAGGCTCCCTGTTCTCCATATCCTGTCCTACCTTTCTGGATTTTACACTTTTTTCATATGGCCCTTTTGCCCAGGGGGCAGTTAGACTTCATTGTAGTGCAGATTTCCTTTACAGGCTTGCTTGGTTTGCGAAAAAGGGCGTATGCGTTTTTTCCTGAATATATTCAGGAAAAAATTCATACGCACTTTTTGGCCAAGTGCACCATTGTCGACGTTCTGCCTCTTTTCCTATGCTTTCTGGGCAATTCCAGTCTACCCACTGCAATCGTGTTCCTGAAATTCTGTCCCGCTTTCAAGTCCCCTTCGCAGGCTTACTTCAATATATTTTTGGAGGATAGCTGTCATTTATAACTCTGCAGGTTTGTGAATTACAGTGCCCCTGAGCTCCTTTCTTCAACTCGCTTTCTTGTGAGCTGGGCACAAAACCGCAGGATTGCTTCAGGCCCTAATCTGTTTCCGGCAGGGCATGCTGAGCCTTTGGTTAATTCCTCTTCCTGGTGGGAAATGAGCCTTACATTTGCCCGTGCAGACACCTATAGCTAGTCTCTCATTGGTTCTCCCTATTCCTGTTCATCTTGCGCAGAAATTGCAAGCTGTGCCAAACAGGAGGTTAAAGGCACTGACTCTCCAAGCGGGGAGAGTGTTAGTAAACCGTCTGGAATGGTGAACCCGAGGACCAGGATACGAAAACTGAGATGCATTTTAAATCATTTCCTAATCACACGGTGGACCATACTCGCCATTTCCCACGCATGTTTTAGCTGAAGAAAGAATCCCTTGAACCTGGAGAGTTGGGACCCTTGGAATGTGTACCATGCAGTATGACTTCAAGGGATCTGCATTTGTTCACCGAAACTCACCAATGCTATCAGCCTGAAGTGTCCAGCCTTATGTCTCAACCAGCTCTGGGTTTAGATGTGGTAAATCCAGGTTGCATCACATGCCCTGAGTGAATTATTTAAGAATTGCTTCCTATTTCACTGTCATTGTGTTTTGTTTTTGAAATTTATTTTAATAATGGGATTTATCGGATTTTCACTGCTTCGTTTATGCCGCTGTACACGCGCTTGATTCTGTTACGGAGACATATAAGTCCATGGGTTTTAAGATTCTTACTAATCCGGTATATTCTTAGGCATTGAATATGGCGTGTGGAGTCCATTTCGTTGAGCAAGGAGTAGGTCTTGACTATTACATATTTGGCTTATGGAATGGTATCTGTGCTAATTTCAATCTCTGGTTTTATGCAGCACCCCAACTCACCTTTCCCCTTAAGGAAGCATAAGTTGGTTTCCTTAATTTGAACCCCTCTTCTCTTTTGTAATTCAGTTCATGTGTAGCCATGTTAACATTCCATGTATTAGTGATATCTTATGTCTTTTTCTTTTTGAATTATGTGACTTTGAATGATCACACGTAACTCCTCTTGAGTTGTTATAACTGGCCGTATTTCATTGATTTCCAGGCTGAGTAATATTCCACTCTACATAAGCACCACATCTCTGTCCGTTTTTTCTCTGCAGATACTTTAAGTTATATCCTAGTCGAGGATCTTTTAAACAGAGAGGTGGTAAACATTGGGGTGCCTGTGTCCTCTCGATTTTTGTTTTTCCCAAGATATACGTCCATGAGTGCAAGTGCCCTGTGCTCGGTAGCTCATTTTTTAGATGCTTTAGTAAACACAATAGACTTATCCAGAGTGACCGTTGGCAATATACATTTCCACTATAAGACTCACAGGGCTCCCTTTTCTCCTTGCCCTGTCCTGCATTTCTGGTGTTTACACTTTATGAGGACGGCTCTTCTGACTGATGCAAAGTGATATGTTTTGTAGTATTGATTTCCAGTGCCCACCTGTTTGGTTGGCTAAAAAAGTGTATGCCCTTTTCTTGAATATATACAGAAAAAGACGCATACACCCTTTTTGGCCAACTGCAATGTTGGCAATGTTCAGCCCCTTTTCTTGTGCTTAATGGCGAGTCCTTTCTACCTCTTCCAATCCCTTTCCTGCCATTCTCCGTTGCTTACAAGTCCTTTTCTCTGACTTTCCTCAAGACATTTTTCAGTGATAGATATTTTCAATTCTGCAGTTTCGTGAATTTTAGTGCCCCTGAGTTCCATTTTCCAACTTATGTTTATGGGAACTGGCCACAAAGCATCAGGATTCCTCAAGCCCTATTCTGTTTCCATGGGCAACCCTAGCCTTTGGTCAATTCGTCTTCCTGATTGGAAATTAGAGTGGCATGTGCCTGTCCGAACACCTAGGACTTGTCTCTCATTGTTCCTCCTCCTTCTGCTTCATCCTCTGGACAAATTCCAAACTGTATGCAACAGGATGTTGACAGTGCTGACATCTCCAAGTGGGGAGACTGTTAGTAAAGACGCTGGAGTGGTGAACCCTAGCACCAAGAGATGATGAGATGAGATGCCTTTTCCAAACTTTTCCCGATCAGACGGTATACCATCCTCTGGGTGTGACAGGCATGTTTTAGGTGTAGGAAGGGTCCCATTCATGTGAGGAGAACACCAGGGGATTTTCAATATCAGTGTCTCTCCGCAACCCAAACTGGGGAATTTTTTAAGCTACGGCTACACATATGTTCATTAAGGGCCTTGGGAAGTAGGCAGAGTCCAAACTTTAGATGATTGAAGTCTTCAGGGTCAGAAGCACTCACCACTGTCTTCCCTTAGATTCCATTTTTACTGTCATTGTTGGATGATGTCAATAAAAATATCTATTCTTTTTCAGATCATTTCCCCTTATAGGTTATTGCAAAATATTGAGTGTAGTTCCCTGTGCTATACAGTAGTTCCTTGCTGATGATTTCATACATAGCAGTGGGTATGTGTTAATCCCAAACTGTTAATTTATCCCTCCTCCTACCATTTCCCTTTGGTAATAATAAATTATAAGATTTTATGCTTCTCAGAAATGGGGGAGCTGAAAGAGAGGTATCATTTTCAATGTAAAAGCATTTAAAACAAGATTGAAGCTTTAACCAAGATTATTAGATGTACATCCTTGGAAAGAAATCACTTTGTTTCTCTAATATTGACCTGACAAAGAAGACAAACCTTTTCACTGAACTTGCTTATAAGAAAGTGATGGAAATATCAAATGGAAGTGTTAGAAACATCTTATTTTACCCGAGCCTTATACACTGTTCTTTGTTAATTACAGTTTGGCTCACACATCTGTTCATTGAAGTTACAATGTTCTCAATTTCTGTTACTGATCCTCCAGAGTGGACGCCAACAAGTGTCCCCCTGCCCAGTGTCATTGGAGCCAATAGATCGAGACTGAGTTTGGTTCAAAAGCAAAGGAAACTTTATATTTTGATCAGAGAATGAAGAGGTGCTACCCTGTGGGCTGTGGGCTGGGCTGCTGTGTAGAGATCCTGTCAGAGTCACTGGGAGGGAGGGGGCTGAGTTCTCGAGGACCTGGTTGGCTGCAGCTCAGGCTCTATGTCACGGAGTCTGAACTGGGCCCCAGGAGCTGAAGTGTCATCGAGCCATTCTGCTCTAGGAAATCTGGTCTGAAGTGCCGGGTGTGGAACCTCTGTATGCGGGACACTAGGAGCACCTGAAATTAGACAAAGCACAAAGGATAAAAATGGTTAGACTTTATTTTATTGCCCAGATTCTATTTTTATCTCCCAGGCATTTTTAAGGGGCCTTGCCTGGGACAAACTTCTCTTCTGCTTTTGTCCCTTTCCTCATTCTTGGAGTGCTGCGGGTGCAGACCCTTCTTCTGTAACTGCTGAGTGCTGAGTTAGGAGGCTTCATACCCGTGGGCGAGGGTCAGAACTTCTCCCCAGCAGCCTCCAGGTGACGTTGATTGTCCCCAGGCCTCCTGCCTCCCTGCTCGTCCACCTGAGCACCAGTATTGGAAGTGTTATAGATTCTAATGACCTTTAAGGGTCCAGAAAGGAGATGTGCAGTGGCGCTGTGAGGTCCAGTTTCACTCCGCCCCACATTTGTTCGGCCACCTTAGGCTGACCGTTTCTGCCAGCCTAGATGCTCTGACTGACCGTTTCTCCCAGCCTAGATGCTCTGACCAACAGTCTGCGCTTTCTTCCATTAGGCCCCTGAATTAACGTAAAAACAGCACCAGGTGTCAGGATCCTGCCCGCTCAGCTCCCAGACAGTCCAGGGTCAGTGGTGATGAAGGATCATGATGGTCACTGAGTCAAGAGCCTTTGGAAGTAAACAGGAGTCCAGCCGGTCTTATTGGCCACCATCATCAGGGTGTCTGTAGGCTTTTCTATGGTGACAGCATGATATACGGTTCCCCCGCCAAGATTATTAGCTCCCCTCTGGGTACAGTAAGTACTGCAAGCAGTAGTCTACTCTTTTGGGACACACTCTTGTTGTTTTATGAGAGAAACTCCAGGTCAAGTGATGGTCACACGGGTCGTCATGGTGCCCCGTTGCCCCCGGTTATCTCTCTGGAGGTTGGAGTTGGAGGGCCTCCTCAATCGAGGTCAGTGTGCCCACGGAGCAAACCCTGCAACTTCAGGGCATGGTTGGGGGTTAGGATCACCACGTGGGGTCCGTTTCCCTTAGAAGGGAGGTGGCCTTTTGGGCTGCTGATTTCCAGGTTTTCAGATACCACCAGTATCTTGGCCAGATGTGGCGGTGGGCCAAGCCCCTTGGTGACCATAGTTTATCCTACCTGGATGGCATTCTTGCATTGTTCCATTTCAAGCGGTCCCAGTTTTTGCACTAATACTCCAATGGCGATTCACCTTTCACCAGGAATGTAAAGGTCAAAGGGTTTAGCTAAATTAGGGAGTTCCAGGGCAAGGGTCTGAATTGACTGCTCTTTCCATTCTTGAAAGGCCACTTCTGGATTCTATTCAAAAGGATCATCATCTTTTCCTTTCAGTGTTTCATATAGAGGCCCAGCTAGTAGACTGTAGTTAGGGATCCAGAGGCAGGAAACCCTGGCTTCCCCAGGAACCCCTAAGCTGTCTTCTAGTTTCAGAAAGGGGTAAGGCTGTAAATTGTTTCTTCCCTTTCCTGGGATGGGCTTCTCCGACCTTCTGTGAGAATGAAGCCCAGGCAGGTCACCGTAGTCTGTGATACTTGAGCTTTTTCGTGGACAACTTCTATCCTTTATTGGCTTGGTAGTTCTGAGGCCTCCTTAGTAGGGCTGGCGATCAGAATGTCGTCTGAATATTGAAGGAGTGTTTCCTTTTCCAGAGGTAGAACTTTTAGGTCTTTAGCTGAGCTTTCCCCAAAGATGGTGTGGGAATTTTTGAACCCTTGGGGCAAGACAGCCTGGAAGTATTGTTTTAGTTGTATGTTGAGTCCTGTCACTCACAAGCCAAAATTTCTTGTGACTCTGGGACTAATGGAATACAAAAGAAGGCATCAGGGAAGACTAATACAGAATACCAAGTCCTGGTGGTTGGTAGAATGACCAGCAGGGTGTAGGATTTAGGAACTACTGGAGGTATATCCTCAGTGGCTTCACTGACTGTCCTGACATCCTTTACCAGGACTCCAGCAGCCCATGGGGCTCTCGAGGTCAGGCCAATCCCAGGATATGGAGCTCACCTGGGCAGGTACCCTACCCCCACCCCAGCCCACGGGGCTCTCGTGTTCAGGCCCCTCCCAGGATATGGGATTCCCTGGGCAGGTCCTCTGCAGTCCATGGGGCTCCCGTGGTCAGGCCCCTCCCAGGATATAGAGCTACCCTTGCAGGTACCTTGGCAGGGCTGGGCACACAGGAACCGTGCACATAGCCCTCATTGCAGAGCACTCCCAGCTCACCTGTCGCTCAGATCTGACACAGAGCACCTCAGAGCAGGACTTGAACTAACAAACAGCAGCTCTGACAGGTCTGTGACCCTGGGCATCACTCTGTGCGGCCTCCTCCACCTGGTCTTCCAGAGACTTCCACTGCACCCGGGGCACCAGGCCTCTGTCTCCAACCACCACCCACCCCTCCTCTCCCTGACTCCTGGGTTCCTCTCATTAAGAGAGGGTTTTCTTGAAGTTGTCTCCCACTCATGGGCCAGATAATATAATTAGAAAACAAGCCAGAGCTGCAGCCCCTTGTCTATCCTGACTCTCAGGAGCCCACACCTGTTCCTTGGACCTGGCCAATTCAGCAAGTTCCATTTTCAGCAACTGTGAGCCCCTGAGGGGTGATTATTGGCTGGCTTGGGAAGCCTGACCGTGCCGGCCAGCCCTCCCCAGGTGTGCCTGGGTTGAGATCAATATAAACACCGCTCCAGGCAGCAAGAGCCCCTGCAGCTGTGCCTGACGCCATTTTCTCTGCCCTGTCAGCAGTCTCGGGGCTGGGCTGGTGGGAGGGAGTGAGAGGCCACGGCTTTGTGGGTGTCCCAGTGTGAGTCGGGCTCTGCTGGACTTTCTGCAGCAGTTGCCAAGATGCTACCTGCTAAAGAAGAGGATGTGTCACCCACACCTGCCGCTGGAATTTCTCCCTGGGCACAGGTGAGGAAGGAAGAAAGCAGTGGGGGCCGGGACAGCAGGGGTATCTCAGGCAGGGAAATGGAGAGCTTCCAGAAGAGCACCCAGGGCCAGGACCATCCTGGCTGGCCTGCAGGCACCAAGTCGGCTGGCATGCTGTCCCTCATGTGGCTCCATGGCCCTTCCTCTAGGTTTTCAAGTCCTTGTACATATTCAGGTGTTTAGCCTTGGAAGGGTGGGAACATTTCAGCAGCAGCTGGCCTGGGGCTCGGCCCACGTTTACTCACAGATACCTCGGCACGGTCCACCAGCTTTGCAGTGAGGACGCTTGTTGCGAGGAGCATGCTGGCTGAATGGGAGATGATTCCCCACCACTGACCAACTTCAGAATTGTTTGCAATTGGAGCAAGTGCCCTGAAACGGTTTTCCTCTGTGTAACTGGTGGGTTTTGTTCTTTTTTATCTTTTTTTCGTTTTTGGTTCAAGGTAGATTTTATTCCTCTTTTGTGTATTTACAGATATAAGCATGGAAATAATTTATTCATATAAATACATGTATGTGAAGGGAAGAATATTTTTCTGTTTTACTTTTTTTAATTTTATTTTTTTATTTTGAATTTAATTTTATATTTTTATACAGCAGGTTGTTTTTGGTTATCTACTTTATACATATAAATGTATACATACCAATCCCAATATCTCAACTCCTCCCACCACCATCCCCAACAGCTTTCCCCCCTTGTTGTCCATACGTTTGTTGTATACATGTATTGCTCTATTTCTGCCTTGCAAAACGGTTCATCTGTACAATTTTTCTAGGTTCCACATATATGCATTAATATACAAGATTTGTTTTTCTCTTTCTGACTTACTTCACTCTGTATGACAGTCTCTAGATCCATCAACGTCTCTACAAATGTCCCAATTTCATTCCTTTTTATGGCTTAGTAATATTCCATTTTATATATGTACCACATCTTTATGCATTCGTCTGTCTGTGGGCATTTAGGTTGCTTCCATTTCCTGGATAGTGTAAATAGTGATGCAATGAACATTGTGGTGAATGTCTCTTTTTGATTTATGGTTTTGTCTGGGTATATGCCCAGTAGAGGGATTGCTGTATCATATGGTAATTCTATTCTTAGTTTTATAAGAAACTCCATAATGTTCTCCACAGTGACTGTATCAATTTACGTTCCCAACAATAGTGGAAGAGGATTCCTTATCTCCACACCGTTTCCAGCATTTGTTGTTTGTAGATTTTCTGATGATGCCCATTCTAATAGGTGTGAGGTGATACACCATGGATGAGTCTATTTCGTTGAGCAAAGAGTAGGTCTTGTTTATTACGTATTTGGCTTATGGAATGGTATGTGTGCTAATTTCAATCTGTTTTTATACAGCAGCCCAACTCAACTTTCCCCTTAAGCAAGCATAAGGTTTTTATCTAAATGTGAGACTCTGTTCGGTTTTGTAATTCAGTTTATGTGTAGCCAAGTTTACACTCCCTCTATTAGTGATATCTTATGATAATTATCTTTCTTTGTGTGACATATTTCTCTTAGAATCATCATAATTAAATCCACTCAATTTGCTGCTACAGGCCTGATGACATTGATTTCACTGCTGAGTGATATTCCGTTGTACGTAAGTAGCACAACTTCTTTATCCATTTTTTTCTTTCTGGGATATTTAATTTGTACTGGACTCGAGGTTCTTGTAAACACAGCAGCCCTAAATTTTGTGTTGGCTGTGTCTTGTTGATTTTAATTTTCCTAAGCTATAGGGCCAAAAGTGGAAGTGCCCTAGGCTCTGTAGCTTTGTTTTTTAGATGTTTCAGGATACACCATGAACATCTCCAGAGTGTCTGTTGGCAATTTACATCCCGCCCATCAGCATAACACGGCTCCCTGTTCTCCATGGCCTGTCCTGTGTTTCTGGTTTTTACACTTTATTCAGATGGCCTTTTTGACGAATGGGAAATGTGACTTCATTGTAGTGTGGATTTCCATTGCTGGAGTGCTTGGTTGGCCAAAATGTTCATATGCGTTTTTTCCTGAATATATTCAGGAAAAATGTATACGCACTTTTTGTCCATGTGCATCACTGTCAAAGATCTGCCGCTTTTCATATGCTTTAAATGCAATTCCAATCTACCTCTTGAAATATGATTCCTGCAATTCTGCCTCGTTTTCAAGTCCTCTTTGCAGACTTACTTCGATATATTTTTGCCAATAGCTGTCATTTATCTCTGCAGGTTTGTGAATTACAGTGCCCCTGAGCTCCTTTCTTAACTCGCTTCCTTGTAAGCTGGCCACAAAACTGCAGGTTTGCTTCAGGCCATAATCAGGGTCCAGCACGGCACTCTGAGCCTTTGGTTAATTCCTCTTCCTGGTGGGAAATTAGAGTTAAATGTGCCCCTCCAGATACCTGCCTCACTCCCAGCCACATGGTGATGTATGTCCTCAGGTTTGAGGCCATATGTGATGGGTTCCTCATCTTTTGATGATGTGGCCCCACTGGTGTGTGGACACTCCTGCCTGGTTCCCATCCCCTTGGTGATGTGGGCCCTCTGGTGAGACTCTGATCCTGGTTGGGTTCCTCACACATCCGTGAGGTGAGCCCTCTTCTCTGAGGTCACTCCTGCCTGGCTGGCACAACCCGCCTTGTTGACTTCGGCACCCTGGTGGCAGTTGGAGCCTGCTGGGAGCCTCCTTCCCGCGGTGATGAGGCCCTCTGGCGTCAGACCCTAATGGCGGGGTTCCCACATTTTCTGATACGTGCTAAGTGGTACGAGGGCACTCCTGCCAGGTTCCCATCCTCATGAGCGTGTGGGCCTTCTGTTCTGAGGTCCTAACGGCTGGGTTGCTCACACTTTCATGATGTGGGCCCTCTGCTGTGAGGTCAATCCTGCCTGGCTGGCGCACGTCGCCTTGGCGATGTGGACCCTCTGGTGGCAGTTGGAGTGTGCTGGGGCCTCCTCCCCTCAGTGATGAGGGCCTTCTGGTGTCAGGCCCTAAGTGCTGGGCTCCACACATTTTCTGATGTGTGCCCAGTGGTGCGAGTCACTCCTGCCAGGTTCCCATCCCCATGGGCATGTGGGACTTCTGTTCTGTGGTCCCAACTGCTGGGTTGCTCACAGTTTCATGATGTGGGCCCTTTGCTGTGTGTTCACTCTGGCCTGTATCCCATAGTGTCAGTGCTCTGGGCCTCCAGCTTGGAGTTTCCAACTTCTCGATTCCTCACCTTTTTTATTCTATGGGCCCTCGGTTGTGCGTCTCCTCCTGCATGCCTCACTCCCAGCCCCTTCGTGATGTGTGTCCCCTTGTTTGAGGCCACATGTGCTGTGTTCCTCACCTTTCTATAATGTGGCCACACTGGTGTTAGGACACTCTTGCCTGGTTCCCATTCCCTTGGTGATGTTGGCCCCACTGCTGTTAGGACAGTCTTGCCTGGTTCCCATCACCTTGGTGATGTTGGCCCTCTGGTGAGAGTCTGATCCTGGTTAGGTTCCTCACCCTTCTGTGAGGTGGGCCCTCTGCTCTGAGCTCACTCCTGCCTGGCTGGCACACCCCGCCTTGGCAACGTCGGCCATATGGTGGCAGTTGGAGCCTGCTGGGAGCCTCCTCCCCTCAGTGATGAGGGCCCTCTGGCCTCAGGCCTTAACTGCTGGGTTCCCACATTTTCTGATTCCTGCTAAGTGGTGCAAGGACACTCCTGCCAGGTTCCCATCCCCATGGGGATGTGAGCCTTCTGCTCTGAGGTCCCAACGGCTGTGTTGCTCACAGTTTCATGATGAGGGCCCTCTGGTGTGAGTTCACTCCTGCCTAGATCCCATAGCCTCGCTGCTCCTGGCTGCCTGCCGGAGGTTCCAACTGTGGGATTCCTCACCTTTTTTATTCTATGGTCCCTCTGTTTTGAGGATCCTCTGGCCTGCCTCACTCCCAGCCACTTGGTGATGTGTGTCCTCAGGTTTGAGGCCACGTGTGCTGGGTCCCTCAAATTATGGTGATGTAGCCCCACTGGTGTGAGGACACTCCTGCCTGGTTCCCATTCCCTTGGTGATGTTGGCCCTCTGGTGACAGTCTGATCCTTGTTGGGTTCCTCACACTTCTGTGAGGTGGGCTTTCTGCTCTGAGGTCACTCCTGCCTGGTTGGCACACCCCGCCTTGGTGACATCGGCCTTATGGTGGCAGTTAGAGCCTGCTGGGAGCCTCCTCCCCTCGGTGATGAGGGTCCTCTGGCCTCAGGTCCTAACTGCTGGGTTCCCACATTTTCTGATTCGTGGAAGTGGGCCGAGGACACTCCTGTCAGGTTCCCATCCCCATAGGGATGTGGGCCTTCTGCTCTGAGGTCCCATCCGCTGGGTTGCTCACAGTTTCATGATGTGGGACCTCTGCTGTGAGTTTGCTGTGGCCTGGATCCCATAGACTCTGTGCTCTGGGCGGCCTACTGGCCGGTTCCAACTGCTGGATTCCTCACAACTTTTATTCTGTGGGCTCTGTTTTGTGAGGATACTCCTGCTTGCCTCACTCCTAGCCCCTTGGAGATGTGGGTCCCCTGTTTTAGGCCACATGTTCTGGGTTCCTCACCTTTCTATAATGTGGCCACACTGGTGTGAGGACCCTCCTGCCTGGTTCCGATCCCCTTGGTGATGTGGGCCCTCTGGTGAGAGTCTTATCCTGGCTGGTTTCCTCACCCTTCTGTGAGGTAGGCCCTCTGCGGTGAGGTCACTCCTGCCTGGCTGGCACACATCACCTTGGTGACGTGGGCCCTCAGTTGGGAGTTGGTGTCTGCTGCGAGTCTCCGTCCCTCGGTAATGAGGGCCCTCTTGCGTCAGACCCTAACTCCTGGGCTCCCAAAATTTGCAGATGTGCGACCTGTGGTGCGAGTACACTCCTGTCAGGTTCCCAACCCCATGGGAATTTGGGCCTTCTGCTCTGAGGTCCCAACGGCTGGGGTGCTCACAGTTTCATGATGAGGGCCCTCTGATGTGCGTTCATTCCGGCCTAGATCCCATAGGCTTGCTGCTCCTGGGCGCCTGCTGGGAGGTTCCAACTGCGGGATTCCTCACCTTTTTTATTCTATGGGCCCTCTGTTTTGAGGCTCCTCCTGCCTGCCTCAATCCCAGCCCCGTTGTGATGTGTGTCCTCTGGTGTGAGGCCACGTGTGCTGGGTCCCTCACCTTTCGATGATGTGGCCCCAATGGTGTGAGGACACTCGTGCCTGTTTCCCAGCCCCTTGGTGATGTGGCCCCTCTGGTGAGAGTCTGATCCTGGCTGGGTTCCTTACCGTTCTGTGAGGTGGGCCCTGTGCTCTGAGGTAACTCCTGCCTGGCTTGCTCCCATTGCCTTGGTGACGTCGGCCCTCTGGTGGCAGTTGGATCCTTTTGGAGACTCCTGTCCTCGGTGATGAGGTCCCTCTGGCGTCAGGCTCTAACTGCTGGGCTCCCCAGGTTTTCTGATGTGAGCCCAGTGATGCCAGGACACTCGTGAAATGTTCCCATCCCCATGGCGATATGGGCCTTCTGCTCTGAGGTTCCAACGACTGGGTTGCTCACAGTTTCCTGATGTTAGCTCTCTGGTGTTAGTTCACTCATTCCTAGATCCCATAGCCTCTGTACTCTGGGCCGCCTGCTGGGAAGTTCCAACTGCTGGGTTCCTCACCTTTTTTATTCTTTGGGCCCTGTGTTGGGAGGCTCCTCCTGCCTGTGTCACTCCCAGCCCCTTGGTGATGTAGGTCCTCTGGTTTGTGGCCACATGTGCCAGTTTCCTCATCTTTTAGTGATGTGGCCCCACTGGTGTGAGGACACTCGTGCCTGGTTCCCGTCCCCTTGGTGATATGGGCCCTCTGGTGAGAGTCTGATCCTGGTTGGGTTCCTCACACTTCTTTGAGGTGGGCCGTCTGCTGTGAGGTCACTCCTGCCTGGCTGGCACACCCCGCCTTGGCGACGTGGGCCCTCTTGTGGTAGTTGGAACATGCTGGGAGCCTCCTCCCCTCAGTGATGAGGGCCCTCTGGCGTCAGGCCCTAACTGCTGGGTACCCACATTTTCTGATATGTGCTAAGTGGTGCGAGGACACTCCTGCCATGCTCCCAACACCTTGGGGATGTGGACCTTCTGCTCTGAGGTCCAAATGGCTGGGTTGCTCGCAGTTTCATGATGTGGACCCTCTGCTGTGAGTTTACTGCGGCCTGAATCGCATAGACTTGGTGCTCTTGGCCGCCTGCTGGGAGGTTCCCATTGCTGGATTCCTCAGCTTTTTTATTCTATGGGCCCTGTGTTGTGAGGCTACTCCTGCCTGCCTCATTCCGAGCCCCTTGGAGATGTGGGTCTTCTGGTTTAGGCCACATGTGCTGGGTTCCTCACCTTTCTATGATGTGGCCACACTGGTGTGAAGACTCTCCTGCCTGGTTCTGATCACCTTGGTGATGTGGGCCCTCTGGTGAGAGTCTTATCCTGGCTGTGTTCCTCACCCTTCTGTGAGGTAGGCCCTCTGCGGTGAGGTCACTCCTACCTGGCTGTCACACGTCACCTTGGCGACGTGGGACCTCAGTTGGGTGTTGGTGCCTGATTGGAGTCTCCTCCCCTTGGTAATGAGGGCCCTCTGGCGTCAGGCCCTAACTCCTGGGTTCCCTAAATTCTCTGATGTGTGCCCTGTGGTGCGAGTACACTTCTGACAGGTTCCCAACCCCATGGGAATGTGGGCCTTCTGCTCTGAGATCCCAACGCCTAGGTTGCTCACAGTTTCATGATGACGGCCCTCTGGTGTGAGATCACTCCGGCCTGGATCCCATAGTCTCGCTGCTCCTGGCCGCCTGCTGGGAGGTTCCAACTGCGGGATTCTTCACCTCTTTAATTCTATGGTCCCTCTGTTTTGAGGCTCCTCCTGCCTGCCTCAATCCCAGCTCCCTTGTGATGTGTGTCCTCTGGTTTGAGGCCACGTGTGCTGGGTCCCTCACTTTTCGGTGATGTGGCCCCACTAGTGTGAGGACACTCCTGTCTGGTTCCCATTCCCTTGGTGATGTGGGCCCTCTGGTGAGAATCTGATCCTCTTTAGTTCTTCACACTTCTGTGAGGTTGACCCTCTGCTCTGAGGTCACTCCTGCCTGGTTGTCGCACTCCGCATTGGCGACGTCGCCCCTCTGGTAGCAGTCGGAGCTGGCTGGGAGCCACCGCCCCTCGGTGATGAGGGCCCTCTGGCATCAGGCACTAATTGTTGGGCTCCCCACATTTTTTCATGTGTGCCCACTCTTGCGATGACACTCCTGCTTGTTTCCCTTCCCCATGGGGATGTGGGCCTTCTGCTCTGAGGTCACAACGGCTGGGTTGCTTACAGAATCACAATGAGGGCCCTCTGTTGTGAGTTCATGCCGGCCTGGATCTCATAGCCTCAGTGCTCTGGGCCGCCTGCTAGGAAGATCCAACTGCTGGTTTCCACACCTTTTGTATACAATGGGACATGTGTTGTGAGGTTAATCCTGCCTGCCTCACTCCGAAACCCATGGTGATGTGGGTCCTCTGGTTTGAGGCCACATGTGCTGGGTACCTCAACTTTTGATGATGTGGCCCCACGGGTGTGAGGACACTCCTGCCTGGTTCCCATCACCTTGGTGATGTGGGCCCTCTGGGGAGAGTCTGATCCTGACTGGGTTCCCTACCATTCTTTGAGGTGGGCCCTCTGATGTCAGGTCACTCCTGCCTGGCTAGCTCACATCGCCTTTGCGACGTGGGCCCTCTGTTGGCCACTGGAGCATGCTGGGAGCCTCCTACTCCCGTGAATGATGGCCCTGGAAAAAATGCATATGCCCTTTTTGGCCAAGTGCTTCATTGACGAGGTTCTGCCACTTCTCTTATGCTTTCAGAGCAATTCACGTCTACCTCCTGAAATCGGATTCCAGCAATTCTGCCCCACTTTCAAGTCCTCTTCGCAGCCTTAATTCAATATATTTTTGTACGAATTCTGTCATTTATAAGTCTGCAGGTATGTGAATGACAGTGCCCCTGAGCTCCTTTCCTCAACTCGTTTTCTTGTGAGCTGGCCACAAAACCGCAGGATTGCTTCAGGCCCTAATCTTGTTCCAGCACAGCATGCTGAGCCTTTGGTTAATTCCTTTTCCTGTTGGGAAATGAGTGTTAAAATTGCCCGTGCATACTGGGCATATACCCTGAGAAAACCAAAATTCAAAAAGAGGCATGTACCAAAATGTTCATTGCAGCTCTATTTACAATAGCCCGGAGATGGAAAGAACCTAAGCGCCCATCATCGGACGAATGGATAAAGAAGATGTGGCACATATACACAATGGAATATTACTCAGCCTTAAAAAGAAATGAAACTGAGTTATTTGTAATGAGATGGATAGACCTAGAGTCTGTCATACAGAGTGAAGTAAGTCAGAAAGAAAAAGACAAATAGCGTATGCTAACACATATATATGGAATTTAAAGGAAAAAAATGTCATGAAGAACCTAGGGATAAGACAGGAATAGAGGCGCAGACCTACTGGAGAACGGAATTGAGGATATGGGGAGGGGGAATGGTGAGTTTTGACAGGGCGAGAGAGAGTCATGGACATATACACACTAACAAATGTAGTAAGGTAGATAGCAAGGGGGAAGCAGCCGCAAGGCACAGGGATATTAGCTCGGGGCGTTGGGACAGCCTGGAGGAGTGGAAGGGGGAGAGAAGGAGGGAAGGAGACACAAGAGGGAAGACACAGGGAGCATATGTATATGTATAGCTGATTCACTTTGTTATAAAGCAAAAACTAACACACCATTGTAAAGCAATTATACCCCAATAAAGATGTTAAAACAAATATTTGCCCGTGCACACACCTACAGATAGTCTCCCATTGGTTCTCCTTATTCCTGTTCATCTTGCGCAGAAATTGCAAACAGTGCCAAACAGGAGGTTAAAGGCACTGACTCTCCAAATGGGGAGAGTGTAAGAAAAGGGTCTGGAATGGTGAACCTGAGTACCAGGGGACGAAAACAGACATGCATGTAAAAAGGTTTCCCAGTCACACGGTGGAGCATACTCTGGGTTTCCCATGCAAATTTTAGCAGAAGGAAGAATCCCTTGAACCTGGAGAGTTGGGAACCATGGAATGGGTACCAGGCAGTATGACATCAAAGGGTCTGCATTTGCTCACTGAACCTCACCAATGCTATCAGCCCAAAGGGTCAAGCCTTATCTCTCACCCAGCTCTGGGTGTAGATGTGGTAAACCAGGTTGCATCACATGCCCTGTGTGAGTTATTTAAGAATTGCTCTCTATTTCACTGTCATTGTGTTTTGTTTTTGAAATTTTTTTTTGACACTGGGATTTATCGGATTTTCACTGCTGCGTTAATGCCGCTGTACACACTCTTGATTCTCTTACGGAGACATAAATATCCACGGGTTTTAAGATTCTTCCTAGTCAGGTATATTCCTAGGCGTTGAATATGTGGTGTTGAGTCCATTTCGTTGAGCAAGGAGTAGGTCTTGTCTATTACATATTTGGCTTATGGAACGGTATCTGTGCTAATTTCAGTCTCTGGTTTTATGCAGCACTCCAACGCACCTTTCTCCATAAGAAAGCACAAGTTGGTTTTCTAAATTTGAGACTGTTCTGTTTTGTAATTCAGTTCATGTGTAGTCAAGTTTACATACTGTGTATTAGTGATATTTTATGATGTTTCTTTTTATGTGTGACTTATTTCACGTAGAATCACCATACCTGTATCCACTCACTATGCCACTATGGGCCTGATGACACAGATTTCATTGCTGAGTGATATTCCATTGTACGTACGTACCACAACTTCTTTATCCATTGTTTGCTCTCTGAGATATTTACCTGGTACTGTAAACGAGGTTCTTGTGAACAGAGAGGTCCCAAACTTTGAGGTGGCTGGGTGTTTTTGATTTTAATTTCCCTAAGCTGTAGGACCATAAGTGGAAGTGCCATAGGCTGTGCTGCTTTGTTTCTTACGTGTTTCAGGAAACACATAACACTTCTCCAGAATGGCTGTCGGCAATTTACATCATATGCATCAGCATAATAAGGATCCCTGTTTTCCATTGCCTGTCCTCCGTTTCTGGATTTTACAATTTTTTTAAATGGCCCTTTTGCCCTGGGGGGCACTGAGATTTCATTGTAGTGCAGGTTTATTTACAAGCTTCTTGGTTGGCCAAAAAGTGCGTATGCGTTTTTTCCTGAATATATTTAGGGAAAAAAGCATCCGCACTTTTTGGACAAGTGCATCATTATCGACGTTCTGCCTCTTTTCCTATTCTTTAAGTGCAATTCCAGTTTAACCCTTCAATCGTTTTCCTGAATTTCTGCCCCGCTTTCAAGTCCCCTTTGCAGGCTTACTTCAATATATTTTTGGAGGATAGCTGTCATTTATAACTCTGCAGGTTTGTGAATTACAGTGTCCCTGAGCTCCTTTCTTCAACTCGCTATCTTGTGAGCTGGGCACAAAACCACAGGATTGCTTCAGGCACTAATCTCTTTCCAGCAGGGCACGCTGAGCGTTTGGTTAATTCCTCTTCCTGGTGGGAAATGAGCATTACATTTGCCCGTGCAGAAACCTACAGCTAGTCTCTCATTGGTTCTCCCTATTCCTGTTCATCTTGCACAGAAATTGCAAGCTGTGCCAAAGAGGAGGTTAAAGGCACTGACTCTCCAAGCGGGGAGAGTGTTAGTAAAGCATCTGGAATGGTGAACCCGAGGACCAGGATACGAAAACTGAGATGCATTTTAAATCGTTTCCCAATCACACGGTGGACGATACTCTAGGTTTCCCATGCATGTTTTAGCTGCAGGAAGAATCCCTTGAACCTGGAGAGTTGGGACCCATGGAATGGGTACCATGCAGTATGACTTCAAAGGGTCTGCATTTGCTCACCAAAACTCACCAATGCTATCAGCCTGAAGTGTCCAGCCTTATGTCTCAACCAGCTGTGGGTGTAGATGTGGTCAATCCCGGTTGCATCACATGCCCTGAGTGAATTGTTTAAGAATTGCTCTCTATTTCACTGTCTTTGTGTTTTGTTTTTGAAATTTATTTTGATAATGGGATTTATCGGATTTTCACTGCTGCGTTTATGCCGCTGTACACACGCTTGACTCTTACGGAGACATATAAATCCATGGGTTTTAAGATTCTTCCTAGTCAGGTATATTCCTAGGCGTTGAATATGTGGTGTTGAGTCCATTTCGTTGAGCAAGGAGTAGGTCTTGTCTATTACATATTTGGCTTCTGGAAAGTTATCTGTGCTAATTTAAGTCTCTGGTTTTATGCAGCATCCCAACGCACATTTCCCCATAAGCAAGCACTAGTTGGTTTTCAAAATTTGAGACCCTGTTCTGTTTTGTAATTCAGTTCATGTGTAGTTAAATTTACATTCCGTGTATTAGTGATATCTTATGATGTTTCTTTTTCTGTGTGATGTAGTTCACGTAGAATCACCGTACCTGCATCCACTCACTATGCCGCTACGGGCCTGATGACACACATTTCATTGCTGAGTGATATTGCATTGCACGTACGTGCCACAACTTCTTTATCCATTTTTTGCTTTCTGGGTTATTTACCTGGTACTGTAGACGAGCTTCTTGTGAACACAGCCGTCCAAAACATTGGTGTGGCTGTCTGTTTTTGATTTTAATTTCCCTAAGCTATAGGACCATAAGTGCAAGTGCCATAGGCTGTGTTGCTTTGTTTCTTACGTGTTTCAGGAAACACCATACACTTCTCCAGGGTGGCTGTTGGCAATTTACATCCTGCCAATCAGCATAACAAGGCTCCCTCTTCTCCATATCCTGTCCTACCTTTCTAGATTTTACACTTTTTTCAGATGGCCCTTTTGCCAGGGGGGCAGTGAGACTTCATTGTAGTGCAGATTTCCTTTACAGGCTTGCTTGGTTGGCCAAAAAGTGCGTATGCGTTTTTTCCTGAATATATTCAGGAAAAAACGCATACACCCTTTTTGGCCAAGTGCATCATTGTCGACGTTCTGCCTCTTTTCCTATGCTTTCAGGGCAATTCCAGTCTACCCCCTGCAATCGTTTTCCTGAAATTCTGCCCCGCTTCCAGTCCCCTTAGCAGGCTTACTTCAATATATTTTTGGAGGATAGCTGTCATTTATAACTCTGCAGGTTTGTGAATTACAGTGCCCCTGAGCTCCTTTCTTCAACTCGCTTTCTTGTGAGCTGGGCACAAAACCGAAGGATTGCTTCAGGCCCTAATCCTTTTCCAGCAGGGCACACTGAGCCTTTGTTTAATTCCTCTTCCTGGTGGGCAATGAGCGTTACATTTGCCCGTGCAGACACCTACAGCTAGTCTCTCATTGGTTCTCCCTAATCCTGTTCATCTTGCACAGAAATTGCAAGCTGTGCCAAACAGGAGGTTAAAGGCACTGACTCTCCAAGCGGGGAGAGTGTTAGTAAAGCATCTGGAATGGTGAACCCGAGGACCAGGATACGAAAACTGAGATGCATTTTAAATCGTTTCCCAATCACACGGTGGACGATACTCTGGGTTTCCCATGCATGTTTTAGCTGGAGGAAGAATCCCTTGAACCTGGAGAGTTGGGACCCATGGAATGGGTACCATGCAGTATGACTTCAAAGGGTCTGCATTTGCTCACCGAAACTCACCAATGCTATCAGCCTGAAGTGTCCAGCCTTATGTCTTAACCAGCTCTGGGTGTAGATGTGGTCAATCCCGGTTGCATCACATGCCCTGAGTGAATTATTTAAGAATTGCTCTCAATTTCACTGTCTTTGTGTTTTGTTTTCGAAATTTATTTTGATAATGGGATTTATCGGATTTTCACTGCTGCGTTTCCGCCGCTGTACACACGCTTGATTCTCTTACGGAGACATATATATCCATGGATTTTAAGATTCTTCCTAGTCAGGTATATTCCTAGGCGTTGAATATGTGGTGTTGGGTCCATTTCGTTGAGCAAGGAGTAGGTCATGTCTATTACATATTTGGCTTATGGAACGTTATCTGTGCTAATTTCAGTCTCTGGTTTTATGCAGCACCCCAAGGCGCCTTTCCCCATAAGCAAGGATTAGTTGATTTTCTAAATTTGAGACCCTGTTCTGTTTTGTAATTCAGTTCATGTGTAGTCAAGTTTACATTCCGTGTATTAGTGATATCTTATGATGTTTCTTTTTCTGTGTGACGTAGTTCACGTAGAATCACCGTACCTGCATCCACTCACTATGCCGCTACGGGCCTGATGACACAGATTTCATTGATGAGTGATATTGCATTGTACGTACGTGCCACAACTTCTTTATCCAATTTTTGCTTTCTGGGATATTTACCTGATACTGTAGACGAGCTTCTTGTGAACACAGCCGTCCCAAATATTGGGGTGGCTGTCTGTTTTTGATTTTAATTTCTGTAAGCTATAGGACCATAAGTGGAAGTGCCATAGGCTGTGTTGCTTTGTTTCTTACGTGTTTCAGGAAACACCATACACTCCTCCAGGGTGGCTGCTGGCAATTTACATCCTGCCAATCAGCATAACAAGGCTCCGTGTTCTCCATATCCTGTCCTACCTTTCTGGATTTTACACTTTTTTCAGATTGCCCTCTTGCCGGAGGGGCAGTGAGACTTCATTGTAGTGCAGATTTCCTTTACAGGCTTGCTTGGTTGACCAAAAAGTGCGTATGCGTTTTTTCCTGAATATATTCAGGAAAAAACGCATACGCCCTTTTTGGCCAAGTGCATCATTGTCGACGTTCTGCCTCTTTTCCTATGCTTTCAGGGCAATTCCAGTCTACCCCCTGCAATCGTTTTCCTGAAATTCTGCCCGCTTTCAAGTCACCTTCGCAGGCTTACTTCAATATACTTTTGGAAGATAGCTGTCATTTATAACTCTGTAGGTTTGTGAATTACAGTGCCCCTGAGCTGCTTTCTTCACCTCGCTTTCTTGTGAGCTGGGCACAAAACCGCAGGATTGCTTGAGGCCCTAATCTGTTTCCAGCAGGGCACACTGAGCCTTTGTTTAATTCCCCTTCCTGGTGGGCAATGAGCGTTACATTTGCCCGTGCAGACACCTACAGCTAGTCTCTCATTGTTTCTCCCTATTCCTGTTCATCTTGCACAGAAATTGAAAGCTGTGCCAAAGAGGAGGTTAAAGGCACTGACTCTCCAAGCGGGGAGAGTGTTAGTAAAGCATCTGGAATGGTGAACCCGAGGACCAGGATACGAAAACTGAGATGCATTTTAAATCGTTTCCCAATCACACGGTGGACGATACTCTGGGTTTCCCATGCATGTTTTAGCTGGAGGAAGAATCCCTTGAACCTGGAGAGTTGGGACCCATGGAATGGGTACCATGCAGTATGACTTCAAAGGGTCTGCATTTGCTCACCGAGACTCACCAATGCTATCAGCCTGAAGTGTCCAGCCTTATGTCTCAACCAGCTCTGGGTGTAGATGTGTTAAATCCCGGTTGCATCACATGCCCTGAGTGAATTATTTAAGAATTGCTCTCTATTTCACTGTCTTTGTGTTTTGTTTTCGAAATTAATTTTGATAATGGGATTTATCGGATTTTCACTGCTGCGTTTCGGCCGCTGTACACACGCTTGATTCTCTTACGGAGACATATATATCCATGGGTTTTAAGATTCTTCCTAGTCAGGTATATTCCTAGGCGTTGAATATGTGGTGTTGGGTCCATTTCGTTGAGCAAGGAGTAGGTCTTGTCTATTACATATTTGGCTTATGGAAAGTTATCTGTGCTAATTTCAGCCTCTGGTTTTATGCAGCACCCCAAGCCACCTTTCCCCATAAGCAAGCACTAGTTGGTTTTCTAAATTTGACACCCTGTTCTGTTTTGTAATTCAGTTCATGTGTAGTCAAGTTTACATTCCGTGTATTAGTGATATTTTATGATGCTTCTCTTTCTGTGTGACGTAGTTCAGGTAGAATCACCGTACCTGCATCCACTCACTATGCCGCTACGGGCCTGAAGACACAGATTTCATTGCTGAGTGATATTGCATTGTACGTACGTGCCACAACTTCTTTATCCATTTTTTGCTTTCTGGGATATTTACCTGATACTGTAGACGAGCTTCTTGTGAACACAGCCGTCCCAAATATTGGGGTGGCTGTCTGTTTTTGATTTTAATTTCCGTAAGCAATAGGACCATAAGTGGAAGTGCCATAGGCTGTGTTGCTTTGTTTCTTACGTGTTTCAGGAAACACCATACACTTCTCCAGGGTGGCTGCTGGCAATTTACATCCTGCCAATCAGCATAACAAGGCTCCCTGTTCTCCATATCCTGTCCTACCTTTCTGGATTTTACACTTTTTTCAGATGGCCCTTTTGCCAGGGGGGCAGTGAGACTTCATTGTAGTGCAGATTTCCTTTACAGGCTTGCTTGGTTGGCCAAAAAGGGCGTATGCGTTTTTTCCTGAATATATTCAGGAAAAAACGCATATGCCCTTTTTGGCCAAGTGCATCATTGTCGACGTTCTGCCTCTTTTCCTATGCTTTCAGGGCAATTCCAGTCTACCCCCTGCAATCGTTTTCCTGAAATTCTGCCCCGCTTTCAAGTCCCCTTTGCAGGCTTACTTCAATATATTTTTGGAGGAGAGCTGTCATTTATAACTCTGCATGTTTGTGAATTACAGTGCCCCTGAGCTCCTTTCTTCAACTCGCTTTCTTGTGAGCTGGACACAAAACCAAAGGATTGCTTCAGGCCCTAATCTGTTTTCCGCAGGGCACGCTGAGCCTTTGTTTAATTCCTCTTCATGGTGGGCAATGAGCATTACATTTGCCCGTGCAGACACCTACAGCTAGTCTCTCATTGGTTCTCCCTATTCCTGTTCATCTTGCACAGAAATTGCAAGCTGTGCCAAACAGGAGGTTAAAGGCACTGACTCTCCAAGCGGGGAGAGTGTTAGTAAAGCATCTGGAATGCTGAACCCGAGGACCAGGATACGAAAACTGAGATGCATTTTAAATCGTTTCCCAATCACACGGTGGACGATACTCTGGGTTTCCCATGCATGTTTTAGCTGGAGGAAGAATCCCTTGAACCTGGAGAGTTGGGACCCATGGAATGGGTACCATGCAGTATGACTTCAAAGGGTCTGCATTTGCTCACCGAAACTCACCAATGCTATCAGGCTGAACTGTCCAGCCTTATGTCTCAACCAGCTCTGGGTGTAGATGTGGTCAATCCCGGTTGCATCACATGCCCTGAGTGAATTATTTAAGAATTGCTCTCTATTTCACTGTCTTTGTGTTTTGTTTTCGAAATTTATTTTGATAATGGGATTTATTGGATTTTCACTGCTGCGTTTCGGCCGCTGTACACACGCTTGATTCTCTTACGGAGACATATATATCCATGGGTTTTAAGATTCTTCCTAGTCAGGTATATTCCTAGGCGTTGAATATGTGGTGTTGGGTCCATTTCGTTGAGCAAGCAGTAGGTCTTGTCTATTACATATTTGGCTTATGGAAAGTTATCTGTGCTAATTTCAGCCTCTGGTTTTATGCAGCACCCCAAGCCACCTTTCCCCATAAGCAAGCACTAGTTTGTTTTCTAAATTTGACACCCTGTTCTGTTTTGTAATTCAGTTCATGTGTAGTCAAGTTTACATTCCGTGTATTAGTGATATCTTATGATGTTTCTTTTTCTGTGTGACGTAGTTCAGGTAGAATCACCGTACCTGCATCCACTCACTATGCCGCTATGGGCCTGATGACACAGATTTCATTGCTGAGTGATATTGCATTGTACGTACGTGCCACAACTTCTTTATCCATTTTTTGCTTTCTGGGATATTTACCTGATACTGTAGACGAGCTTCTTGTGAACACAGACGTCCCAAATATTGGGGTGGCTGTCTGTTTTTGATTTTAATTTCCGTAAGCTATAAGACCATAAGTGGAAGTGCCATAGGCTGTGTTGCTTTGTTTCTTACGTGTTTCAGGAAACACCATACACTTCTCCAGAGTGGCTGCTGGCAATTTACATCCTGCCAATCAGCATAACAAGGCTTCCTGTTCTCCATATCCTGTCCTACCTTTCTGGATTTTACACTTTTTTCAGATGGCCCTTTTGCCCGGGGGGGCAGTGAGATTTCATTGTAGTGCAGATTTCATTTACAGGCTTGCTTGGTTGGCCAAAAAGGGCGTATGCGTTTTTTCCTGAATATATTCAGGAAAAAACGCATATGCCCTTTTTGGCCAAGTGCATCATTGTCGACGTTGTGCCTCTTTTCCTATGCTTTCAGGGCAATTCCAGTCTACCCCCTGCAATCGTTTTCCTAAATTCAGCCCCGCTTTCAAGTCCCCTTCGCAGGCTTACTTCAATATATTTTTGGAGGATAGCTGTCATTTATAACTCTGCAGGTTTGTGAAGTACAGTGCCCCTGAGCTCCTTTCTTCAACTCGCTTTCTTGTGAGCTGGGCACAAAACCGCATGATTGCTTCAGGCCCTAATCTGTTTCCAGCAGGGCACACTGAGCCTTTGTTTAATTCCTCTTCCTGGTGGGCAATGAGCATTACATTTGCCCGTGCAGACACCTACAGCTAGTCTCTCATTGTTTCTCCCTATTCCTGTTCATCTTGCACAGAAATTGCAAGCTGTGCGAAACAGGAGGTTAAAGGCACTGACTCTCCAAGCGGGGAGAGTGTTAGAAAAGCATCTGGAATGGTGAACCCCAGGACCAGGATACGAAAACTGAGATGCATTTTAAATCGTTTCCCAATCACACAGTGGACGATACTCTGGGTTTCCCATGCATGTTTTAGCTGGAGGAAGAATGCCTTGAACCTTGAGAGTTGGGACCCATGGAATGGGTACCATGCAGTATGACTTCAAAGGGTCTGCATTTGCTCACCGAAACTCACAAGTGCTATCAGCCAGAAGTGTCCAGCCTTATGTCTCAACCAGCTCTGGGTGTAGATGTGGTTAATCCCGGGTGCATCACATGCCCTGAGTGAATTATTTAAGAATTGCTCTCTATTTCACTGTCTTTGTGTTTTGTTTCCGAAATTTATTTTGATAATGGGATTTATCGGATTTTCACTGCTGCATTTCCGCCGCTGTACACACGCTTGATTCTCTTACGGAGATATATATATCCAGGGGTTCTAAGATTCTTCCTAGTCAGGTATATTCCTAGGCGTTGAATATGTGGTGTTGAGTCCATTTCGTTGAGCAAGGAGTAGGTCTTGTCTATTACATATTTGGTTTATGGAATGTTATCTGTGCTAATTTCAGTCTCTGGTTTTATGCAGCACCCCAACGCACCTTTCCCCATAAGCAAGCACTAGTTGGTTTTCTAAATTTGAGACCCTGTTCTGTTTTGTAATTCAGTTCATGTGTAGTCAAGTTTACATTCCGTGTATTAGTGATATCTTATGATGTTTCTTTTTCTGTGTGACGTAGTTCACGTAGAATCACCGTACCTGCATCCACTTACTATGCCGCTACGGGCCTGATGACACAGATTTCATTGCTGAGTGATATTGCATTGCACGTACGTGCCACAACTTCTTTATCCATTTTTTGCTTTCTGGGATATTTACCTGATACTGTAGACGAGCTTCTTGTGAACACAGCCGTCCCAAATATTGGGGTGGCTGTCTGTTTTTGATTTTAATTTCCGTAAGCAATAGGACCATAAGTGGAAGTGCCATAGGCTGTGTTGCTTTGTTTCTTACGTGTTTCAGGAAACACCATACACTTCTCCAGGGTGGCTGCTGGCAATTTACATCCTGCCAATCAGCATAACAAGGCTCCCTGTTCTCCATATCCTGTCCTACCTTTCTGGATTTTACAATTTTTTAAGATGGCCCTTTTTCCCTGGGGGGCAGTGAGATTTCATTGTAGTGCAGATTTCTTTACAGGCTTGCTTGGTTGGCCAAAAAGGGCGTATGCGTTTTTTCCTGAATATATTCAGGAAAAAACGCATACGCCCTTTTTGGCCAAGTGCATCATTGTCGACGTTGTGCCTCTTTTCCTATGCTTTCAGGGCAATTCCAGTCTACCCCCTGCAATCGTTTTCCTGAAATTCAGCCCCGCTTTCAAATCCCCTTCGCAGACTTACTTCAATATATTTTTGGAGGATAGCTGTCATTTATAACTCTGCAGGTTTGTGAAGTACAGTGCCCCTGAGATGCTTTCTTCACCTCGCTTTCTTGTGAGCTGGGCACAAAACCGCAGGATTGCTTGAGTCCCTAATCTGTTTCCAGCAGGGCACACTGAGCCTTTGTTTAATTCCCCTTCCTGGTGGGCAATGAGCGTTACATTTGCCCGTGCAGACACCTACAGCTAGTCTCTCATTGGTTCTCCCTATTCCTGTTCATCTTGCACAGAAATTGAAAGCTGTGCCAAAGAGGAGGTTAAAGGCACTGACTCTCCAAGCGGGGAGAGTGTTAGTAAAGCATCTGGAATGGTGAACCCGAGGACCAGGATACGAAAACTGAGATGCATTTTAAATCGTTTCCCAATCACACGGTGGACGATACTCTGGGTTGCCCAGGCATGTTTTAGCTGGAGGAAGAATCCCTTGAACCTGGAGAGTTGGGACCCATGGAATGGGTACCATGCAGTATGACTTCAAAGGGTCTGCATTTGCTCACCGAGACTCACCAATGCTATCAGCCTGAAGGGTCCAGCCTTATGTCTCAACCAGCTCTGGGTGTAGATGTGGTCAATCCCGGTTGCATCACATGCCCTGAGTGAATTATTTAAGAATTGCTCTCTATTTCACTGTCTTTGTGTTTTGTTTTCGAAATTTATTTTGATAATGGGATTTATCGGATTTTCACTGCTGCGTTTCGGCCGCTGTACACACGCTTGATTCTCTTACGGAGACATATATATCCATGGGTTTTAAGATTCTTCCTAGTCAGGTATATTCCTAGGCGTTGAATATGTGGTGTTGAGTCCATTTCGTTGAGCAAGGAGTAGGTCTTGTCTATTACATATTTGGCTTATGGAATGTTATCTGTGCTAATTTCAGTCTCTGGTTTTATTCAGCACCCCAACGCACCTTTCCCCATAAGCAAGCACTAGTTGGTTTTCTAAATGTGAGACCCTGTTCTGTTTTGTAATTCAGTTCATGTGTAGTCAAGTTTACATTCCGTGTATTAGTGATATCTTATGATGTTTCTTTTTCTGTGTGACGTAGTTCACGTAGAATCACCGTACCTGCATCCACTCACTATGCCGCTACGGGCCTGATGACACAGATTTCATTGCTGAGTGATATTGCATTGTACGTACGTGCCACAACTTCTTTATCCATTTTTTGCTTTCTGGGATATTTACCTGATACTGTAGACGAGCTTCTTGTGAACACAGACGTCCCAAATATTAGGATGGCTGTCTGTTTTTGATTTTAATTTCCGTAAGCTATAAGACCATAAGTGGAAGTGCCATAGACTGTGTTGCTTTGTTTCTTACGTGTTTCAGGAAACACCATACACTTCTCCAGAGTGGCTGCTGGCAATTTACATCCTGCCAATCAGCATAACAAGGCTTCCTGTTCTCCATATCCTGTCCTACCTTTCTGGATTTTACACTTTTTTCAGATGGTCCTTTTGCCCGGGGGGGCAGTGAGATTTCATTGTAGTGAGGATTTCCTTTACAGGCTTGCTTGGTTGGCCAAAAAGGGCGTATGCGTTTTTTCCTGAATATATTCAGGAAAAAACGCATACGCCCTTTTTGGCCAAGTGCATCATTGTCGACGTTGTGCCTCTTTTCCTAGGCTTTCAGAGCAATTCCAGTCTACCCCCTGCAATCGTTTTCCTGTAATTCAGCCCCGCTTTCAAGTCCCCTTCGCAGGCTTACTTCAATATATTTTTGGAGGATAGCTGTCATTTATAACTCTGCAGGTTTGTGAAGTACAGTGCCCCTGAGCTCCTTTCTTCAACTCGCTTTCTTGTGAGCTGGGCACAAAACCGCAGGATTGCTTCAGGCCCTAATCTGTTTCCAGCAGGGCACACTGAGCCTTTGTTTAATTCCTCTTCCTGGTGGGCAATGAGCGTTACATTTGCCCGTGCAGACACCTACAGCTAGTCTCTCATTGGTTCTCCCTATTCCTGTTCATCTTGCACAGAAATTGCAAGCTGTGCGAAACAGGAGGTTAAAGGCACTGACTCTCCAAGCGGGGAGAGTGTTAGTAAAGCATCTGGAATGGTGAACCCGAGGAGCAGGTTACGAAAACTGAGATGCATTTTCAATCATTTCCCAATCACACGGTGGACGATACTGTTGGTTTCCCATGCATGTTTTAGCTGGAGGAAGAATGCCTTGAACCTTGAGAGTTGGGACCCATGGAATGGGTACCATGCAGTATGACTTCAAAGGGTCTGCATTTGCTCACCGAAACTCACCAATGCTATCAGGCTGAAGTGTCCAGCCTTATGTCTCAACCAGCTCTGGGTGTAGATGTGGTCAATCCCGGTTGCATCACATGCCCTGAGTGAATTATTTAAGAATTGCTCTCTATTTCACTGTCTTTGTGTTTTGTTTTCGAAATTTATTTTGATAATGGGATTTATCGGATTTTCACTGCTGCGTTTCGGCCGCTGTACACACGCTTGATTCTCTTACGGAGACATATATATCCATGGGTTTTAAGATTCTTCCTAGTCAGGTATATTCCTAGGCGTTGAATATGTGGTGTTGGGTCCATTTCGTTGAGCAAGGAGTAGGTCTTGTCTATTACATATTTGGCTTATGGAATGTTATCTGTGCTAATTTCAGTCTCTGGTTTTATGCAGCACCCCAAGGCACCTTTCCCCATAAGCAAGCACTAGTTGGTTTTCTAAATTTGAGACCCTGTTCTGTTTTGTAATTCAGTTCATGTGTAGTCAAGTTTACATTCCGTGTATTAGTGATATCTTATGATGTTTCTTTTTCTGTGTGACGTAGTTAACGTAGAATCACGATACTTGCATCCACTCACTCTGCCGCTACGGGCCTGATGACACAGATTTCATTGCTGAGTGATATTGCATTGCACGTACGTGCCACAACTTCTTTATCCATTTTTGCTTTCTGGGATATTTACCTGATACTGTAGACGAGCTTCTTGTGAACAGAGCCGTCCCAAATATTGGGGTGGCTGTCTGTTTTTGATGTTAATTTCCGTAAGCTATAGGACCATAAGTGGAAGTGCCATAGGCTGTGTTGCTTTGTTTCTTAGGTGTTTCAGGAAACACCATACACTTCTCCAGGGTGGATGCTGGCAATTTACATCCTGACAATCAGCATAACCAGGCTCCCTGTTCTCCATATCCTGTCCTACCTTTCTGGATTTTACACTTTTTTCAGATGGCCCTTTTGCCCGGGTGGGCAGTGAGATTTCATTGTAGTGAGGATTTCCTTTACAGGCTTTCTTGGTTGGCCAAAAAGGGCGTATTCGTTTTTTCCTGAATATATTCAGGAAAAAACGCATTCGCCCTTTTTGGCCAAGTGCATCATTGTCGACGTTGTGCCTCTTTTCCTATGCTTTCAGGGCAATTCCAGTCTACCCCCTGCCATCGTTTTCCTGAAATTCTGCCCCGCTTTCAAGTCCCCTTCGCAGGCTTACTTCAATATATTTTTGGAGGATAGCTGTCATTTATAATTCTGCAGGTTTGTGAAGTACAGTGCCCCTGAGCTCCTTTCTTCAACTCGCGTTCTTGTGAGCTGGGCACAAAACCGCAGGATTGCTTCAGGCCCTAATCTGTTTTCAGCAGGGCAAGCTGAGCCTTTGTTTAATTCCTCTTCCTGGTCGGCAATGAGCGTTACATTTGCCCGTGCAGACACCTACAGCTAGTCTCTCATTGGTTCTCCCTATTCCTGTTCATCTTGCACAGAAATTGCAAGCTGTGCCAAACAGGAGGTTAAAGGCACTGACTCTCCAAGCGGGGAGAGTGTTAGTAAAGCATCTGGAATGGTGAACCCGAGGACCAGGATACGAAAACTGAGATGCATTTTAAATCGTTTCCCAATCACACGGTGGACGATACTCTGGGTTTCCCATGCATGTTTTAGCTGGAGGAAGAATGCCTTGAACCTGGAGAGTTGGGACCCATGGAATGGGTACCATGCAGTATGACTTCAAAGGGTCTGCATTTGCTCACCGAAACTCACAAGTGCTATCAGCCAGAAGTGTCCAGCCTTATGTCTCAACCAGCTCTGGGTGTAGATGTGGTCAATCCCGGGTGCATCACATGCCCTGAGTGAATTATTTAAGAATTGCTCTCTATTTCACTGTCTTTGTGTTTTGTTTTCGAAATTTATTTTGATAATGGGATTTATCGGATTTTCACTGCTGCGTTTATGCCGCTGTACACACGCTTGATTCTCTTACGGAGACATATATATCCATGGGTTTTAAGATTCTTCCTAGTCAGGTATATTACTAGGCGTTGAATATGTGGTGTTGGGTCCATTTCGTTGAGCAAGGAGTAGGTCTTGTCTATTACATATTTGGCTTATGGAAAGTTATCTGTGCTAATTTCAGTCTCTGGTTTTATGCAGCACCCCAAGGCACCTTTCCCCATAAGCAAGCACTAGTTGGTTTTCTAAATTTGAGACCCTGTTCTGTTTTGTAATTCAGTTCATGTGTAGTCAAGTTTACATTCCATGTATTAGTGATATCTTATGATGTTTCTTTTTCTGTGTGACGTAGTTAACGTAGAATCACCATACCTGCATCCACTCACTCTGCCGCTACGGGCCTGATGACACAGATTTCATTGCTGAGTGATATTGCATTGTACGTACGTGCCACAACTTCTTTATCCATTTTTGCTTTCTGTGATATTTACCTGATACTGTAGACGAGCTTCTTGTGAACACAGCCGTCCCAAATATTGGGGTGGCTGTCTGTTTTTGATTTTAATTTCCGTAAGCTATAGGACCATAAGTGGAAGTGCCATAGGCTGTGTTGCTTTGTTTCTTAGGTGTTTCAGGAAACACCATACACTTCTCCAGGGTGGCTGCTGGCAATTTACATCCTGCCAATCAGCAGAACAAGGCTCCCTGTTCTCCATATCCTGTCCTACCTTTCTGGATTTTACACTTTTTTCAGATAGCCCTTTTGCCCGGGGGGGCAGTGAGATTTCATTGTAGTGAGGATTTCCTTTACAGGCTTGCTTGGTTGGCCAAAAAGGGCGTATGCGTTTTTTCCTGAATATATTCAGGAAAAAACGCATACGCCCTTTTTGGCCAAGTGCATCATTGTCGACGTTGTGCCTCTTTTCCTATGCTTTCAGGGCAATTCCAGTCTACCCCCTGCAATCGTTTTCCTGAAATTCTGCCCCGCTTTCAAGTCCCCTTCGCAGGCTTACTTCAATATATTTTTGGAGGATAGCTGTCATTTATAACTCTGCAGGTTTGTGAAGTACAGTGCCCCTGAGCTCCTTTCTTCAACTCGCTTTCTTGTGAGCTGGGCACAAAACCGCAGGATTGCTTCAGGCCCTAATCTGTTTTCAGCAGGGCACGCTGAGCCTTTGTTTAATTCCTCTTCCTGGTCGGCAATGAGCGTTACATTTGCCCGTGCAGACACCTACAGCTAGTCTCTCATTGGTTCTCCCTATTCCTGTTCATCTTGCACAGAAATTGCAAGCTGTGCCAAACAGGAGGTTAAAGGCACTGACTCTCCAAGCGGGGAGAGTGTTAGTAAAGCATCTGGAATGGTGAACCCGAGGACCAGGATACGAAAACTGAGATGCATTTTAAATCGTTTCCCAATCACACGGTGGACGATACTCTGGGTTTCCCATGCATGTTTTAGCTGGAGGAAGAATGCCTTGAACCTGGAGAGTTCGGACCCATGGAATGGGTACCATGCAGTATGACTTCAAAGGGTCTGCATTTGCTCACCGAAACTCACAAGTGCTATCAGCCAGAAGTGTCCAGCCTTATGTCTCAACCAGCTCTGGGTGTAGATGTGGTCAATCCCGGGTGCATCACATGCCCTGAGTGAATTATTTAAGAATTGCTCTCTATTTCACTGTCTTTGTGTTTTGTTTTCGAAATTTATTTTGATAATGGGATTTATCGGATTTTCACTGCTGCATTTCCGCCTCTGTACACACGCTTGATTCTCCTACGGATATATATATATCCAGGGGTTCTAAGATTCTTCCTATTCAGGTATATTCCTAGGCGTTGAATATGTGGTGTTGAGTCCATTTCGTTGAGCAAGGAGTAGGTCTTGTCTATTACATATTTGGCTTATGGAATGTTATCTGTGCTAATTTCAGTCTCTGGTTTTATGCAGCACCCCAACGCACCTTTCCCCATAAGCAAGCACTAGTTGGTTTTCTAAATTTGAGACCCTGTTCTGTTTTGTAATTCAGTTCATGTGTAGTCAAGTTTACATTCCGTGTATTAGTGATATCTTATGATGTTTCTTTTTCTGTGTGAGGTAGTTCACGTAGAATCACCGTACCTGCATCCACTTACTATGCCGCTACCGGCCTGATGACACAGATTTCTTTGCTGAGTGATATTTCATTGCACGTACGTGCCACAATTTCTTTATCCATTTTTTGCTTTCTGGGATATTTACCTGATACTGTAGATGAGCTTCTTGTGAACACAGCCGTCCCAAATATTGGGGTGGCTGTCTGTTTTTGATTTTAATTTCGGTAAGCTATAGGACCATAAGTGGAAGTGCCATAGGCTGTGTGGCTTTGTTTCTTACGTGTTTCAGGAAACACCATACACTTCTCCAGGGTGGCTGCTGGCAATTTACATCCTGCCAATCAGCATAACAAGGCTCCCTGTTCTCCATATCCTGTCCTACCTTTCTGGATTTTACACTTTTTTCAGATGGCCGTTTTGCCCTGGGGGGCAGTGAGATTTCATTGTAGTGCAGATTTCCTTTACAGGCTTGCTTGGTTGGCCAAAAAGGGCGTATGCGTTTTTTCCTGAATATATTCAGGAAAAAACGCATACGCCCTTTTTGGCCAAGTGCATCTTTGTCGACGTTGTGCCTCTTTTCCTATGCTTTCAGGGCAATTCCAGTCTACCCCCTGCAATCGTTTTCCTGAAATTCAGCCCCGCTTTCAAATCCCCTTCGCAGACTTACTTCAATATATTTTTGGAGGATAGCTGTCATTTATAACTCTGCAGGTTTGTGAAGTACAGTGCCCCTGAGCTACTTTCTTCAACTCGCTTTCTTGTGAGCTGGGCACAAAACCGCAGGATTGCTTCAGGCCCTAATCTGTTCCCAGCAGGGCACACTGAGCCTTTGTTTAATTCCTCTTCCTGGTGGGCAATGAGCATTACATTTGCCCGTGCAGACACCTACAGCTAGTCTCTCATTGGTTCTCCCTATTCCTGTTCATCTTGCACAGAAATGGCAAGCTGTGCGAAACAGGAGGTTAAAGGCACTGACTCTCCAAGCGGGGAGAGTGATAGTAAAGCATCTGGAATGGTGAACCCGAGGACCAGGATACGAAAACTGAGATGCATTTTAAATCGTTTCCCAATCACACGGTGGACGATATTCTGGGTTTCCCATGCATGTTTTAGCTGGAGGAAGAATCACTTGAACCTGGAGAGTTGGGACCCATGGAATGGGTACCATGCAGTATGACTTCAAAGGGTCTGCATTTGCTCACAGAAACTCACCAATGCTATCAGCCTGAAGTGTCCAGCCTTATGTCTCAACCAGCTCTGGGTGTAGATGTGGTCAATCCCGGTTGCATCACATGCCCTGAGTGAATTATTTAAGAATTGCTCTCTATTTCACTGTCTTTGTGTTTTGTTTTCGAAATTTATTTTGATAATGGGATTTATCAGATTTTCACTGCTGCGTTTCGGTCGCTGTACACACGCTTGATTCTCTTACAGAGACATGTTTATCCATGGGTTTTAAGATTCTTCCTAGTCAGGTATATTCCTAGGCGTTGAATATGTGGTGTTGGGTCCATTACGTTGAGCAAGGAGTAGGTCTTGTCTATTACATATTTGGCTTATGGAAAGTTATCTGTGCTAATTTCAGTCTCTGGTTTTATGCAGCACCCCAACGCACCTTTCCCATAAGCAAGCACTAGTTGGTTTTCTAAATTTGAGACCCTGTTCTTTTTTGTTATTCAGTTCATGTGTAGTCAAGTTTGCATTCCGTGTATTAGTGATATCTTATGATGTTTCTTTTTCTGTGTGACGTAGTTCACGTAGAATCACCGTACCTGCATCCACTCACTGTGCCGCTACGGGCCTGATGACACAGATTTCATTGCTGAGTGATATTGCATTGTACGTACGTGCCACAACTTCTTTATCCATTTTTTGCTTTCTGGGATATTTACCTGATACTGTAGACGAGCTTCTTGTGAACACAGCCGTCCCAAATATTGGGGTGGCTGTCTGTTTTTGATTTTAATTTCCGTAAGCTATAGGACCATAAGTGGAAGTGCCATAGGCTGTGTTGCTTTGTTTCTTACGTGTTTCAGGAAACACCATACACTTCTCCAGGGTGGCTGCTTGCAATTTACATCCTGCCAATCAGCATAACAAGGCTCCCTGTTCTCCATATCCTGTCCTACCTTTCTGGATTTTTCACATTTTTCAGATGGCCCTTTTGCCAGGGGGGCAGTGAGACTTCATTGTAGTGCAGATTTCCTTTACAGGCTTGCTTGGTTGGCCAAAAAGGGCGTATGCGTTTTTTCCTGAATATATTCAGGAAAAAACGCATACGCCCTTTTTGGCCAAGTGCATCATTGTCGACGTTCTGCCTCTTTTCCTATGCTTTCAGGGCAATTCCAGTCTACCCCCTGCAATCGTTTTCCTGAAATTCAGCCCCGCTTTCAAGTCCCCTTCGCAGACTTACTTCAATATATTTTTGGAGGATAGCTGTCATTTATAACTCTGCAGGTTTGTGAAGTACAGTGCCCCTGAGCTCCTTTCTTCAACTCGCTTTCTTGTGAGCTGGGCACAAAACCGCAGGATTGCTTCAGGCCCTAATCTGTTTCCAGCAGGGCACACTGAGCCTTTGTTTAATTCCTCTTCCTGGTGGGCAATGAGCGTTACATTTGCCCGTGCAGACACCTACAGCTAGTCTCTCATTGGTTCTCCCTATTCCTGTTCATCTTGCACAGAAATGGCAAGCTGTGCCAAACAGGAGGTTAAAGGCACTGACTCTCCAAGCGGGGAGAGTGTTAGTAAAGCATCTGGAATGGTGAACCCGAGGACCAGGATACGAAAACTGAGATGCATTTTAAATCGTTTCCCAATCACACGGTGGACGATACTCTGGGTTTCCCATGAATGTTTTAGCTGGAGGAAGAATGCCTTGAACCTGGAGATTTGGGACCCATGGAATGGGTACCATGCAGTATGACTTCAAAGGGTCTGCATTTGCTCACCGAAACTCACCAATGCTATCAGCCTGAAGTGTCCAGCCTTATGTCTCAACCAGCTCTGGGTGTAGATGTGTTAAATCCCGGTTGCATCACATGCCCTGAGTGAATTATTTAAGAATTGCTCTCTATTTCACTGTCTTTGTGTTTTGTTTTTGAAATTTATTTTGATAATGGGATTTATCGGATTTTCACTGCTGCGTTTATGCCGCTGTACACACGCTTGATTGTCTTACGGAAACATATATATCCATTGGTTTTATGATTCTTCCTAGTCAGGTATATTCCTAGGCGTAGAATATATGGTGTTGAGTCCATTTCGTTGAACAAGGAGTAGGTCTTGTCTATTACATATTTGGCTTATGGAAAGTTATCTGTGCTAATTTCAGTCTCTGGTTTTATGCAGCACCCCAAGGCACCTTTCCCCATAATCAAGCTCTAGTTGGTTTCCTAAATTTGAGACCCTGTTCTGTTTTGTTATTCAGTTCATGTGTAGTCAAGTTTACATTCCGTGTATTAGTGATATCTTATGATGTTTCTTTTTCTGTGTGACGTAGTTCACGTAGATTCACCGTACCTGCATCCACTCACTGTGCCGCTACGGGCCTGATGACACAGATTTCATTGCTGAGTGATATTGCATTGTACGTACGTGCCACAACTTCTTTATCCATTTTTTGTTTCTGGGATATTTACCTGATACTGTAGACGAGCTTCTTGTGAACACAGCCGTCCCAAATATTGGGGTGGCTGTCTGTTTTTGATTTTAATTTCCGTAAGCTATAGGACCATAAGTGGAAGTGCCATAGGCTGTGTTGCTTTGTTTCTTACGTGTTTCAGGAAACACCATACACTTCTCCAGGGTGGCTGCTGGCAATTTACATCCTGCCAATCAGCATAACAAGGCTCCCTGTTCTCCATATCCTGTCCTACCTTTCTGGATTTTTCACATTTTTCAGATGGCCCTTTTGCCAGGGGGGCAGTGAGACTTCATTGTAGTGCAGATTTCCTTTACAGGCTTGCTTGGTTGGCCAAAAAGGGCGTATGCGTTTTTTCCTGAATATATTCAGGAAAAAACGCATACGCCCTTTTTGGCCAAGTGCATCATTGTCGACGTTCTGCCTCTTTTCCTATGCTTTCAGGGCAATTCCAGTCTACCCCTGCAATCGTTTTCCTGAAATTCAGCCCCGCTTTCAAGTCCCCTTCGCAGACTTACTTCAATATATTTTTGGAGGATAGCTGTCATTTATAACTCTGCAGGTTTGTGAAGTACAGTGCCCCTGAGCTCCTTTCTTCAACTCGCTTTCTTGTGAGCTGGACACAAAACCGCAGGATTGCTTCAGGCCCTAATCTGTTTCCAGCAGGGCACACTGAGCCTTTGTTTAATTCCTCTTCCTGGTGGGCAATGAGCGTTACATTTGCCCGTGCAGACACCTACAGCTAGTCTCTCATTGGTTCTCCCTATTCCTGTTCATCTTGCACAGAAATGGCAAGCTGTGCCAAACAGGAGGTTAAAGGCACTGACTCTCCAAGCGGGGAGAGTGTTAGTAAAGCATCTGGAATGGTGAACCCGAGGACCAGGATACGAAAACTGAGATGCATTTTAAATCGTTTCCCAATCACACGGTGGACGATACTCTGGGTTTCCCATGCATGTTTTAGCTGGAGGAAGAATGCCTTGAACCTGGAGATTTGGGACCCATGGAATGGGTACCATGCAGTATGACTTCAAAGGGTCTGCATTTGCTCACCGAAACTCACCAGTGCTATCAGCCAGAAGAGTCCAGCCTTATGTCTCAACCAGCTCTGTGTGTAGATGTGGTCAATCCCGGTTGCATCACATGCCCTGAGTGAATTATTTAAGAATTGCTCTCTATTTCACTGTCTTTGTGTTTTGTTTTCGAAATTTATTTTGATAATGGGATTTATCGGATTTTCACTGCTGCATTTCCGCCACTGTACACACGCTTGATTCTCTTACGGAGACATATATATCCATGGGTTTTAAGATTCTACCTAGTCAGGTATATTCCTAGGCGTTGAATATGTGGTGTTGAGTCCATTTCGTTGAGCAAGGAGTAGGTCTTGTCTATTACATATTTGGCTTATGGAATGTTATCTGTGCTAATTTCAGTCTCTGGTTTTATGCAGCACCCCAACGCACCTTTCCCCATAAGCAAGCACTAGTTGGTTTTCTAAATTTGAGACCCTGTTCTGTTTTGTAATTCAGTTCATGTGTAGTCAAGTTTACATTCCGTGTATTAGTGATATCTTATGATGTTTCTTTTTCTGTGTGACGTAGTTCACGTAGAATCACCGTACCTGCATCCACTTACTATGCCGCTACGGGCCTGATGACACAGATTTCATTGCTGAGTGATATTGCATTGCACGTACGTGCCACTACTTCTTTATCCATTTTTTGCTTTCTGGGATATTTACCTGATACTGTAGACGAGCTTCTTGTGAACACAGCCGTCCCAAATATTGGGGTGGCTGTCTGTTTTTGATTATAATTTTCGTAAGCTATAGGACCATAAGTGGAAGTGCCATAGGCTGTGTTGCTTTGTTTCTTAGGTGTTTCAGGAAACACCATACACTTCTCCAGGGTGGCTGCTGGCAAATTACATCCTGCCAATCAGCATAACAAGGCTCCCTGTTCTCCATATCCTGTCCTACCTTTCTGGATTTTACACTTATTTCAGATGTCCCTTTTGCCCGGGGGGGCAGTGAGATTTCATTGTAGTGCAGATTTCCTTTACAGGCTTGCTTGGTTGGCCAAAAAGGGCGTATGCGTTTTTTCCTGAATATATTCAGGAAAAAACGCATACGCCCTTTTTGGCCAAGTGCATCATTGTCGACGTTGTGCCTCTTTTCCTATGCTTTCAGGGCAATTCCTGTCTACCCCCTGCAATCGTTTTCCTGAAATTCAGCCCCGCTTTCAAGTCCCCTTCGCAGGCTTACTTGAATATATTTTTGGAGGATAGCTGTCATTTATAACTCTGCAGGTTTGTGAATTACAGTGCCCCTGAGCTCCTTTCTTCAACTCGCTTTCTTGTGAGCTGGGCACAAAACCGCAGGATTGCTTCAGGCCCTAATCTGTTTCCAGCAGGGCACACTGAGCCTTTGTTTAATTCCTCTTCCTGGTGGGCAATGAGCATTACATTTGCCCGTGCAGACACCTACAGCTAGTCTCTCATTGGTTCTCCCTATTCCTGTTCATCTTGCACAGAAATTGCAAGCTGTGCGAAACAGGAGGTTAAAGGCACTGACTCTCCAAGCGGGGAGAGTGTTAGTAAAGCATCTGGAATGGTGAACCCGAGGACCAGGATACGAAAACTGAGATGCATTTTAAATCATTTCCCAATCACACGGTGGATGATACACTGGGTTTCCCATGCATGTTTTAGCTGGAGGAAGAATCCCTTGAACCTGGAGAGTTGGGACCCATGGAATGGGTACCATGCAGTATGACTTCAAAGGGTCTGCATTTGCTCACCGAAACTCACCAATGCTATTAGCTGAAGTGTCCAGCCTTATGTCTCAATCAGCTCTGGGTGTAGATGTGGTCAATCCTGGTTGCATCACATGCCCTGAGTGAATTATTTAAGAATTGCTCTCTATTTCACTGTCTTTGTGTTTTGTTTTTGAAATTTATTTTGATAATGGGATTTATCGGATTTTCACTGCTGCGTTTATGCCGCTGTACACACGCTTGATTCTCTTACGGAGACATATAAATCCTGGGTTTTAAGATTCTTCCTAGTCAGGTATATTCCTAGGCGTTGAATATGTGGTGTTGAGTCCATTTCGTTGAGCAAGGAGTAGGTCTTGTCCATTACATATTTGGCTTATGGAATGTTATCTGTGCTAATTTCAGTCTCTGGTTTTATGCAGCACCCCAAGGCACCTTTCCCCATAAGCAAGCACTAGTTGGTTTTCTAAATTTGTGACCCTGTTCTGTTTTGTAATTCAGTTCATGTGTAGTCAAGTTTACATTCCGTGTATTAGTGATATCTTATGATGTTTCTTTTTCTGTGTGACGTAGTTCACGTAGGATCACCGTACCTACATCCACTCACTATGCCGCTACGGGCCTGATGACACAGATTTCATTGCTGAGTGATATTGCATTGTACGTACGTGCCACAACTTCTTTATCCATTTTTTGCTTTCTGGGATATTTACCTGATACTGTAGACGAGCTTCTTGTGAACACAGCCATCCCAAATATTGGGGTGGCTGTCTGTTTTTGATTTTAATTTCCGTAAGCTATAGGACCATAAGTGGAAGTGCCATAGGCTGTGTTGCTTTGTTTCTTACGTGTTTCAGGAAACACCATACACTTCTCCAGGGTGGCTGCTGGCAATTTACATCCTGCCAATCAGCATAACAAGGCTCCCTGTTCTCCATATCCTGTCCTACCTTTCTGGATTTTACACTTTTTTCAGATGGCCCTTTTGCCCGGGGGGCAGTGAGACTTCATTGTAGTGCAGATTTCCTTTACAGGCTTGCTTGGTTGGCCAAAAAGAGCGTATGCATTTTTTCCTGAATATATTCAGGAAAAAATGCATACGCCCTTTTTGGCCAAGTGCATCATTGTCGACGTTCTGCCTCTTTTCCTATGCTTTCAGGGCAATTCCAGTCTACCCCCTGCAATCGTTTTCCTGAAATTCTGCCCAGCTTTCAAGTCCCCTTCGCAGGCTTACTTCAATATATTTTTGGAGGATAGCTGTCATTTATAACTCTGCAGGTTTGTGAATTACACTGCCCCTGAGCTCCTTTCTTCAACTCGCTTTCTTGTGAGCTGGGCACAAAACCGCAGGATTGCTTCAGGCCCTAATCTGTTTCCAGCAGGGCACACTGAGCCTTTGGTAAATTCCTCTTCCTGATGGGCAATGAGCATTACATTTGCCCGTGCAGACACCTACAGCTAGTCTCTCACTGGTTCTCCCTATTCCTGTTCATCTTGCACAGAAATTGCAAGCTGTGCCGAACAGGAGGTTAAAGGCACTGACTCTCCAAGCAGGGAGAATGTTAGTAAAGCATCTGGAAAGGTGAACCCGAGGACCAGGATACGAAACCTGAGATGCATTTTAAATCGTTTCCCAATCACACGGTGGACCATACTGTGGGTTTCCTATGCATGTTTTAGCTGGAGGAAGAATCCCTTGAACCTGAAGAGTTGGGACCCATGGAATAGGTACCATGCAGTATGACTTCAAAGTGTCTGCATTTGCTCACCGAAACTCACCAATGCTATTAGCCTGAAGTGTCCAGCCTTATGTCTCAATCAGCTCTGGGTGTAGATGTGGTCAATCCCGGTTGCATCACATGCCCTGAGTGAATTATTTAAGAATTGCTCTCTATTTCACTGTCTTTGTGTTTTGTTTTCGAAATTTATTTTGATAATGGGATTTATCAGATTTTCACTGCTGCGTATCGGCCGCTGTACCCACGCTTGATTCTCTTACGGAGACATATATATCCATGGGTTTTAAGATTCTTCCTAGTCAGTTATATTCCTAGGCGTTGAATATGTGGTGTTGAGTCCATTTCGTTGAGCAAGGAGTAGGTCTTGTCTATTACATATTTGGCTTATGGAAAGTTATCTGTGCTAATTTCAGTCTCTGGATTTATGCAGCTCCCCAAGGCACCTTTCCCCATAAGCAAGCACTAGTTGGTTTTCTAAATTTGAGACCCTGTTCTGTTTTGTAATTCAGTTCATGTGTAGTCAAGTTTACATTCCGTGTATTAGTGATATCTTATGATGTTTCTTTTTCTGTGTGACGTAGTTCACGTAGAATCACCGTACCTGCATCCACTCACTATGCCGCTACGGGCCTGATGACACAGATTTCATTGCTGAGTGATATTGCATTGCACGTACGTGCCACAACTTCTTTATCCATTTTTTGCTTTCTGGTATATTTACCTGGTACTGTAGACGAGCTTCTTGGGAACACAGCCGTCCAAAACTTTTGGGTGGCTCTCTGTTTTTGATTTTAATTTCCCTAAGGAATAGGACCATAAGTGCAATTGCCATAGGCTGTGTTGCTTTATTTCTTACGTGTTTCAGGAAACACCATACACTTCTCCAGGGTGGCTGTTGGCAATTTACATCCTGCCAATCAGCATAACAAGGCTCCCTCTTCTCCATATCCTGTCCTACCTTTCTGGATTTTACACTTTTTTCAGATGGCCCTCTTGCCCGGGGGGCAGTGAGACTTCATTGTAGTGCAGATTTCCTTTACAGGCTTGCTTGGTTGGCCAAAAAGGGCGTATGCGTGTTTTCCTGAATATATTCAGGAAAACACGCATACGCCCTTTTTGGCCAAGTGCATCATTGTCGACGTTGTGCCTCTTTTCCTATGCTTTCAGGGCAATTCCTGTCTACCCCCTGCAATCGTTTTCCTGAAATTCTGCCCTGCTTTCAAGTGCCCTACGCAGGCTTACTTCAGTATACTTTTCGAAGATAGCTGTCATTTATAACTCTGCAGGTTTGTGAATTAAAGTGCCCCTGAGCTCCTTTCTTCAACTCGCTTTCTTGTGAGCTGGGCACAAAACCGCAAGATTGCTTCAGGCCCTAATCTGTTTCCAGCAGGGCACACTGAGCCTTTGTTTAATTCCTCTTCCTGGTGGGCAATGAGCGTTACATTTGCCCGTGCAGACACCTACAGCTAGTCTCTCATTGGTTCTCCCTATTCCTGTTCATCTTGCACAGAAATTGCAAGCTGTGCCAAAGAGGAGGTTAAAGGCACTGACTCTCCAAGTGGGGAGAGTGTTAGTAAAGCATCTGGAATGGTGAACCCGAGGACCAGGATACGAAAACTGAGATGCATTTTAAATCGTTTCCCAATCACACGGTGGACGATACTCTGGGTTTCCCATGCATGTTTTAGCTGGAGGAAGAATCCCTTGAACCTTGAGAGTTGGGACCCATGGAATGGGTACCATGCAGTATGACTTCAAAGGGTCTGCATTTGCTCACCGAAGCTCACCAATGCTATCAGCCTGAAGTGTCCAGCCTTATGTCTCAACCAGCTCTGGGTGTAGATGTGGTCAATCCCGGTTGCATCACATGCGCTGAGTGAATTATTTAAGAATTGCTCTCGATTTCACTGTCTTTGTGTTTTGTTTTCGAAATTTATTTTGATAATGGGATTTATCGGATTTTCGCTGCTGCGTTTATGCCGCTGTACACACGCTTGATTCTCTTACGGAGACATATAAATCCATGGGTTTTAAGATTCTTCCTAGTCAGGTATATTCCTAGGCGTTGAATATGTGGTGTTGGGTCCATTTCGTTGAGCAAGGAGTAGGTCTTGTCTATTACATATTTGGCCTATGGAAAGTTATCTGTGCTAATTTCAGTCTCTGGTTATATGCAGCACCCCAAGGCACCTTTCCCCATAAACAAGCACTAGTTGGTTTTCTAAATTTGAGACCCTGTTCTGTTTTGTAATTCAGTTCATGTGTAGTCAAGTTTACATTCCGTGTATTAGTGATATCTTATGATGTTTCTTTTTCTGTGTGACGTAGTTCACGTAGAATCACCGTACCTGCATCCACTCACTATGCCGCTACGGGCCTGATGACACAGATTTCATTGCTGAGTGATATTGCATTGTACGTACGTGCCACAACTTCTTTATCCATTTTTTGCTTTCTGGGATATTTACCTGATACTGTAGACGAGCTTCTTGGGAACACAGCCGTCCCAAATATTGGGGTGGCTGTCTGTTTTTGATTTTAATTTCCGTAAGCTATAGGACCATAAGTGCAAGTGCCATAGGCTGTGTTGCTTTGTTTCTTATGTGTTTCAGGAAACACCATACACTTCTCCAGGGTGGCTGCTGGCAATTTACATCCTGCCAATCAGCATAACAAGGCTCCCTGTTCTCCATATCCTGTCCTACCTTTCTGGATTTTACACATATTTCAGATGGCCCTTTTGCCTGGGGGGCAGTGAGACTTCATTGTTGTGCAGATTTCCTTTACAGGCTTGCTTGGTTGGCCAAAAAGGGCGTATGCGTTTTTTCCTGAATATATTCAGGAAAAAACGCATACGCCCTTTTTGGCCAAGTGCATCATTGTCGACGTTTTGCCTCTTTTCCTATGCTTTCAGGGCAATTCCAGTGTACCCCCTGCAATCGTTTTCCTGAAATTCTGCCCCGCTTTCAAGTCCCCTTCGCAGGCTTACTTCAATATATTTTTGGAGGATAGCTGTCAATTATAACTCTGCAGGTTTGTGAATTACAGTGCCCCTGATCTCCTTTCTTCAACTCGCTTTCTTGTGAGCTGGGCACAAAACCGCAGGATTGCTTCAGGCCCTAATCTGTTTCCAGCAGGGCACACTGAGTCTTTGTTTAATTCCTCTTCCTGGTGGGCAATGAGTGTTACATTTGCCCGTGCAGACACCTACAGCTAGTCTCTCATTGGTTCTCCCTATTCCTGTTCATCTTGCAGAGAATTTGCAAAACGTGCCAAACAGGAGGTTAAAGGCACTGACTCTCCAAGCGGGGAGAGTGTTAGTAAAGCGTCTGGAATGGTGAACCCGAGGACAAGGATACGAAAACTGAGATCCATTTTAAATCATTTCCCAATCTCACGGTGTACGATACTCTGTGTTTCCCATGCATGTTTTAGCTGAAGGAAGAATCCCTTGAACCTGGAGAGTTGGGACCCATGGAATGGATACCATGCAGTATGACTTCAAAGGGTCTGCATTTGCTCACCGAAACTCACCAATGCTATCAGCCTGAAGTGTCCAGCCTTATGTCTCAACCAGCTCTGGGTGTAGATGTGGTCAATCCCGGTTGCCTCACATGCGCTGAGTGAATTATTTAAGAATTTCTCTCTATTTAACTGCCTTTGTGTTTTGTTTGTGAAATTTATTTTGATAATGGGATTTATTGGATTTTCACTGCTGCGTTTATGCCGCTGTACACACGCTTGATTCTCTTATGGAGACATATATATCCATGGGTTTTAAGATTCTTCCTAGTCAGTTATATTCCTAGGCGTTGAATATGTGGTGTTGGGTCCATTTCGTTGAACAAGGAGTAGGACATGTCTATTACATATTTGGCTTATGGAAAGTTATCTGTGCTAATTTCAGTCTCTGGTTTTATGCAGCACCCCAACGCACCTTTCCCCATAAGAAAGCACTAGTTGGTTTTCTAAATTTGAGACCCTGTTCTGTTTTGTAATTCAGTTCATGTGTAGTCAAGTTTACATTCCGTGTATTAGTGATATCTTATGATGTTTCTTTTTCTGTGTGACGTAGTTCACGTAGAATCACCGTACCTGCATCCACTCACTATGCCGCTACGGGCCTGATGACACAGATTTCATTGCTGAGTGATATTGCATTGTACGTACGTGCCACAACTTCTTTATCCATTTTTTGCTTTCTGGGATATTTACCTGATACTGTAGACGAGCTTCTTGTGAACACAGCCGTCCCAAATATTGGGGTGGCTGTCTGTTTTTGATTTTAATTTTCGTAACCTATAGGAACATAAGTGGAAGTGCCATAGGCTGTGTTGCTTTGTTTCTTACGTGTTTCAGGAAACACCATACACTTCTCCAGGGTGGCTGCTGGCAATTTACATCCTGCCAATCAGCATAACAATGCTCCCTGTTCTCCATTTCCTGTCCTACCTTTCTTGATTTTACACTTTTTTCAGATGGCCCTTTTGCCTGGGGGGGGGGGCAGTGTGATTTCATTGTAGTGCAGATTTCCTTTACAGGCTTGCTTGGTTGGCCAAAAAGGGCGTATGCGTTTTTTCCTGAATATATTCAGGAAAAAACGCATACGCCCTTTTTGGCCAAGTGCATCATTGTCGACGTTCTGCCTCTTTTCCTATGCTTTCAGGGCAATTCCAGTCTACCCCCTGCAATCGTTTTCCTGAAATTCAGCCCCGCTTTCAAGTCCCCTTCACAGGCTTACTTCAATATATTTTTGGAGGATAGCTGTCATTTATAACTCTGCAGGTTTGTGAATTACAGTGCCCCTGAGCTCCTTTCTTCAACTCGCTTTCTTGTGAGCTGGGCACAAAACCGCAGGTTTGCTTCAGGTCCTAATCTGTTTCCAGCAGGGCACACTGAGCCTTTGTTTAATTCATCTTCCTGGTGGGCAATGAGCGTTACATTTGCCCGTGCAGACACCTACAGCTAGTCTCTCATTGGTTCTCCCTATTCCTGTTCATTTTGCACAGAAATTGCAAGCTGTGCCAAACAGGAGGTTAAAGGCACTGACTCTCCAAGCGGGGATAGTGTTAGTTAAGCATCTGGAATGGTGAACCCGAGGACCAGGATACGAAAACTGAGATGCATTTTACATCATTTCCCAATCACACGGTGGACGATACTCTGGGTTTCCCATGCATGTTTTAGCTGGAGGAAGAATCCCTTGAACCTGGAGAGTTGGGACCCATGGAATGGGTACCATGCAGTATGACTTCAAAGGGTCTGCATTTGCTCACCGAAACTCACCAATGCTATCAGCCTGAAGTGTCCAGCCTTATGTCTCAACCAGCTCTGGGTGTAGATGTGGTCAATCCCGGTTGCATCACATGCCCTGAGTGAATTATTTAAGAATTGCTCTCTATTTCACTGTCTTTGTGTTTTGTTTTCGAAATTTATTTTGATAATGGGATTTATCGAATTTTCACTGCTGCGTTTATGCCGCTGTACACACGCTTGATTCTCTTACGGAGACATATATATCCATGGGTTTTAAGATTCTTCCTAGTCAGGTATATTCCTAGGCGTTGAATATGTGGTGTTGGGTCCATTTCGTTGAGCAAGGAGTAGGTCTTGTCTATTACATATTTGGCTTATGGAAAGTTATCTGTGCTAATTTCAGTCTCTGGTTTTATGCAGCACCCCAACGCACCTTTCCCCATAAGCAAGCACTAGTTGGTTTTCTAAATTTGAGACCCTGTTCTGTTTTGTAATTCAGTTCATGTGTAGTCAAGTTTACATTCCATGTATTAGTGATATCTTATGATGTTTCTTTTTCTGTGTGACGTAGTTCACGTAGAATCACCGTACCTGCATCCACTCACTATGCCGCTACGGGCCTGATGACACAGATTTCATTGCTGAGTGATATTGCATTGTACGTACGTGCCACAACTTCTTTATCCATTTTTCCTCTCTGGGATATTTACCTGATAATGTAGACGAGCTTCTTGGGAACACAGCCGTCCCAAATATTGGGGTGGCTGTCTGTTTTTGATTTTAATTTCCGTAAGCTATAGGACCATAAGTGGAAGTGCCATAGGCTGTGTTGCTCTGTTTCTTACGTGTTTCAGGAAACACCATACACTTCTCCAGGGTGGCTGCTGGAAATTTACATCCTGCCAATCAGCATAACAAAGCTCCCTATTCTCCATATCCTGTCCTACATTTCTGGATTTTACACTTTTTTCAGATGGCCCTTTTGCCCGGGGTCAGTGAGACTTCATTGTAGTGCAGATTTCCTTTACAGGCTTGCTTGGTTGGCCAAAAAGGGCGTATGGGTTTTTTCCTGAATATATTCAGGAAAAAACGCATACGCCCTTTTTGGCCAAGTGCATCATTGTCGACGTTCTGCCTCTTTTCCTATGCTTTCAGGGCAATTCCAGTCTACCCCCTGCAATCGTTTTCCTGAAACTCTGCCCCGCTTTCAAGTCCCCTTCTCAGGCTTACTTCAATATATTTTTGGAGGATAGCTGTCATTTATAACTCTGCAGGTTTGTGAATTACAGTGCCCCTGAGCTCCTTTCTTCAACTCGCTTTCTTGTGAGCTGGGCACAAAACCGCAGGATTGCTTCAGGCCCTAATCTGTTTCCGGCAGGGCACGCTGAGCCTTTGGTTAATTCCTCTTCCTGGTGGGAAGTGAGCGTTACATTTCCCCTTGCAGACACCTACAGCTAGTCTCTCATTGGTTCTCCCTATTCCTGTTCATCTTGCACAGAAATTGCAAGCTGTGCCAAAGAGGAGGTTAAAGGCACTGACTCTCCAAGCGGGGAGAGTGTTAGTAAAGCATCTGGAATGGTGAACCCGAGGACCAGGATACGAAAACTGAGATGCATTTTAAATCGTTTCCCAATCACACGGTGGACCATACTGTGGGTTTCCCATGCATGTTTTAGCTGGAGGAAGAATCCCTTGAACCTGGAGAGTTGGGACCCATGGAATGGGTACCATGAAGTATGACTGCAAAGGGTCTGCATTTGCTCACCGAAACTCACCAATGCTATCATCCTGAAATGTCCAGCCTTATGTCTCAACCAGCTCTGGGTGTAGAGGTGGTCAATCCGGGTTGCATCACATGCCCTGAGTGAATTATTTAAGAATTGCTCTCTATTTCACTGCCTTTGTGTTTTGTTTTCCAAATTTATTTTGATAATGGGATTTATCGGATTTTCACTGCTGCGTTTCGGCCGCTGTACACACGCTTGATTCTCTTACGGAAACATATATATCCATGGGTTTTAAGATTTTCCTTAGTCATGTATATTCCTAGGCGTTGAACATGTGGTTTTGGGTCTATTTCTTTGAGCAAGGGGTAGGTCTTGTCTATTATATATTTGGCTTATGGAAAGTTATCTGTGCTAATTTCAGTCTCTGGTTTTATGCAGCACCCCAACGCACCTTTCCCCATAAGCAATCACTAGTTGGTTTTCTAAATTTGAGACCCTGTTCTGTTTTGTAATTCAGTTCATGTGTAGTCAATTTTACATTCCGTGTATCAGTGATATCTTATGATGTTTCTATTTCTGTGTTACGTAGTTCACGTAGAATCACCGTACATGCATCCACTCACTAACCGCTACGGGCCTGATGACACAGATTTCATTGCTGAGTGATATTCCATTGTACATACGTGCCACAACTTCTTTATCCATTTTTTGCTTTCTGGGATATTTACCTGGTACTGTAGACGAGCTTCCTGTGAACACAGCCGTCCCAAACATTGGGGTGGCTGTCTGTTTTTGATTTTAATTTCCCTAAGCTATAGGACCATAAGTGCAAGTGCCATAGGCTGTGTTGCTTTATTTCTTTCGTGTTTCAGGAAACACCATACACTTCTCCAGGGTGGCTGTTGGCAATTTACATCCTGCCAATCGGCATAACAAAGCTCACTGTTCTCCATATCCTGCCATACCTTTCTGGATTTTCCACTATTTTCAGACGGACCTTTTGCCAGGGGGACAGTGAGACTTCATTGTAGTGCAGATTTCCTTTACAGGCTTGCTTGGTTGGCCAAAAAGTGCGTATGCATTTTTTCCTGAATATATTCAGGAAAAAACAAATACGTACTTTTTGGCCAAGTGCATCATTGTCGACGTTCTGCCTCATTTCCTATGCTTTCAAGGCAATTCCAGTCTACCCCCTGCAATCGTTTTCCTGAAATTCTGCCCCGCTTTCCAGTCCCCTTTGCAGGCTTACTTCAATATATTTTTGGAGGATAGCTGTCATTTATAACTCTGCAGGTTTGTGAATTACAGTGCCCCTGAGCTCCTTTCTTCAACACACTTTCTTGTGAGCTGGGCACAAAACCGCAGGATTGCTTCAGGCCCTAATCTTTTTCCAGCAGGGCACGCTGAGCCTTTGGTTAATTCCTCTTCCTTGTGGGAAATGAGCGTTACATTTCCCCGTGCAGACACCTATAGCTAGTCTCTCATTGGTTCTCCCTATTCCTGTTCATCTTGCACAGAAATTGCAAGCTGTGCCAAAGAGGAGGTTAAAGGCACAGAATCTCCATGCGGGGAGAGTGTTAGTAAAGCATCTGGAATGGTGAACCCGAGGACCAGGATATGAAAACTGAGATGCATTTTAAATCGTTTCCCAATCACACGGTGGACGATACTCTGGGTTTCCCATGCATGATTTAGCTGGAGGAAGAATCCCTTGAACCTGGAGAGTTTGGACCCATGGAATGGGTACCATGCAGTATGACTTCAAAGGGTCTGCATTTGCTCACCGAAACTCACCAATGCTATCAGCCTGAAGTGTCCAGCCTTATGTCTCAACCAGCTCTGTGTGTAGATGTGTTAAATCCCGGTTGCATCACATGCCCTGAGTGAATTATTTAAGAATTGCTCTCTATTTCACTGTCTTTGTGTTTTGTTTTCGAAATTTATTTTGATAATGGGATTTATCGGATTTTCACTGCTGCGTTTTGGCCGCTGTACACACGCTTGATTCTCTTACGGAGACATATATATCCATGGGTTTTAAGATTTTTCCTAGTCAGGTATATTCCTAGGCGTTGAATATGTGGTGTTGGGTCCATTTCGTTGGGCAAGGAGTAGGTCTTGTCCATTACATATTTGGCTTATGGAAAGTTATCTGTGCTAATTTCAGTCTCTGGTTTTATGCAGCACCCCAACGCACCTTTCCCCATAAGCAAGCACTAGTTGGTTTTCTAAATTTGAGACCCTGTTCTGTTTTGTAATTCAGTTCGTGTGTCGTCAAGTTTATATTCCGTGTATTAGTGATATCTTATGATGTTTCCTTTTCTGTGTGACGTAGTTCACGTAGAATCACCGTACCTGCATCCACTCACTATGCCGCTACGGGCCTGATGACACAGATTTCATTGCTGAGTGATATTGCATTGTACGCACCTTCCACAACTTCTTTATCCATTTTTTGCTTTCTGGGATATTTACCTGATACTGTAGACGAGCTTCTTGTGAACACAGCCGTCCCAAATATTGGGGCGGCTGTGTGTTTTTGATTTTAATTTCCGTAAGCTATAGGACCATAAGTGGAAGTGCCATAGGCTGTGTTGCTTTGTTTCTTACGTGTTTCAGGAAACACCATACACTTCTCCAGGGTGGCTGCTGGCAATTTACATCCCGCCAATCAGCATAACAAGGCTCCCTGTTCTCCATATCCTGTCCTACATTTCTGGATTTTACACTTTTTTCAGATGGCCCTTTTGCCCGGGGGGGTGGGGGTAGTGAGATTTCATTGTAGTGCAGATTTCCTTTACAGGCTTGCTTGGTTGGCCAAAAAGGATGTATGCGTTTTTTCCTGAATATATTCAGGAAAAAACGCATACGCCCTTTTTGGCCAAGTGCATCATTGTCGACGTTGTGCCTCTTTTCCTATGCTTTCAGGGCAATTCCAGTCTCCCCCCTGCAATGGTTTTCATGAAACTCTGCATCGCTTTCAAGTCCCCTTCGCAGGCTTACTTCAATATATTTTTGGAGGATACCTGTCATTTATAACTCTGTAGGTTTGTGAATTACAGTGCCCCTGAGCTCCTTTCTTCAACTCGCTTTCTTGTGAGCTGGGCACAAAACCGCAGGATTGCTTCAGGCCCTAATCTGTTTCCGGCAGGGCACGCTGAGCCTTTGGTTAATTCCTCTTCCTGGTGGGCAAAGAGCGTTACATTTGCCCGTGCAGACACCTATAGCTAGTCTCTCATTGGTTCTCCCTATTCCTGTTCATCTTGCACAGAAATTGCAAGCTGTGCCAAAGAGGAGATTAAAGGCACGGACTCTCCAAGCGGGGAGAGTTTTAGTAAAGCAACTGGAATGGTGAACCCGAGGACCAGGATAAGAAAACTGAGATGGATTTTAAATCGTTTCCCAATCACACGGTGGACGATACTCTGGGTTTCCCATGCATGTTTTAGCTGGAGGAAGAATCCCTTGAACCTGGAGAGTTGGGACCCATGCAATGTGTACCATGCAGTATGACTTCAAAGGGTCTGCATTTGCTCACCGAAACTCACCAATGCTATCAGCCTGAAGTGTCCAGCCTTATGTCTCAACCAGCTGTGGGTGTAGATGGGGTCAAACCCGGTTGCATCACATGCCCTGAGTGAATTGTTGAAGAATTGCTCTCTATTTCACTGTCTTTGTGTTTGAAATTTATTTTGATAATGGGATTTATCGGATTTTCACTGCTGCGTTTATGCCGCTGTACACACGCTTGATTCTCTTACGGAGACATATTAATCCATGGGTTTTAAGATTTTTCCTAGTCAGCTATATTCCTAGGCGTTGAATATGTGGTGTTGAGTCCATTTCGTTGTGCAAGGAGTAGGTCTTGTCTATTACATATTTGGCTTATGGAAAGTTATCTCTGCTAATTTCAGTCTCTGGTTTTATGCAGCATCCCAACGCACATTTCCCCAAAAGCAGGCACGAGTTGGTTTTCTAAATTTGAGACCCTGTTCTGTTTTGTAATTCAGTTCATGTGTAGTTAAATTTACATTCGGTGTATTAGTGATATCTTATGATGTTTCTTTTTCTGTGTGACGCAGTTCACGTAGAATCACCGTACCTGCATCCACTCACTATGCCGCTACGGGCCTGATGACACAGATTTCATTGCTGAGTGATATTGCATTGCACGTACGGGCCACAAATTCTTTATCCATTTTTTGCTTTCTGGGATATTTACCTGGTACTGTAGACGAGCTTCTTGGGAGCACAGCCGTCCCAAACTTTGGGGTGGATCTCTGTTTTTGATTTTAATTTCCCTAAGCAAGAGGACCATAAGTGCAATTGCCATAGGCTGTGTTCCTTTATTTCTTACGTGTTTCAGGAAACACCATACACTTCTCCAGGGTGGCTGTTGGCAATTTACATCCTCCCAATCAGCATAACAAGGCTCCCTGTTCTCCATATCCTGTCCTACCTTTCTGGATTTTACACTTTTTTCAGATTGCCCTTTTGCCAGAGGGGCAGTGAGACTTCATTGTAGTTCAGATTTCTTTACAGGCTTTCTTGGTTGGCCAAAAAGTGCATATTCGTTTTTTCCTGAATATATTCAGGAAAAAACGCATACGCCCTTTTTGGCCAAGTGCATCATTGTCGACGTTGTGCCTCTTTTCCTATGCTTTCAGGGGAATTCCAGTCTACCCCCTGCAATCGTTTTCCTGAAATTCTGCCTCACTTTCAAGTCCCCTTCTCAGGCTTACTTCAATATACTTTTGGAAGATAGCTGTCATTTATAACTCTGCAGGTTTGTGAATTACAGTGCCCCTGAGCTCCTTTCTTCAACTCGCTTTCTTGTGATCTGGGCACAAAACCGCAGGATTGCTTCAGGCACTAATCTGTTTCCAGCAGGGCATGCTGAGCCTTTGGTTAATTCCTCTTCCTGGTGGGAAATCAGCGTTACATTTGCCCGTGCAGACACCTACAGCTAGTCTCTCATTGGTTCTCCCTATTCCTGTTCATCTTGCACAGAAATTGCAAGCTGTGCCAAACAGGAGGTTAAAGGCACTGACTCTCCAAGCGGGGAGAGTGTTAGTAAAGCATCTGGAATGGTGAACCCGAGGACCAGGATACGAAAACTGAGATGCATTTTAAATCGTTTCCCAATCACACAGTGGACGATACTCTGGGTTTCCCATGCATGTTTTAGCTGGAGGAAGAATCCCTTGAACCTGGAGAGTTGGAACCCATGGATTGGGTACCATTCAGTATGACTTCAAAGGGTCTGCATTTGCTCTCCGAAACTCACCAATGCTATCAGCCTGACGTGTCCAGCCTTATGTCTCAACCAGCTCTGGGTGTAGATGTGTTCAATCCTGGTTGCATCACATGCGCTGAGTGAATTATTTAAGAATTGCTCTCTATTTCACTGTCTTTGTGTTTTGTTTTCGAAATTTATTTTGATAATGGGATTTATCGGATTTTCACTGCTGCTTTTATGCCGCTGTACACACGCTTGATTTTCTTACGGAGACATAAAAATCCATGGGTTTTAAGATGCTTCCTAGTCAGGTATATTCCTAGGCGTTGAATATGTGGTGTTGAGTCCATTTCGTTGAGGAAGGAGTAGGTCTTTTCTATTACATATTTGGCTTATGGAAAGTTATTTGTGCTAATTTCACTCTCTGGTTTTATGCAGCATCCCAATGCACATTTCCCCATAAGCAAGCACTAGTTGGTTGTCAAAATTTGAGACCCTGTTCTGTTTTGTAATTCAGTTCATGTGTAGTTAAATTTACATTCGGTGTATTAGTGATATCTTATGATGTTTCCTTTTCTGTGTGACGTAGTTCACGTAGAATCACCGTACCTGCATCCACTCACTATGCCGCTACGTGCCTGATGACACAGATTTCATTGCTGAGTGATATTGCATTGCACGTACGTGCCACAATTTCTTTTTCCATTTTTTGCTTTCGGGGATATTTACCTGGTACTGTAGACGAGCTTCTTGGGAACACAGCCGTCCCAAGCTTTGGGGTGGCTCTCTGGTTTTGATTTTAATTTCCCTAAGGAATAGGACCATAAGTGCAATTGCCATAGGCTGTGTTCCTTTATTTCTTACGTTTTTCAGGAAACACCATACACTTCTCCAGGGTGGCTGTTGGCAATTTACATCCTCCCAATCAGCATAACAAGGCTCCTTGTTCTCCATATCCTGTCCTAACTTTCTGGATTTTACACTTTTTTCAGATGGCCCTTTTGCCAGGGGGGCAGTGAGACTTCATTGTAGTGCAGATTTCCTTTACAGGCTTGCTTGGTTGGCCAAAAAGTGCATATGCGTTTTTTCCTGAATATATTCAGGAAAAAACGCATACGCCCTTTTTGGCCAAGTGCATCATTGTCGACGTTGTGCCTCTTTTCCTGTGCTTTCAGGGCAATTCCTTTCTACCCCCTGCAATCGTTTTCCTGAAATTCTGCCCCGCTTTCAAGTCCCCTTCGCAGGCTTGCCTCAATATACTTTTGGAAGATAGCTGTCATTTATAACTCTGCAGGTTTGTGAATTACAGTGCCCCTGACCTCTTTTCTTGAACTCGCTTTCTTGTGAGCTGGGCACAAAACCGCAGAAATGCTTTAGGCACTAATCTGTTTCCAGCAGGGCCCGCTGAACCTTTGCTAAATACCTCTTCCTGGTGGGGAATGAGCGTTACATTTGCGCGTGCAGACACCTACAGCTAGTCTCTCATTGGTTCTCCCTATTCCTGTTCATCTTGCACAGAAATTGCAAGCTGTGCCAAACACGAGGTTAAAGGAACTGACTCTCCAAGCGGGGAGAGTGTTAGTAAAGCATCTGGAATGGTGAACCCAAGGACCAGGATACGAAAACTGAGATGCATTTTAAATCATTTCCCAATCACACGGTGGACGATACTCTGGGTTTCCCATGCATGTTTTAGCTGGAGGAAGAATTCCTTGAACCTGGAGAGTTGGGACCCATGGAATGGGTACCATGCAGTATGACTTCAAAGGGTCTGCATTTGCTCACCGAAACTCACCAATGCTACCAGCCTGAAGTGTCCAGCCTTATGTCTCAACCAGCTCTGGGTGTAGATGTGGTCAATCCCGGTTGCATCACATGCCCTGAGTGAATTATTTAAGAATTGCTCTCTATTTCACTGTCTTTGTGTTTTGTTTTCGAAATTTATTTTGATAATGGGATTTATTGGATTTTCACTGCTGCGTTTATGCCGCTGAACACATGCTTGATTCTCTTACGGAGACATATAAATCCATGGGTTTTAAGATTCTTCCTAGTCAGGTATATTTCTAGGCGTTGAATTTGTGGTGTTGAGTCCATTTCGTTGAGCAAGGAGTAGGTCTTGTCTATTACATATTTGGCTTATGGAATGTTATCTGTGCTAATTTCAGGCTCTGGTTTTATGCAGCACCCCAAGGCACCTTTCCACATAAGCAAGCACTAGTTGGTTTTCTAAATTTGAGACCCTGTTCTGTTTTGTAATTCAGTTCATGTGTAGTCAAGTTTATATTCCGTGTATTAGTGATATCTTATGATGTTTCTTTTTCTGTGTGACGTAGTTCACGTAGAATCACCGTACCTGCATCCACTCACTATGCTGCTACGGGCCTGATGACACAGATTTCATTGCTGAGTGTTATTGCATTGCACGTACGTGCCACAACTTCTTTATACATTTTTTGCTTTCTGGGATATTTACCTGGTACTGTAGACGAGCTTCTTGGGAACACAGCCGTCCCAAATTTTGGGGTGGCTGTCTGTTTTTGATTTTAATTTCCCTAAGCAATAGGACCATAAGTGCAATTGCCATAGGATGTGTTGCTTTATTTCTTACGTGTTTCAGGAAACACCATAAACTTCTCCAGGGTGGCTGTTCACAATTTACATCCTGCCAATCAGCATAACAAGGCTCCATGTTCTCCATATCCTGTCCTACCTTTCTGGATTTTACACTTTTTTCAGATTGCCCTTTTGCCCGGGGGGGCAGTGAGATTTCATTGTAGTGCAGATTTCCTTTACAGGCTTGCTTGGTTGGCCAAAAAGGGCGTATGCGTTTTTTCCTGAATATATTCCGGAAAAAACGCATACGCCCTTTTTGGCCAAGTGCATCATTGTCGACGTTCTGCCTCTTTTCCTATGCTTTCAGGGCAATTCCAGTCTACCCCCTGCAATCGTTTTCCTGAAATTCTGCCCCGCTTTCAAGTCCCCTTCGCAGGCTTACTTCAATATATTTTTGGAGGATAGCTGTCATTTATAACTCTGCAGGTTTGTGAATTACAGTGCCCCTGAGCTCCTTTCTTCAACTCGCTTTCTTGTGAGCTGGGCACAAAACCGCAGGATTGCTTCAGGCCCTAATCTGTTTCTGGCAGGGCACGCTGAGCCTTTGGTTAATTCCTCTTCCTGGTGGGAAATGAGCATTACATTTTCCCGTGCAGACACCTATAGCTAGTCTCTCATTGGTTCTCCATATTCCTGATCATCTTGCACAGAAATTGCAAGCTGTGCCAAAGAGGAGGTTAAAGGCACTGACTCTCCAAGCGGGGAGAGTGTTAGTAAAGCATCTGGAATGGTGAACCCGAGGACCACAATACGAAAACTGAGATGCATTTTAAATCGTTTCCCAATCACACGGTGGACCATACTCTGGGTTTCCCATGCATGTTTTAACTGGAGGAAGAATCCCTTGAACCTGGAGAGTTGGGACCCATGGAATGGGTACCATGCAGTATGACTTCAAAGGGTCTGCATTTGCTCACCGAAACTCACCAATGCTATCAGCCTGAAGTGTCCAGCCTTATGTCTCAACCAGCTCTGGGTGTAGATGTGGTCAATCCCGGTTGCATCACATGCCCTGAGTGAATTAGTTAAGAATTGCTCTCTATTTCACTGTCTTTGTGTTTTGTTTTCGAAATTTATTTTGATAATGGGATTTATCGGATTTTCACTGCTGCGTTTCGGCCGCTGTACACACGCTTGATTCTCTTACGGAGACATATATATCCATGGGTTTTAAGATTCTTCCTAGTCAGGTATATTCCTAGGCGTTGAATATGTGGTGTTGGGTCCATTTCGTTGAGCAAGGAGTAGGTCTTGTCTATTACATATTTGGCTTATGGAAAGTTATCTGTGCTAATTTCAGTCTCTGGTTTTATGCAGCACCCCAAGGCACCTTTCCCCATAAGCAAGCACTAGTTGGTTTTCTAAATTTGAGACCCTGTTCTGTTTTGTAATTCAGTTCATGTGTAGTCAAGTTTACATTCCGTGTATTAGTGATATCTTATGATGTTTCTTTTTCTGTGTGACGTAGTTCACGTAGAATCACCGTACCTGCATCCACTCACTATGCCGCTACGGGCCTGATGACACAGATTTCATTGCTGAGTCATATTGCATTGCACGTACGTGCCACAACTTCTTTGTCCATTTTTTGCTTTCTGGGATATTTACCTGGTACTGTAGACGAGCTTCTTGGGAACACAGCCGTCCCAAACTTTGGGGTGGCTCTCTCTTTTTGATTTTAATTTCCCTAAGCAATAGGACCATAAGTGCAATTGCCATAGGCTGTGTTGCTTTATTTCTTACGTGTTTCAGGAAACACCATACACTTCTCCAGGGTGGCTGTTCACAATTTACATCCTGTCAATCAGCATAACAAGGCTCCCTGTTTTCCATATCCTGTCCTAACTTTCTGGATTTTACACTTTTTTCAGATGGCCCTTTTGCCCGGGGGGGGGCAGTGAGATTTCATTGTAGTGCAGATTTCCTTTACAGGCTTGCTTGGTTGGCCGAAAAGGGCGTATGCGTTTTTTCCTGAATATATTCAGGAAAAAACGCATATGCCCTTTTTGGCCAAGTGCATCATTGTCGACGTTGTGCCTCTTTTCCTATGCTTTCAGGGCAATTCCAGTCTACGCCCTGCAATCGTTTTCCTGAAATTCTGCCCCGCTTTCAAGTCCCCTTCGCAGGCTTACTTCAATATACTTTTGGAAGATAGCTGTCATTTATAACTCTGCAGGTTTGTGAATTACAGTGCCCCTGAGCTCCTTTCTTCAACTCGCTTTCTTGTGAGCTGGGCACAAAACCGCAGGATTGCTTCAGGCACTAATCTGTTTCCAGCAGGGCACGCTGAGCCTTTGGTTAATTCCTCTTCCTGGTGGGAAATGAGCGTTACATTTGCCCGTGCAGACACCTACAGCTAGTCTCTCATTGGTTATCCCTATTCTTGTTCATCTTGCACAGAAATTGCAAGCTGTGCCAAAGAGGAGGTTAAAGGCACTGACTCTCCAAGCGGGGAGAGTGTTAGTAAAGCATCTGGAATGGTGAACCCGAGGACCAGGATACGAAAACTGAGATGCATTTTAAATCGTTTCCCAATCACGCGGTGGACGATACTCTGGGTTTCCCATGCATGTTTTAGCTGGAGGAAGAATCCCTTGAACCTGGAGAGTTGGGACCCATGGAATGGGTACCATGCAGTATGACTTCAAAGGGTCTGCATTTGCTCACCGAAACTCACCAATGCTAGCAGCCTGAAGTGTCCAGCCTTATGTCTCAACCAGCTCTGGGTGTAGATGTGTTATATCCCGGTTGCATCACATGCCCTGAGTGAATTATTTAAGAATTGCTCTCTATTTCACTGTCTTTGTGTTTTGTTTTCGAAATTTATTTTGATAATGGGATTTATCGGATTTTCACTGCTGCGTTTCAGCCGCTGTACACACGCTTGATTCTCTTACGGAGACATATATATCCATGGGTTTTAAGATTATTCCTAGTCAGGTATATTCCTAGCAGTTGAATATGTGGTGTTGGGTCCATTTCGTTGAGCAAGGAGTAGGTCTTGTCTATTACATATTTGGCTTATGGAAAGTTATCTGTGCTAATTTCAGTCTCTGGTTTTATGCAGCACCCCAAGGCACCTTTCCCCATAAGCAAGCACTAGTTGGTTTTCTAAATTTGAGACCCTGTTCTGTTTTGTAATTCAGTTCATGTGTAGTCAAGTTTACATTCCGTGTATTAGTGATATCTTATGATGTTTCTTTTTCTGTGTGACGTAGTTCACGTAGAATCACTGTACCTGCATCCACTCACTATGCCGCTACGGGCCTGATGACACAGATTTCATTGCTGAGTGATATTGCATTGCACGTACGTGCCACAAATTCTTTATCCATTTTTTGCTTTCTGGGATATTTACCTGGTACTGTAGACGAGCTTCTTGGGAACACAGCCATCCCAAAATTTGGGGTGGATGTCTGTTTTTGATTTTAATTTCCCTAAGCAAGAGGACCATAAGTGCAATTGCCATAGGCTGTGTTCCTCTATTTCTTACGTGTTTCAGGAAACACCATACACTTCTCCAGGGTGGCTGCTGGCAATTTACATCCTGCCAATCAGCATAACAAGGCTCCCTGTTCTCCATATCCTGTCCTACCTTTCTGGATTTTACACTTTTTTCAGATGGCCCTTTTGCCCGGGGGGTAGTGAGACTTCATTGTAGTGCAGATTTCCTTTACAGGCTTACTTGGTTGGCCAAAAAGGGCGTATGCGTTTTTTCCTGAATATATTCAGGAAAAAATGCATACGCCCTTTTTGGCCAAGTGCAGTATTGTCGACGTTCTGCCTATTTCCTATGCTTTCAGGGCAATTCCAGTCTACCCCCTGCAATCGTTTTCCTGAAACTCTGCCCCGCTTTCAAGTCCCCTTCGCAGGCTTACTTCAATATATTTTTGGAGGATAGCTGTCATTTATAACTCTGCAGGTTTGTGAATTACAGTGCCCCTGAGCTCCTTTCTTCAACTCGCTTTCTTGTGAGCTGGGCACAAAACCACAGGATTGCTTCAGGCTCTAATCTGTTTCCGGCAGGGCACGCTGAACCTTTGGTTAATTCCTCTTCCTGGTGGGAAATGAGCATTATATTTGCCCGTGCAGACACCTATAGCTAGTCTCTCATTGGTTCTCCCTATTCCTGTTCATCTTGCAGAGAAATTGCAAGCTGTGCCAAAGAGGAGGTTAAGGGCACTGACTCTCCAAGCGGGGAGAGTGTTAGTAAAGCATCTGGAATGGTGAACCCGAGGACCAGGATACGAAAACTGAGATGCATTTTAAATCGTTTCCCAATCACACGGTGGACGATACTCTGGGTTTCCCATGCTTGTTTTAGCTTGAGGAAGAATCCCTTGAACCTGGAGTGTTGGGACCCATGGAATGGGTTCCATGCAGTATGACTTCAAAGGGTCTGCATTTGCTCAGCGAAACTCACCAATGCTATCAGCCTGAAGTGTCCAGCCTTATGTCTCAACCAGCTCTGGGTGTAGATGTGGTCAATCCCGGTTGCATCACATGCCCTGAGTGAATTATTTAAGAATTGCTCTCTATTTCACTGTCTTTGTGTTTTGTTTTCGAAATTTATTTTGATAATGGGATTTATCGGATTTTCACTGCTGCGTTTCGGCCGCTGTACACACGCTTGATTCTCTTACGGAGACATATATATCCATGGGTTTTAAGATTCTTCCTAGTCAGGTATATTCCTAGGCGTTGAATATGTGGTGTTGGGTCCATTTCGTTGAGCAAGGAGTAGGTCTTGTCTATTACATATTTGGCTTATGGAAAGTTATCTGTGCTAATTTCAGTCTCTGGTTTTATGCAGCACCCCAACGCGCCTTTCCCCATAAGCAAGCACTAGTTGGTTTTCTAAATTTGAGACCCTGTTCTGTTTTGTAATTCAGTTCATGTGTAGTCAAGTTTACATTCCGTGTATTAGCGATATCTTATGATGTTTCTTTTTCTGTGTGACGTAGTTCACGTAGAATATCCGTACCTGCATCCACTCACTATGCCGCTACGGGCCTGATGACACAGATTTCATTGCTGAGTGATATTGCATTGTACGTACGTGCCACAACTTCTTTATCAATTTTTTGCTTTCTGGGATATTTACCTGATACTGTAGACGAGCTTCTTGTGAACACAGCCGTCCCAAATATTGAGGTGGCTGTCTGTTTTTGATTTTAATTTCCGTAAGCTATAGGACCATAAGTGGAAGTGCCATAGGCTGTGTTGCTTTGTTTCTTACGTGTTTCTGGAAACACCATACACTTCTCCAGGGTGGCTGCTGGCAATTTACATCCTGCCAATCAGCATAACAAGGCTCCCTGTTCTCCACATCCTGTCCTACCTTTCTGGATTTTACACTTTTTTCAGATGGCCCTTTTGCCCGGGGGGCAGTGAGACTTCATTGTAGTGCAGATTTCCTTTTCAGGCTTGCTTGGTTGGCCAAAAAGTGCGTATGCTTTTTTTCCTGAATATATTCAGGAAAAAATGCATACGCCCTTTTTGGCCAAGTGCATCATTGTCGACGTTCTGCCTCTTTTCCTATGCTTTCAGGGCAATTCCAGTCTACCCCCTGCAATCGTTTTCCTGAAATTCTGCCCCGCTTTCAAGTCCCCTTCGCAGGCTTACTTCAATATATTTTTGGAGGATAGCTGTCATTTATAACTCTGCAGGTTTGTGAATTACAGTGCCCCTGAGCTCCTTTCTTCAACTCGCTTTCTTGTGAGCTGGGCACAAAACCGCAGGATTGCTTCAGGCCCTAATCTGTTTCCAGCAGGGCACACTGAGCCTTTGTTTAATTCCTCTTCCTGGTGGGCAATGAGCGTTACATTTGCCCGTGCAGACACCTACAGCTAGTCTCTCATTGGTTCTCCCTATTCCTGTTCATCTTGCACAGAAATTGCAAGCTGTGCCAAACAGGAGGTTAAAGGCACTGACTCTCCAAGCGGGGAGAGTGTTAGTAAAGCATCTGGAATGGTGAACCCGAGGACCAGGATACGAAAACTGAGATGCATTTTAAATCGTTTCCCAATCACACGGTGGACGATACTCTGGGTTTCCTATGCATGTTTTAGCTGGAGGAAGAATCCCTTGAACCTGGAGAGTTGGGACCCATGGAATGGGTACCATGCAGTGTGATGTCTAAGGGTCTGCATTTGCTCACCGAAACTCACCAATTCTATCACCCTGAAGTGTCCAGCCTTATGTCTCAACCAGCTCTGGGTGTAGATGTGGTCAATCCCGGTTGCATCACATGCCCTGAGTGAATTATTTAAGAATTGCTCTCTATTTCACTGTCTTTGTGTTTTGTTTTCGAAATTTATTTTGATAATGGGATTTATCGGATTTTCACTGCTGCGTTTCGGCCGCTGTACACACGCTTGATTCTCTTACGGAGACATATATATCCAAGGGTTTTAAGATTCTTCCTAGTCAGGTATATTCCTAGGAGTTGAATATGTGGTGTTGGGTCCATTTCGTTGAGCAAGGAGTAGGTCTTGTCTATTACATATTTGGCTTATGGAAAGTTATCTGTGCTAATTTCAGTCTCTGGTTTTATGCAGCACCCCAACGCACCTTTCCCCATAAGCAAGCACTAGTTGGTTTTCTAAATTTTACCGTGTTCTGTTTTGTAGTTCAGTTCATGTGTAGTCAAGTTTACATTCCGTGTATTAGTGATATCTTATGATGTTTCTTTTTCTGTGTGACGTAGTTCACGTAGAATCACCGTAACTGCATCCACTCACTATGCCGCTACGGGCCTGATGACACAGATTTCATTGCTGAGTGATACTGCATTGCACGTACGTGCCACAACTTCTTTATCCATTTTTTGCTTTCTGGGATATTTACCTGGTACTGTAGACGAGCTTCTTGGGAACACAGCCATCCCAAAATTTGGGGTGGATGTCTGTTTTTGATTTTAATTTCCCTAAGCAAGAGGACCATAAGTGCAATTGCCATAGGCTGTGTTCCTCTATTTCTTACGTGTTTCAGGAAACACCATACACTTCTCCAGGGTGGCTGCTGGCAATTTACATCCTGCCAATCAGCATAACAAGGCTCCCTGTTCTCCATATCCTGTCCTACCTTTCTTGATTTTACACTTTTTTCAGATGGCCCTTTTGCCCGGGGGGTAGTGAGACTTCATTGTAGTGCAGATTTCCTTTACAGGCTTGCTTGGTTGGCCAAAAAGGGCGTATGCGTTTTTTCCTGAATATATTCAGGAAAAAATGCATACGCCCTTTTTGGCCAAGTGCAGTATTGTCGACGTTCTGCCTATTTCCTATGCTTTCAGGGCAATTCCAGTCTACCCCCTGCAATCGTTTTCCTGAAACTCTGCCCCGCGTTCAAGTCCCCTTCGCAGGCTTACTTCAATATATTTTTGGAGGATAGCTGTCATTTATAACTCTGCAGGTTTGTGAATTACAGTGCCCCTGAGCTCCTTTCTTCCACTCGCTTTCTTGTGAGCTGGGCACAAAACCACAGGATTGCTTCAGGCTCTAATCTGTTTCCGGCAGGGCACGCTGAACCTTTGTTTAATTCCTCTTCCTGGTGGGCAATGAGCGTTACATTTGCCCGTGCAGACACCTACAGCTAGTCTCTCATTGGTTCTCCCTATTCCTGTTCATCTTGCACAGAAATTGCAAGCTGTGCCAAACAGGAGGTTAAAGGCACTGACTCTCCAAGCGGGGAGAGTGTTAGTAAAGCATCTGGAATGGTGAACCCGAGGACCAGGATACGAAAACTGAGATGCATTTTAAATCGTTTCCCAATCACACGGTGGACGATACTCTGGGTTTCCTATGCATGTTTTAGCTGGAGGAAGAATCCCTTGAACCTGGAGAGTTGGGACCCATGGAATGGGTACCATGCAGTGTGATGTCAAAGGGTCTGCATTTGCTCACCGAAACTCACCAATGCTATCACCCTGAAGTGTCCAGCCTTATGTCTCAACCAGCTCTGGGTGTAGATGTGGTCAATCCCGGTTGCATCACATGCCCTGAGTGAATTATTTAAGAATTGCTCTCTATTTCACTGTCTTTGTGTTTTGTTTTCGAAATTTATTTTGATAATGGGATTTATCGGATTTTCACTGCTGCGTTTCGGCCGCTGTACACACGCTTGATTCTCTTACGGAGACATATATATCCATGGGTTTTAAGATTCTTCCTAGTCAGGTATATTCCTAGGCGTTGAATATGTGGTGTTGGGTCCATTTCGTTGAGCAAGGAGTAGGTCTTGTCTATTACATATTTGGCTTAAGGAATGTTATCTGTGCTAATTTCAGTCTCTGGTTTTATGCAGCACCCCACGGCACCTTTCCCCATAAGCAAACACTAGTTGGTTTTCTAAATTTGAGACCCTGTTCTGTTTTGTAATTCAGTTCATGTGTAGTCAAGTTTACATTCCGTGTATTAGTGATATCATATGATGTTTCTTTTTCTGTGTGACGTAGTTCACGTTGAATCACCGTACCTGCATCCACTCACTATGCCACTACGGGCCTGATGACACAGATTTCATTGCTGAGTGATATTGCATTGTACGTACGTGCCACAACTGCTTTATCCATTTTGTGCTTTCTGGGATATTTACCTGATACTGTAGACGAGCTTCTTGTGAACACAGCCGTCCCAAATATTGGGGTGGCTGTCTGTTTTTGATTTTAATTTCCGTAAGCTATAGGACCATAAGTGGAAGTGCCATAGGCTGTGTTGCTTTGTTTCTAACGTGTTTCAGGAAACACCATACACTTCTCCAGGGTGGCTGCTGGCAATTTACATCCTGCCAATCAGCATAACAAGGCTCCCTGTTCTCCATATCCTGTCCTACCTTTCTGGATTTTACACTTTTTACAGATGGCCCTTTTGCCTGGGGGGCAGTGAGACTTCATTGTAGTGCAGATTTCCTTTACAGGCTTGCTTGGTTGGCCAAAAAGGGCGTATGCGTTTTTTCGTGAATATATTCAGGAAAAAACGCATACGCCCTTTTTGGCCAAGTGCATCATTGTCGACGTTCTGCCTATTTTCCTATGCTTTCAGGGTAATTCCAGTCTACCCCCTGCAATGGTTTTCATGAAACTCTGCCCCGCTTTCAAGTCCCCTTCGCAGGCTTACTTCAATATATTTTTTGAGGATAGCTGTCATTTATAACTCTGCAGGTTTGTCAATTACAGTGCCCCTGAGCTCCTTTCTTCAACTCGCTTTCTTGTGAGCTGGGCACAAAACCGCAGGATTGCTTCAGGCCATAATCTGTTTCCGGCAGGGCACGCTGAGCCATTGGTTAATTCCTCTTCCTGGTGGGAAATGAGCGTTACATTTGCCCGTGCAGACACCTATAGCTAGTCTCTCATTGGTTCTCCCTATTCCTGTTCATCTTGCACAGAATTTGCAAGCTGTGCCAAAGAGGAGGTTAATGGCACTGACTCTCCAAGCGGGGAGAGTGTTAGTAAAGCCTCTGGAATGGTGAACCCGAGGACCAGGATACGAAAACTGAGATGCATTTTAAATCGTTTCCCAATCACACGGTGGACGAGACTCTGGGATTCCCATGCATGTTTTAGCTGGAGGAAGAATCCCTTGAACCTGGAGAGTTGGGACCCATGGAATGGGTACCATGCTGTATGACTTCAAAGCGTCTGCATTTGCTAACCGAAACTCACCAATGCTATCAGCCCGAAGTGTCCAGCCTTATGTCTCCACCAGCTCTGGGAGTAGATGTGGTCAATCCCGGTTGCATCACATGCCCTGAGTTAATTATTTAAGAATTGCTCTCTATTTCACTGTCTTTGTGTTTTGTTTTTGAAATTTATTTTGATAATGGGATTTATCGGATTTTCACTGCTGCGTTTCGGCCACAGTACACACGCTTGATTCTCTTATGGAGACATATATATCCATGGGTTTTAAGATTCTTCCTAGTCAGGTATATTCCTAGGCGTTGAATATGTGGTGTTGGGTCCATTTGGTTGAGCAAGGAATAGGTCTTGTCTATTACAAATTTGGCTTATGGAAAGTTATCTGTGCTAATTTCAGTCTCTGGTTTTATGCAGCACCCCAAGGCACCTTTCCCCATAAGCAAGCACTAGTTGGTTTTCTAAATTTTAGACCCTGTTCTGTTTTGTAATTCAGTTCATGTGTAGTCAAGTTTACATTCCGTGTATTAGTGATATCTTATGATGTTTCTTTTTCTGTGTGACGTAGTTCACGTAGAATCACCGTACCTGCATCCACTCACTATGCCGCTACGGGCCTGATGACACAGATTTCATTGCTGAGTGATATTGCATTGCACGTACGTGCCACAACTTCTTTATCCATTTTTTGCTATCTGGGATATTTACCTGGTACTGTACACGAGCTTCTTGGGAACACAGCCGTCCCAAACTTTGGGGTGGCTCTCTGTTTTTGATTTTAATTTCCCTAAGCAATAGGACCATAAGTGCAATTGCCATAGGCTGTGTTGCTTTATTTCTTACGTGTTTCAGGAAACACCATACACTTCTCCAGGGTGGCAGTTCACAATTTACATCCTGCCAATCAGCATAAAAAGGCTCCCTGTTCTCCATATCCTGTCCTACCTTTCTGGGTTTTACACTTTTCTCAGATGGCCCTTTTGCCCAGGGGGGGCAGTGAGATTTCATTGTAGTGCAGATTTCCTTTACAGGCTTGCTTGGTTGGCCAAAAAGGGCGTATGCGTTTTTTCCTGAATATATTCAGGAAAAAACGCATACGCCCTTTTTGGCCAAGTGCATCATTGTCGACGTTGTGCCTCTTTTCCTATGCTTTCAGGGCAATTCCAGTCTACCCCCTGCAATCGTTTTCCTGAAATTCTGCCCCGCTTTCAAGTCCCCTTCGCAGGCTTACTTCAATATATTTTTTTGCGGATAGCTGTCATTTATAACTCTGCAGGTTTGTGAATTACAGTGCACCTGAGCCCCTTTCTTCAACTCGCTTTCTTGTGAGCTGGGCACAAAACCGCAGGATTTCTTCAGGCCCTAATCTGTTTCCAGCAGGGCACACTGAGCCTTTGTTTAATTCCTCTTCCTGGTGGGCAATGAGCGTTACATTTGCCCGTGCAGACACCTACAGCTAGTCTCTCATTGGTTCTCCCTATTCCTGTTCATCTTGCACAGAAATTGCAAGCTGTGCCAAACAGGAGGTTAAAGGCACTGACTCTCCAAGCGGGGAGAGTGTTAGTAAAGCATCTGGAATGGTGAACCCGAGGACCAGGATACGAAAACTGAGATGCATTTTAAATCGTTTCCCAATCACACGGTGGACGATACTCTGGGTTTCCCATGCATGTTTTAGCTGGAGGAAGAATCCCTTGAACCTGGAGAGTTGGGACCCATGGAATGGGTACCATGCAGTATGACTTCAAAGGGTCTGCATTTGCTCACCGAAACTCACCAATGCTATCAGGCTGAAGTGTCCAGCCTTATGTCTCAACCAGCTCTGGGTGTAGATGTGGTCAATCCCGGTTGCATCACATGCCCTGAGTGAATTATTTAAGAATTGCTCTCTATTTCACTGTCTTTGTGTTTTGTTTTCGAAATTTATTTTGATAATGGGATTTATCGGATTTTCACTGCTGCGTTTCGGCCGCTGTACACACGCTTGATTCTCTTACGGAGACATATATATCCATGGGTTTTAAGATTTTTCCTAGTCAGGTATATTCCTAGGCGTTGAATATGTGGTGTTGGGTCCATTTCGTTGAGCAAGGAGTAGGTCTTGTCTATTACATATTTGGCTTATGGAAAGTTATCTGTGCTAATTTCAGTCTCTGGATTTATGCAGCAACCCAATGCACCTTTCCCCATAAGCAAGCACTAGTTGGTTTACTAAATTTGAGACCCTGTTCTGTTTTGTAATTCAGTTCATGTGTAATCAAGTTTACATTCCGTGTATCAGTGATATCTTATGATGTTTCTTTTTCTGTGTGACGTAGTTCACGTAGAATCACCGTACCTGCATCCACTCACTATGCCGCTACGGGCCTGATGACACAGATTTCATTGCTGAGTGATATTGCATTGTACGTACGTGCCACAACTTCTTTATCCATTTTTTGCTTTCTGGGATATTTACCTGATACTGTAGACGAGCTTCTTGTGAACACAGCCGTCCCAAATATTGGGGTGGCTGTCTGTTTTTGATTTTAATTTCCGTAAGCTATAGGACCCTAAGTGGAAGTGCCATAGGCTGTGTTGCTTTGTTTCTTACGTGTTTCAGGAAACACCATACACTTCTCCAGGGTGGCTGCTGGCAATTTACATACTGCCAATCAGCATAACAAGGCTCCCTGTTCTCCATATCCTGTCCTACCTTTCTGGATTTTACACTTTTTTCAGATGGCCCTTTTGCCCGGGGGGCAGTGAGACTTCATTTTAGTGCAGATTTCCTTTACAGGCTTGCTTGGTTGACCAAAAAGGGCGTATGAGTTTTTTCCTGAATATATTCAGGAAAAAATGCATACGCCCTTTTTGGCCAAGTGCAGCATTGTCGACGTTCTGCCTATTTCCTATGCTTTCAGGGCAATTCCAGTCTACCCCCTGCAATGGTTTTCCTGAAACTCTGCCCCGCTTTCAAGTCCCCTTCGCAGGCTTACTTCAATATATTTTTGGAGGATAGCTGTCATTTATAACTCTGCAGGTTTGTGAAATACAGTGCCCCTGAGCTCCTTTCTTCCACTCGCTTTCTTGTGAGCGGGGCACAAAACCACAGGATTGCTTCAGGCCCTAATCTGTTTCCGGCAGGGCACGCTGAACCTTTGGTTAATTCCTCTTCCTGGTGGGAAATGAGCATTATATTTGCCCGTGCAGACACCTATAGCTAGTCTCTCATTGGTTCTCCCTATTCCTGTTCATCTTGCAGAGAAATTGCAAGCTGTGCCAAAGAGGAGGTTAAAGGCACTGACTCTCCAAGCGGGGAGAGTGTTAGTAAAGCATCTGGAATGGTGAACCCGAGGACCAGGATACGAAAATTGAGATGCATTTTAAATCGTTTCTCAATCACACGGTGGACGATACTCTGGATTTCCCATGCACGTTTTAGCTGGAGGAAGAATCCCTTGAACCTGGAGAGTTGGGACCCATGGAATGGGTACCATGCAGTATGACTTCAAAGGGTCTGCATTTGCTCACCGAAACTCACCAATGCTATCAGCCTGAAGTGTCCAGCCTTATGTCTCAAACAGCTGTGAGTGTATATGTGGTCAATCCCGGTTGCATCACATGCCCTGAGTGAATTATTTAAGAATTGCTCTCTATTTCACTGTCTTTGTGTTTTGTTTTCGAAATTTATTTTGATAATGGGATTTATCGGATTTTCACTGCTGCGTTTCGGCCGCTGTACACACGCTTGATTCTCTTACGGAGACATATATATCCTTGGGTTTTAAGATTTTTCCTAGTCAGGTATATTCCTAGGCGTTGAATATGTGGTGTTGGGTCCATTTCGTTGAGCAAGGAGTAGGTCTTGTCTATTACATATTTGGCTTATGGAAAGTTATCTGTGCTAATTTCAGTCTCTGGATTTATGCAGCAACCCAATGCACCTTTCCCCATAAGCAAGCACTAGTTGGTTTACTAAATTTGAGACCCTGTTCTGTTTTGTAATTCAGTTCATGTGTAATCAAGTTTACATTCCGTGTATCAGTGATATCTTATGATGTTTCTTTTTCTGTGTGACGTAGTTCACGTAGAATCACCGTACCTGCATCCACTCACTATGCCGCTACGGGCCTGATGACACAGATTTCATTGCTGAGTGATATTGCATTGTACGTATGTGCCACAACTTCTTTATCCATTTTTTGCTTTCTGGGATATTTACCTGATACTGTAGACGAGCTTCTTGTGAACACAGCCGTCCCAAATATTGGGGTGGCTGTCTGTTTTTGATTTTAATTTCCGTAAGCTATAGGACCCTAAGTGGAAGTGCCATAGGCTGTGTTGCTTTGTTTCTTACGTGTTTCAGGAAACACCATACACTTCTCCAGGGTGGCTGCTGGCAATTTACATACTGCCAATCAGCATAACAAGGCTCCCTGTTCTCCATATCCTGTCCTACCTTTCTGGATTTTACACTTTTTTCAGATGGCCCTTTTGCCCGGGGGGCAGTGAGACTTCATTTTAGTGCAGATTTCCTTTACAGGCTTGCTTGGTTGGCCAAAAAGGGCGTATGAGTTTTTTCCTGAATATATTCTGGAAAAAATGCATACGCCCTTTTTGGCCAAGTGCAGCATTGTCGACGTTCTGCCTATTTCCTATGCTTTCAGGGCAATTCCAGTCTACCCCCTGCAATGGTTTTCCTGAAACTCTGCCCCGCTTTCAAGTCCCCTTCGCAGGCTTACTTCAATATATTTTTGGAGGATAGCTGTCATTTATAACTCTGCAGGTTTGTGAAATACAGTGCCCCTGAGCTCCTTTCTTCCACTCGCTTTCTTGTGAGCGGGGCACAAAACCACAGGATTGCTTCAGGCCCTAATCTGTTTCCGGCAGGGCACGCTGAACCTTTGGTTAATTCCTCTTCCTGGTGGGAAATGAGCGTTATATTTGCCCGTGCAGACACCTATAGCTAGTCTCTCATTGGTTCTCCCTATTCCTGTTCATCTTGCAGAGAAATTGCAAGCTGTGCCAAAGAGGAGGTTAAAGGCACTGACTCTCCAAGCGGGGAGAGTGTTAGTAAAGCATCTGGAATGGTGAACCCGAGGACCAGGATACGAAAATTGAGATGCATTTTAAATCGTTTCTCAATCACACGGTGGACGATACTCTGGATTTCCCATGCACGTTTTAGCTGGAGGAAGAATCCCTTGAACCTGGAGAGTTGGGACCCATGGAATGGGTACCATGCAGTATGACTTCAAAGGGTCTGCATTTGCTCACCGAAACTCACCAATGCTATCAGCCTGAAGTGTCCAGCCTTATGTCTCAAACAGCTGTGAGTGTATATGTGGTCAATCCCGGTTGCATCACATGCCCTGAGTGAATTATTTAAGAATTGCTCTCTATTTCACTGTCTTTGTGTTTTGTTTTCGAAATTTATTTTGATAATGGGATTTATCGGATTTTCACTGCTGCGTTTCGGCCGCTGTACACACGCTTGATTCTCTTACGGAGACATATATATCCTTGGGTTTTAAGATTTTTCCTAGTCAGGTATATTCCTAGGCGTTGAATATGTGGTGTTGGGTCCATTTCGTTGAGCAAGGAGTAGGTCTTGTCTATTACATATTTGGCTTATGGAAAGTTATCTGTGCTAATTTCAGTCTCTGGATTTATGCAGCAACCCAATGCACCTTTCCCCATAAGCAAGCACTAGTTGGTTTACTAAATTTGAGACCCTGTTCTGTTTTGTAATTCAGTTCATGTGTAATCAAGTTTACATTCCGTGTATCAGTGATATCTTATGATGTTTCTTTTTCTGTGTGACGTAGTTCACGTAGAATCACCGTACCTGCATCCACTCACTATGCCGCTACGGGCCTGATGACACAGATTTCATTGCTGAGTGATATTGCATTGTACGTATGTGCCACAACTTCTTTATCCATTTTTTGCTTTCTGGGATATTTACCTGATACTGTAGACGAGCTTCTTGTGAACACAGCCGTCCCAAATATTGGGGTGGCTGTCTGTTTTTGATTTTAATTTCCGTAAGCTATAGGACCCTAAGTGGAAGTGCCATAGGCTGTGTTGCTTTGTTTCTTACGTGTTTCAGGAAACACCATACACTTCTCCAGGGTGGCTGCTGGCAATTTACATACTGCCAATCAGCATAACAAGGCTCCCTGTTCTCCATATCCTGTCCTACCTTTCTGGATTTTACACTTTTTCCAGATGGCCCTTTTGCCCGGGGGGCAGTGAGACTTCATTTTAGTGCAGATTTCCTTTACAGGCTTGCTTGGTTGGCCAAAAAGGGCGTATGAGTTTTTTCCTGAATATATTCTGGAAAAAATGCATACGCCCTTTTTGGCCAAGTGCAGCATTGTCGACGTTCTGCCTATTTCCTATGCTTTCAGGGCAATTCCAGTCTACCCCCTGCAATGGTTTTCCTGAAACTCTGCCCCGCTTTCAAGTCCCCTTCGCAGGCTTACTTCAATATATTTTTGGAGGATAGCTGTCATTTATAACTCTGCAGGTTTGTGAAATACAGTGCCCCTGAGCTCCTTTCTTCCACTCGCTTTCTTGTGAGCGGGGCACAAAACCACAGGATTGCTTCAGGCCCTAATCTGTTTCCGGCAGGGCACGCTGAACCTTTGGTTAATTCCTCTTCCTGGTGGGAAATGAGCATTATATTTGCCCGTGCAGACACCTATAGCTAGTCTCTCATTGGTTCTCCCTATTCCTGTTCATCTTGCAGAGAAATTGCAAGCTGTGCCAAAGAGGAGTTTAAAGGCACTGACTCTCCAAGCGGGGAGAGTGTTAGTAAAGCATCTGGAATGGTGAACCCGAGGACCAGGATACGAAAACTGAGATGCATTTTAAATCGTTTCTCAATCACACGGTGGACGATACTCTGGATTTCCCATGCACGTTTTAGCTGGAGGAAGAATCCCTTGAACCTGGAGAGTTGGGACCCATGGAATGGGTACCATGCAGTATGACTTCAAAGGGTCTGCATTTGCTCACCGAAACTCACCAATGCTATCAGCCTGAAGTGTCCAGCCTTATGTCTCAAACAGCTGTGAGTGTATATGTGGTCAATCCCGGTTGCATCACATGCCCTGAGTGAATTATTTAAGAATTGCTCTCTATTTCACTGTCTTTGTGTTTTGTTTTCGAAATTTATTTTGATAATGGGATTTATCGGATTTTCACTGCTGCGTTTCGGCCGCTGTACACACGCTTGATTCTCTTACGGAGACATATATATCCTTGGGTTTTAAGATTTTTCCTAGTCAGGTATATTCCTAGGCGTTGAATATGTGGTGTTGGGTCCATTTCGTTGAGCAAGGAGTAGGTCTTGTCTATTACATATTTGGCTTATGGAAAGTTATCTGTGCTAATTTCAGTCTCTGGATTTATGCAGCAACCCAATGCACCTTTCCCCATAAGCAAGCACTAGTTGGTTTACTAAATTTGAGACCCTGTTCTGTTTTGTAATTCAGTTCATGTGTAATCAAGTTTACATTCCGTGTATCAGTGATATCTTATGATGTTTCTTTTTCTGTGTGACGTAGTTCACGTAGAATCACCGTACCTGCATCCACTCACTATGCCGCTACGGGCCTGATGACACAGATTTCATTGCTGAGTGATATTGCATTGTACGTATGTGCCACAACTTCTTTATCCATTTTTTGCTTTCTGGGATATTTACCTGATACTGTAGACGAGCTTCTTGTGAACACAGCCGTCCCAAATATTGGGGTGGCTGTCTGTTTTTGATTTTAATTTCCGTAAGCTATAGGACCCTAAGTGGAAGTGCCATAGGCTGTGTTGCTTTGTTTCTTACGTGTTTCAGGAAACACCATACACTTCTCCAGGGTGGCTGCTGGCAATTTACATACTGCCAATCAGCATAACAAGGCTCCCTGTTCTCCATATCCTGTCCTACCTTTCTGGATTTTACACTTTTTTCAGATGGCCCTTTTGCCCGGGGGGCAGTGAGACTTCATTTTAGTGCAGATTTCCTTTACAGGCTTGCTTGGTTGGCCAAAAAGGGCGTATGAGTTTTTTCCTGAATATATTCTGGAAAAAATGCATACGCCCTTTTTGGCCAAGTGCAGCATTGTCGACGTTCTGCCTATTTCCTATGCTTTCAGGGCAATTCCAGTCTACCCCCTGCAATGGTTTTCCTGAAACTCTGCCCCGCTTTCAAGTCCCCTTCGCAGGCTTACTTCAATATATTTTTGGAGGATAGCTGTCATTTATAACTCTGCAGGTTTGTGAAATACAGTGCCCCTGAGCTCCTTTCTTCCACTCGCTTTCTTGTGAGCGGGGCACAAAACCACAGGATTGCTTCAGGCCCTAATCTGTTTCCGGCAGGGCACGCTGAACCTTTGGTTAATTCCTCTTCCTGGTGGGAAATGAGCGTTATATTTGCCCGTGCAGACACCTATAGCTAGTCTCTCATTGGTTCTCCCTATTCCTGTTCATCTTGCAGAGAAATTGCAAGCTGTGCCAAAGAGGAGGTTAAAGGCACTGACTCTCCAAGCGGGGAGAGTGTTAGTAAAGCATCTGGAATGGTGAACCCGAGGACCAGGATACGAAAATTGAGATGCATTTTAAATCGTTTCTCAATCACACGGTGGACGATACTCTGGATTTCCCATGCACGTTTTAGCTGGAGGAAGAATCCCTTGAACCTGGAGAGTTGGGACCCATGGAAGGGGTACCATGCAGTATGACTTCAAAGGGTCTGCATTTGCTCACCGAAACTCACCAATGCTATCAGCCTGAAGTGTCCAGCCTTATGTCTCAAACAGCTGTGAGTGTATATGTGGTCAATCCCGGTTGCATCACATGCCCTGAGTGAATTATTTAAGAATTGCTCTCTATTTCACTGTCTTTGTGTTTTGTTTTCGAAATTTATTTTGATAATGGGATTTATCGGATTTTCACTGCTGCGTTTCGGCCGCTGTACACACGCTTGATTCTCTTACGGAGACATATATATCCTTGGGTTTTAAGATTTTTCCTAGTCAGGTATATTCCTAGGCGTTGAATATGTGGTGTTGGGTCCATTTCGTTGAGCAAGGAGTAGGTCTTGTCTATTACATATTTGGCTTATGGAAAGTTATCTGTGCTAATTTCAGTCTCTGGATTTATGCAGCAACCCAATGCACCTTTCCCCATAAGCAAGCACTAGTTGGTTTACTAAATTTGAGACCCTGTTCTGTTTTGTAATTCAGTTCATGTGTAATCAAGTTTACATTCCGTGTATCAGTGATATCTTATGATGTTTCTTTTTCTGTGTGACGTAGTTCACGTAGAATCACCGTACCTGCATCCACTCACTATGCCGCTACGGGCCTGATGACACAGATTTCATTGCTGAGTGATATTGCATTGTACGTATGTGCCACAACTTCTTTATCCATTTTTTGTTTTCTGGGATATTTACCTGATACTGTAGACGAGCTTCTTGTGAACACAGCCGTCCCAAATATTGGGGTGGCTGTCTGTTTTTGATTTTAATTTCCGTAAGCTATAGGACCCTAAGTGGAAGTGCCATAGGCTGTGTTGCTTTGTTTCTTACGTGTTTCAGGAAACACCATACACTTCTCCAGGGTGGCTGCTGGCAATTTACATACTGCCAATCAGCATAACAAGGCTCCCTGTTCTCCATATCCTGTCCTACCTTTCTGGATTTTACACTTTTTTCAGATGGCCCTTTTGCCCGGGGGGCAGTGAGACTTCATTTTAGTGCAGATTTCCTTTACAGGCTTGCTTGGTTGGCCAAAAAGGGCGTATGAGTTTTTTCCTGAATATATTCTGGAAAAAATGCATACGCCCTTTTTGGCCAAGTGCAGCATTGTCGACGTTCTGCCTATTTCCTATGCTTTCAGGGCAATTCCAGTCTACCCCCTGCAATGGTTTTCCTGAAACTCTGCCCCGCTTTCAAGTCCCCTTCGCAGGCTTACTTCAATATATTTTTGGAGGATAGCTGTCATTTATAACTCTGCAGGTTTGTGAAATACAGTGCCCCTGAGCTCCTTTCTTCCACTCGCTTTCTTGTGAGCGGGGCACAAAACCACAGGATTGCTTCAGGCCCTAATCTGTTTCCGGCAGGGCACGCTGAACCTTTGGTTAATTCCTCTTCCTGGTGGGAAATGAGCATTATATTTGCCCGTGCAGACACCTATAGCTAGTCTCTCATTGGTTCTCCCTATTCCTGTTCATCTTGCAGAGAAATTGCAAGCTGTGCCAAAGAGGAGGTTAAAGGCACTGACTCTCCAAGCGGGGAGAGTGTTAGTAAAGCATCTGGAATGGTGAACCCGAGGACCAGGATACGAAAACTGAGATGCATTTTAAATCGTTTCTCAATCACACGGTGGACGATACTCTGGATTTCCCATGCACGTTTTAGCTGGAGGAAGAATCCCTTGAACCTGGAGAGTTGGGACCCATGGAATGGGTACCATGCAGTATGACTTCAAAGGGTCTGCATTTGCTCACCGAAACTCACCAATGCTATCAGCCTGAAGTGTCCAGCCTTATGTCTCAAACAGCTGTGAGTGTATATGTGGTCAATCCCGGTTGCATCACATGCCCTGAGTGAATTATTTAAGAATTGCTCTCTATTTCACTGTCTTTGTGTTTTGTTTTCGAAATTTATTTTGATAATGGGATTTATCGGATTTTCACTGCTGCGTTTCGGCCGCTGTACACACGCTTGATTCTCTTACGGAGACATATATATCCTTGGGTTTTAAGATTTTTCCTAGTCAGGTATATTCCTAGGCGTTGAATATGTGGTGTTGGGTCCATTTCGTTGAGCAAGGAGTAGGTCTTGTCTATTACATATTTGGCTTATGGAAAGTTATCTGTGCTAATTTCAGTCTCTGGATTTATGCAGCAACCCAATGCACCTTTCCCCATAAGCAAGCACTAGTTGGTTTACTAAATTTGAGACCCTGTTCTGTTTTGTAATTCAGTTCATGTGTAATCAAGTTTACATTCCGTGTATCAGTGATATCTTATGATGTTTCTTTTTCTGTGTGACGTAGTTCACGTAGAATCACCGTACCTGCATCCACTCACTATGCCGCTACGGGCCTGATGACACAGATTTCATTGCTGAGTGATATTGCATTGTACGTATGTGCCACAACTTCTTTATCCATTTTTTGCTTTCTGGGATATTTACCTGATACTGTAGACGAGCTTCTTGTGAACACAGCCGTCCCAAATATTGGGGTGGCTGTCTGTTTTTGATTTTAATTTCCGTAAGCTATAGGACCCTAAGTGGAAGTGCCATAGGCTGTGTTGCTTTGTTTCTTACGTGTTTCAGGAAACACCATACACTTCTCCAGGGTGGCTGCTGGCAATTTACATACTGCCAATCAGCATAACAAGGCTCCCTGTTCTCCATATCCTGTCCTACCTTTCTGGATTTTACACTTTTTTCAGATGGCCCTTTTGCCCGGGGGGCAGTGAGACTTCATTTTAGTGCAGATTTCCTTTACAGGCTTGCTTGGTTGGCCAAAAAGGGCGTATGAGTTTTTTCCTGAATATATTCTGGAAAAAATGCATACGCCCTTTTTGGCCAAGTGCAGCATTGTCGACGTTCTGCCTATTTCCTATGCTTTCAGGGCAATTCCAGTCTACCCCCTGCAATGGTTTTCCTGAAACTCTGCCCCGCTTTCAAGTCCCCTTCGCAGGCTTACTTCAATATATTTTTGGAGGATAGCTGTCATTTATAACTCTGCAGGTTTGTGAAATACAGTGCCCCTGAGCTCCTTTCTTCCACTCGCTTTCTTGTGAGCGGGGCACAAAACCACAGGATTGCTTCAGGCCCTAATCTGTTTCCGGCAGGGCACGCTGAACCTTTGGTTAATTCCTCTTCCTGGTGGGAAATGAGCATTATATTTGCCCGTGCAGACACCTATAGCTAGTCTCTCATTGGTTCTCCCTATTCCTGTTCATCTTGCAGAGAAATTGCAAGCTGTGCCAAAGAGGAGGTTAAAGGCACTGACTCTCCAAGCGGGGAGAGTGTTAGTAAAGCATCTGGAATGGTGAACCCGAGGACCAGGATACGAAAATTGAGATGCATTTTAAATCGTTTCTCAATCACACGGTGGACGATACTCTGGATTTCCCATGCACGTTTTAGCTGGAGGAAGAATCCCTTGAACCTGGAGAGTTGGGACCCATGGAATGGGTACCATGCAGTATGACTTCAAAGGGTCTGCATTTGCTCACCGAAACTCACCAGTGCTATCAGCCTGAAGTGTCCAGCCTTATGTCTCAAACAGCTGTGAGTGTATATGTGGTCAATCCCGGTTGCATCACATGCCCTGAGTGAATTATTTAAGAATTGCTCTCTATTTCACTGTCTTTGTGTTTTGTTTTCGAAATTTATTTTGATAATGGGATTTATCGGATTTTCACTGCTGCGTTTCGGCCGCTGTACACACGCTTGATTCTCTTACGGAGACATATATATCCTTGGGTTTTAAGATTTTTCCTAGTCAGGTATATTCCTAGGCGTTGAATATGTGGTGTTGGGTCCATTTCGTTGAGCAAGGAGTAGGTCTTGTCTATTACATATTTGGCTTATGGAAAGTTATCTGTGCTAATTTCAGTCTCTGGTTTTATGCAGCAACCCAAGGCACCTTTCCCCATAAGCAAGACTAGTTGGTTTTCTAAATTTGAGACCCTGTTCTGTTTTGTAATTCAGTTCATGTGTAGTCAAGTTTACAATCCATGTATTAGTGATATCTTATGATGTTTCTTTTTCTGTGTGACGTAGTTCACGTAGAATCACCGTACCTGCATCCACTCATTACGCCGCTACGGGCCTGATGACACAGATTTCATTGCTGAGTGATATTGCATTGTACGTACGTGCCAAAACTTCTTTATCCATTTTTTGCTTTCTGGGATATTTACCTGATACTGTAGACGAGCTTCTTGTGAACACAGCCGTCCCAAATATTGGGGTGGCTGTCTGTTTTTGATTTTAATTTCCGTAAGCTATAGGACCATAAGTGGAAGTGCCATAGGCTGTGTTGCTTTATTTCTCACGTGTTTCAGGAAACACCATACACTTCTCCAGGGTGGCTGTTGGCAATTTACATCCTGCCATTCAGCAAAACAAGGCTCCCTGTTCTCCATATCCTGTCCTACCTTTCTGGATTTTACACTTTTTTCAGATGGCCCTTTTGCCCGAGGGGCAGTGAGATTTCATTGTAGTGCAGATTTCCTTTACAGGCTTGCTTGGTTGGCCAAATAGTGCGTATGCGTTTTTTCCTGAATATATTCAGGAAAAAACGCATACGCCCTTTTTGGCCAAGTGCATCATTGTCGACGTTGTGCCTCTTTTCCTATGCTTTCAGGGCAATTCCAGTGTACCCCCTGCAATCGTTTTCCTGAAATTCAGCCCCGCTTTCAAGTCCCCTTCGCAGGCTTACTTCAATATACTTTTGGAAGATAGCTGTCATTTATAACTCTGCAGGTTTGTGAATTACAGTGCCCCTGAGCTCATTTCTTCAACTCGCTTTCTTGTGAGCTGGGCACAAAACCGCAAGATTGCTTCAGGCCCTAATCTGTCTCCGGCAGTGCACGCTGAGCCTTTGGTTAATTCCTCTTCCTGGTGGGAAATGAGCCTTACATTTGCCCGTGCATACACCTATAGCTAGTCTCTCATTTGTTCTCCCTATTCCTGTTCATCTTGCACAGAAACTGCAAGCTGTGCCAAAGAGGAGGTTAAAGGCACTGACTCTCCAAGCGGGCAGAGTGTTAGTAAAGCATCTGAAATGGTGAACCCGAGGACCAGGATACAAAAACTGAGATGCATTTTAAATCGTTTCCCAATCACACGGTGGACGATACTCTGGGTTTCCCATGCATGTTTTAGCTGGAGGAAGAATCCCTTGAACCTGGAGAGTTGGGACCCATGGAATGGGTACCATGCAGTATGACTTCAAAGGGTCTGCATTTGATCACCGAAACTCACCAATGCTAGCAGGCTGAAGTGTCCAGCCTTATTTCTCAACCAGCTCTGGGTGTAGATGTGGTCAATCCCGGTTGCATCACATGCCCTGAGTGAATTATTTAAGAATTGCTCTCTATTTCACTGTCTTTGTGTTTTGTTTTCGAAATTTATTTTGATAATGGGATTTATCGGATTTTCACTGCTGCGTTTCGGCCGCTGTACACACGCTTGATTCTCTTACGGAGACATATATATCCTTGGGTTTTAAGATTTTTCCTAGTCAGGTATATTCCTAGGCGTTGAATATGTGGTGTTGGGTCCATTTCGTTGAGCAAGGAGTAGGTCTTGTCTATTACATATTTGGCTTATGGAAAGTTATCTGTGCTAATTTCAGTCTCTGGATTTATGCAGCAACCCAATGCACCTTTCCCCATAAGCAAGCACTAGTTGGTTTACTAAATTTGAGACCCTGTTCTGTTTTGTAATTCAGTTCATGTGTAATCAAGTTTACATTCCGTGTATCAGTGATATCTTATGATGTTTCTTTTTCTGTGTGACGTAGTTCACGTAGAATCACCGTACCTGCATCCACTCACTATGCCGCTACGGGCCTGATGACACAGATTTCATTGCTGAGTGATATTGCATTGTACGTATGTGCCACAACTTCTTTATCCATTTTTTGCTTTCTGGGATATTTACCTGATACTGTAGACGAGCTTCTTGTGAACACAGCCGTCCCAAATATTGGGGTGGCTGTCTGTTTTTGATTTTAATTTCCGTAAGCTATAGGACCCTAAGTGGAAGTGCCATAGGCTGTGTTGCTTTGTTTCTTACGTGTTTCAGGAAACACCATACACTTCTCCAGGGTGGCTGCTGGCAATTTACATACTGCCAATCAGCATAACAAGGCTCCCTGTTCTCCATATCCTGTCCTACCTTTCTGGATTTTACACTTTTTTCAGATGGCCCTTTTGCCCGGGGGGCAGTGAGACTTCATTTTAGTGCAGATTTCCTTTACAGGCTTGCTTGGTTGGCCAAAAAGGGCGTATGAGTTTTTTCCTGAATATATTCTGGAAAAAATGCATACGCCCTTTTTGGCCAAGTGCAGCATTGTCGACGTTCTGCCTATTTCCTATGCTTTCAGGGCAATTCCAGTCTACCCCCTGCAATGGTTTTCCTGAAACTCTGCCCCGCTTTCAAGTCCCCTTCGCAGGCTTACTTCAATATATTTTTGGAGGATAGCTGTCATTTATAACTCTGCAGGTTTGTGAAATACAGTGCCCCTGAGCTCCTTTCTTCCACTCGCTTTCTTGTGAGCGGGGCACAAAACCACAGGATTGCTTCAGGCCCTAATCTGTTTCCGGCAGGGCACGCTGAACCTTTGGTTAATTCCTCTTCCTGGTGGGAAATGAGCGTTATATTTGCCCGTGCAGACACCTATAGCTAGTCTCTCATTGGTTCTCCCTATTCCTGTTCATCTTGCAGAGAAATTGCAAGCTGTGCCAAAGAGGAGGTTAAAGGCACTGACTCTCCAAGCGGGGAGAGTGTTAGTAAAGCATCTGGAATGGTGAACCCGAGGACCAGGATACGAAAATTGAGATGCATTTTAAATCGTTTCTCAATCACACGGTGGACGATACTCTGGATTTCCCATGCACGTTTTAGCTGGAGGAAGAATCCCTTGAACCTGGAGAGTTGGGACCCATGGAATGGGTACCATGCAGTATGACTTCAAAGGGTCTGCATTTGCTCACCGAAACTCACCAATGCTATCAGCCTGAAGTGTCCAGCCTTATGTCTCAAACAGCTGTGAGTGTATATGTGGTCAATCCCGGTTGCATCACATGCCCTGAGTGAATTATTTAAGAATTGCTCTCTATTTCACTGTCTTTGTGTTTTGTTTTCGAAATTTATTTTGATAATGGGATTTATCGGATTTTCACTGCTGCGTTTCGGCCGCTGTACACACGCTTGATTCTCTTACGGAGACATATATATCCTTGGGTTTTAAGATTTTTCCTAGTCAGGTATATTCCTAGGCGTTGAATATGTGGTGTTGGGTCCATTTCGTTGAGCAAGGAGTAGGTCTTGTCTATTACATATTTGGCTTATGGAAAGTTATCTGTGCTAATTTCAGTCTCTGGATTTATGCAGCAACCCAATGCACCTTTCCCCATAAGCAAGCACTAGTTGGTTTACTAAATTTGAGACCCTGTTCTGTTTTGTAATTCAGTTCATGTGTAATCAAGTTTACATTCCGTGTATCAGTGATATCTTATGATGTTTCTTTTTCTGTGTGACGTAGTTCACGTAGAATCACCGTACCTGCATCCACTCACTATGCCGCTACGGGCCTGATGACACAGATTTCATTGCTGAGTGATATTGCATTGTACGTATGTGCCACAACTTCTTTATCCATTTTTTGCTTTCTGGGATATTTACCTGATACTGTAGACGAGCTTCTTGTGAACACAGCCGTCCCAAATATTGGGGTGGCTGTCTGTTTTTGATTTTAATTTCCGTAAGCTATAGGACCCTAAGTGGAAGTGCCATAGGCTGTGTTGCTTTGTTTCTTACGTGTTTCAGGAAACACCATACACTTCTCCAGGGTGGCTGCTGGCAATTTACATACTGCCAATCAGCATAACAAGGCTCCCTGTTCTCCATATCCTGTCCTACCTTTCTGGATTTTACACTTTTTCCAGATGGCCCTTTTGCCCGGGGGGCAGTGAGACTTCATTTTAGTGCAGATTTCCTTTACAGGCTTGCTTGGTTGGCCAAAAAGGGCGTATGAGTTTTTTCCTGAATATATTCTGGAAAAAATGCATACGCCCTTTTTGGCCAAGTGCAGCATTGTCGACGTTCTGCCTATTTCCTATGCTTTCAGGGCAATTCCAGTCTACCCCCTGCAATGGTTTTCCTGAAACTCTGCCCCGCTTTCAAGTCCCCTTCGCAGGCTTACTTCAATATATTTTTGGAGGATAGCTGTCATTTATAACTCTGCAGGTTTGTGAAATACAGTGCCCCTGAGCTCCTTTCTTCCACTCGCTTTCTTGTGAGCGGGGCACAAAACCACAGGATTGCTTCAGGCCCTAATCTGTTTCCGGCAGGGCACGCTGAACCTTTGGTTAATTCCTCTTCCTGGTGGGAAATGAGCATTATATTTGCCCGTGCAGACACCTATAGCTAGTCTCTCATTGGTTCTCCCTATTCCTGTTCATCTTGCAGAGAAATTGCAAGCTGTGCCAAAGAGGAGTTTAAAGGCACTGACTCTCCAAGCGGGGAGAGTGTTAGTAAAGCATCTGGAATGGTGAACCCGAGGACCAGGATACGAAAACTGAGATGCATTTTAAATCGTTTCTCAATCACACGGTGGACGATACTCTGGATTTCCCATGCACGTTTTAGCTGGAGGAAGAATCCCTTGAACCTGGAGAGTTGGGACCCATGGAATGGGTACCATGCAGTATGACTTCAAAGGGTCTGCATTTGCTCACCGAAACTCACCAATGCTATCAGCCTGAAGTGTCCAGCCTTATGTCTCAAACAGCTGTGAGTGTATATGTGGTCAATCCCGGTTGCATCACATGCCCTGAGTGAATTATTTAAGAATTGCTCTCTATTTCACTGTCTTTGTGTTTTGTTTTCGAAATTTATTTTGATAATGGGATTTATCGGATTTTCACTGCTGCGTTTCGGCCGCTGTACACACGCTTGATTCTCTTACGGAGACATATATATCCTTGGGTTTTAAGATTTTTCCTAGTCAGGTATATTCCTAGGCGTTGAATATGTGGTGTTGGGTCCATTTCGTTGAGCAAGGAGTAGGTCTTGTCTATTACATATTTGGCTTATGGAAAGTTATCTGTGCTAATTTCAGTCTCTGGATTTATGCAGCAACCCAATGCACCTTTCCCCATAAGCAAGCACTAGTTGGTTTACTAAATTTGAGACCCTGTTCTGTTTTGTAATTCAGTTCATGTGTAATCAAGTTTACATTCCGTGTATCAGTGATATCTTATGATGTTTCTTTTTCTGTGTGACGTAGTTCACGTAGAATCACCGTACCTGCATCCACTCACTATGCCGCTACGGGCCTGATGACACAGATTTCATTGCTGAGTGATATTGCATTGTACGTATGTGCCACAACTTCTTTATCCATTTTTTGCTTTCTGGGATATTTACCTGATACTGTAGACGAGCTTCTTGTGAACACAGCCGTCCCAAATATTGGGGTGGCTGTCTGTTTTTGATTTTAATTTCCGTAAGCTATAGGACCCTAAGTGGAAGTGCCATAGGCTGTGTTGCTTTGTTTCTTACGTGTTTCAGGAAACACCATACACTTCTCCAGGGTGGCTGCTGGCAATTTACATACTGCCAATCAGCATAACAAGGCTCCCTGTTCTCCATATCCTGTCCTACCTTTCTGGATTTTACACTTTTTTCAGATGGCCCTTTTGCCCGGGGGGCAGTGAGACTTCATTTTAGTGCAGATTTCCTTTACAGGCTTGCTTGGTTGGCCAAAAAGGGCGTATGAGTTTTTTCCTGAATATATTCTGGAAAAAATGCATACGCCCTTTTTGGCCAAGTGCAGCATTGTCGACGTTCTGCCTATTTCCTATGCTTTCAGGGCAATTCCAGTCTACCCCCTGCAATGGTTTTCCTGAAACTCTGCCCCGCTTTCAAGTCCCCTTCGCAGGCTTACTTCAATATATTTTTGGAGGATAGCTGTCATTTATAACTCTGCAGGTTTGTGAAATACAGTGCCCCTGAGCTCCTTTCTTCCACTCGCTTTCTTGTGAGCGGGGCACAAAACCACAGGATTGCTTCAGGCCCTAATCTGTTTCCGGCAGGGCACGCTGAACCTTTGGTTAATTCCTCTTCCTGGTGGGAAATGAGCGTTATATTTGCCCGTGCAGACACCTATAGCTAGTCTCTCATTGGTTCTCCCTATTCCTGTTCATCTTGCAGAGAAATTGCAAGCTGTGCCAAAGAGGAGGTTAAAGGCACTGACTCTCCAAGCGGGGAGAGTGTTAGTAAAGCATCTGGAATGGTGAACCCGAGGACCAGGATACGAAAATTGAGATGCATTTTAAATCGTTTCTCAATCACACGGTGGACGATACTCTGGATTTCCCATGCACGTTTTAGCTGGAGGAAGAATCCCTTGAACCTGGAGAGTTGGGACCCATGGAAGGGGTACCATGCAGTATGACTTCAAAGGGTCTGCATTTGCTCACCGAAACTCACCAATGCTATCAGCCTGAAGTGTCCAGCCTTATGTCTCAAACAGCTGTGAGTGTATATGTGGTCAATCCCGGTTGCATCACATGCCCTGAGTGAATTATTTAAGAATTGCTCTCTATTTCACTGTCTTTGTGTTTTGTTTTCGAAATTTATTTTGATAATGGGATTTATCGGATTTTCACTGCTGCGTTTCGGCCGCTGTACACACGCTTGATTCTCTTACGGAGACATATATATCCTTGGGTTTTAAGATTTTTCCTAGTCAGGTATATTCCTAGGCGTTGAATATGTGGTGTTGGGTCCATTTCGTTGAGCAAGGAGTAGGTCTTGTCTATTACATATTTGGCTTATGGAAAGTTATCTGTGCTAATTTCAGTCTCTGGATTTATGCAGCAACCCAATGCACCTTTCCCCATAAGCAAGCACTAGTTGGTTTACTAAATTTGAGTCCCTGTTCTGTTTTGTAATTCAGTTCATGTGTAATCAAGTTTACATTCCGTGTATCAGTGATATCTTATGATGTTTCTTTTTCTGTGTGACGTAGTTCACGTAGAATCACCGTACCTGCATCCACTCACTATGCCGCTACGGGCCTGATGACACAGATTTCATTGCTGAGTGATATTGCATTGTACGTATGTGCCACAACTTCTTTATCCATTTTTTGCTTTCTGGGATATTTACCTGATACTGTAGACGAGCTTCTTGTGAACACAGCCGTCCCAAATATTGGGGTGGCTGTCTGTTTTTGATTTTAATTTCCGTAAGCTATAGGACCCTAAGTGGAAGTGCCATAGGCTGTGTTGCTTTGTTTCTTACGTGTTTCAGGAAACACCATACACTTCTCCAGGGTGGCTGCTGGCAATTTACATACTGCCAATCAGCATAACAAGGCTCCCTGTTCTCCATATCCTGTCCTACCTTTCTGGATTTTACACTTTTTTCAGATGGCCCTTTTGCCCGGGGGGCAGTGAGACTTCATTTTAGTGCAGATTTCCTTTACAGGCTTGCTTGGTTGGCCAAAAAGGGCGTATGAGTTTTTTCCTGAATATATTCTGGAAAAAATGCATACGCCCTTTTTGGCCAAGTGCAGCATTGTCGACGTTCTGCCTATTTCCTATGCTTTCAGGGCAATTCCAGTCTACCCCCTGCAATGGTTTTCCTGAAACTCTGCCCCGCTTTCAAGTCCCCTTCGCAGGCTTACTTCAATATATTTTTGGAGGATAGCTGTCATTTATAACTCTGCAGGTTTGTGAAATACAGTGCCCCTGAGCTCCTTTCTTCCACTCGCTTTCTTGTGAGCGGGGCACAAAACCACAGGATTGCTTCAGGCCCTAATCTGTTTCCGGCAGGGCACGCTGAACCTTTGGTTAATTCCTCTTCCTGGTGGGAAATGAGCATTATATTTGCCCGTGCAGACACCTATAGCTAGTCTCTCATTGGTTCTCCCTATTCCTGTTCATCTTGCAGAGAAATTGCAAGCTGTGCCAAAGAGGAGGTTAAAGGCACTGACTCTCCAAGCGGGGAGAGTGTTAGTAAAGCATCTGGAATGGTGAACCCGAGGACCAGGATACGAAAACTGAGATGCATTTTAAATCGTTTCTCAATCACACGGTGGACGATACTCTGGATTTCCCATGCACGTTTTAGCTGGAGGAAGAATCCCTTGAACCTGGAGAGTTGGGACCCATGGAATGGGTACCATGCAGTATGACTTCAAAGGGTCTGCATTTGCTCACCGAAACTCACCAATGCTATCAGCCTGAAGTGTCCAGCCTTATGTCTCAAACAGCTGTGAGTGTATATGTGGTCAATCCCGGTTGCATCACATGCCCTGAGTGAATTATTTAAGAATTGCTCTCTATTTCACTGTCTTTGTGTTTTGTTTTCGAAATTTATTTTGATAATGGGATTTATCGGATTTTCACTGCTGCGTTTCGGCCGCTGTACACACGCTTGATTCTCTTACGGAGACATATATATCCTTGGGTTTTAAGATTTTTCCTAGTCAGGTATATTCCTAGGCGTTGAATATGTGGTGTTGGGTCCATTTCGTTGAGCAAGGAGTAGGTCTTGTCTATTACATATTTGGCTTATGGAAAGTTATCTGTGCTAATTTCAGTCTCTGGATTTATGCAGCAACCCAATGCACCTTTCCCCATAAGCAAGCACTAGTTGGTTTACTAAATTTGAGACCCTGTTCTGTTTTGTAATTCAGTTCATGTGTAATCAAGTTTACATTCCGTGTATCAGTGATATCTTATGATGTTTCTTTTTCTGTGTGACGTAGTTCACGTAGAATCACCGTACCTGCATCCACTCACTATGCCGCTACGGGCCTGATGACACAGATTTCATTGCTGAGTGATATTGCATTGTACGTATGTGCCACAACTTCTTTATCCATTTTTTGCTTTCTGGGATATTTACCTGATACTGTAGACGAGCTTCTTGTGAACACAGCCGTCCCAAATATTGGGGTGGCTGTCTGTTTTTGATTTTAATTTCCGTAAGCTATAGGACCCTAAGTGGAAGTGCCATAGGCTGTGTTGCTTTGTTTCTTACGTGTTTCAGGAAACACCATACACTTCTCCAGGGTGGCTGCTGGCAATTTACATACTGCCAATCAGCATAACAAGGCTCCCTGTTCTCCATATCCTGTCCTACCTTTCTGGATTTTACACTTTTTTCAGATGGCCCTTTTGCCCGGGGGGCAGTGAGACTTCATTTTAGTGCAGATTTCCTTTACAGGCTTGCTTGGTTGGCCAAAAAGGGCGTATGAGTTTTTTCCTGAATATATTCTGGAAAAAATGCATACGCCCTTTTTGGCCAAGTGCAGCATTGTCGACGTTCTGCCTATTTCCTATGCTTTCAGGGCAATTCCAGTCTACCCCCTGCAATGGTTTTCCTGAAACTCTGCCCCGCTTTCAAGTCCCCTTCGCAGGCTTACTTCAATATATTTTTGGAGGATAGCTGTCATTTATAACTCTGCAGGTTTGTGAAATACAGTGCCCCTGAGCTCCTTTCTTCCACTCGCTTTCTTGTGAGCGGGGCACAAAACCACAGGATTGCTTCAGGCCCTAATCTGTTTCCGGCAGGGCACGCTGAACCTTTGGTTAATTCCTCTTCCTGGTGGGAAATGAGCATTATATTTGCCCGTGCAGACACCTATAGCTAGTCTCTCATTGGTTCTCCCTATTCCTGTTCATCTTGCAGAGAAATTGCAAGCTGTGCCAAAGAGGAGGTTAAAGGCACTGACTCTCCAAGCGGGGAGAGTGTTAGTAAAGCATCTGGAATGGTGAACCCGAGGACCAGGATACGAAAATTGAGATGCATTTTAAATCGTTTCTCAATCACACGGTGGACGATACTCTGGATTTCCCATGCACGTTTTAGCTGGAGGAAGAATCCCTTGAACCTGGAGAGTTGGGACCCATGGAATGGGTACCATGCAGTATGACTTCAAAGGGTCTGCATTTGCTCACCGAGACTCACCAGTGCTATCAGCCTGAAGTGTCCAGCCTTATGTCTCAAACAGCTGTGAGTGTATATGTGGTCAATCCCGGTTGCATCACATGCCCTGAGTGAATTATTTAAGAATTGCTCTCTATTTCACTGTCTTTGTGTTTTGTTTTCGAAATTTATTTTGATAATGGGATTTATCGGATTTTCACTGCTGCGTTTCGGCCGCTGTACACACGCTTGATTCTCTTACGGAGACATATATATCCTTGGGTTTTAAGATTTTTCCTAGTCAGGTATATTCCTAGGCGTTGAATATGTGGTGTTGGGTCCATTTCGTTGAGCAAGGAGTAGGTCTTGTCTATTACATATTTGGCTTATGGAAAGTTATCTGTGCTAATTTCAGTCTCTGGTTTTATGCAGCAACCCAAGGCACCTTTCCCCATAAGCAAGACTAGTTGGTTTTCTAAATTTGAGACCCTGTTCTGTTTTGTAATTCATTTCATGTGTAGTCAAGTTTACAATCCATGTATTAGTGATATCTTATGATGTTTCTTTTTCTGTGTGACGTAGTTCACGTAGAATCACCGTACCTGCATCCACTCATTACGCCGCTACGGGCCTGATGACACAGATTTCATTGCTGAGTGATATTGCATTGTACGTACGTGCCAAAACTTCTTTATCCATTTTTTGCTTTCTGGGATATTTACCTGATACTGTAGACGAGCTTCTTGTGAACACAGCCGTCCCAAATATTGGGGTGGCTGTCTGTTTTTGATTTTAATTTCCGTAAGCTATAGGACCATAAGTGGAAGTGCCATAGGCTGTGTTGCTTTATTTCTCACGTGTTTCAGGAAACACCATACACTTCTCCAGGGTGGCTGTTGGCAATTTACATCCTGCCATTCAGCAAAACAAGGCTCCCTGTTCTCCATATCCTGTCCTACCTTTCTGGATTTTACACTTTTTTCAGATGGCCCTTTTGCCCGAGGGGCAGTGAGATTTCATTGTAGTGCAGATTTCCTTTACAGGCTTGCTTGGTTGGCCAAATAGTGCGTATGCGTTTTTTCCTGAATATATTCAGGAAAAAACGCATACGCCCTTTTTGGCCAAGTGCATCATTGTCGACGTTGTGCCTCTTTTCCTATGCTTTCAGGGCAATTCCAGTGTACCCCCTGCAATCGTTTTCCTGAAATTCAGCCCCGCTTTCAAGTCCCCTTCGCAGGCTTACTTCAATATACTTTTGGAAGATAGCTGTCATTTATAACTCTGCAGGTTTGTGAATTACAGTGCCCCTGAGCTCATTTCTTCAACTCGCTTTCTTGTGAGCTGGGCACAAAACCGCAAGATTGCTTCAGGCCCTAATCTGTCTCCGGCAGTGCACGCTGAGCCTTTGGTTAATTCCTCTTCCTGGTGGGAAATGAGCCTTACATTTGCCCGTGCATACACCTATAGCTAGTCTCTCATTTGTTCTCCCTATTCCTGTTCATCTTGCACAGAAACTGCAAGCTGTGCCAAAGAGGAGGTTAAAGGCACTGACTCTCCAAGCGGGCAGAGTGTTAGTAAAGCATCTGAAATGGTGAACCCGAGGACCAGGATACAAAAACTGAGATGCATTTTAAATCGTTTCCCAATCACACGGTGGACGATACTCTGGGTTTCCCATGCATGTTTTAGCTGGAGGAAGAATCCCTTGAACCTGGAGAGTTGGGACCCATGGAATGGGTACCATGCAGTATGACTTCAAAGGGTCTGCATTTGATCACCGAAACTCACCAATGCTAGCAGGCTGAAGTGTCCAGCCTTATTTCTCAACCAGCTCTGGGTGTAGATGTGGTCAATCCCGGTTGCATCACATGCCCTGAGTGAATTATTTAAGAATTGCTCTCTATTTCACTGTCTTTGTGTTTTGTTTTCGAAATTTATTTTGATAATGGGATTTATCGGATTTTCATTGCTGCGTTTCGGGTGCACTACACACGCTTGATTCTCTTATGGAGACATATATATCCATGGGTTTTAAGATTCTTCCTAGTCAGGTGTATTCCTAGGCGTTGAATATGTGGTGTTGGGTCCATTTCGTTGAGCAAGGAGTAGGTCTTGTCTATTATATATTTGGCTTATGGAAAGTTATCTGTGCTAATTTCAGTCTCTGGTTTTATGCAGCAACCCAAGGCACCTTTCCCCATAAGCAAGCACTAGTTGGTTTTCTAAATTTGAGACCCTGTTCTGTTTTGTAATTCAGCTCATGTGTAGTCAAGTTTTCATTCCGTGTATTAGTGATATCTTATGATGTTTCTTTTTCTGTGTGACGTAGTTCACGTAGAATCACCGTACCTGCATCCACTCACTATGCCGCTATGGGCCTGATGACACAGATTTCATTGCTGAGTGATATTGCATTGTACGTACGTGCCACAACTTCTTTATCCATTTTTTGCTTTCTGGGATATTTACCTGATACTGTAGACGAGCTTCTTGTGAACACAGCCGTCCCAAATATTGGGGTGGCTGTCTGTTTTTGATTTTAATTTCCGTAAGCTATAGGACCATAAGTGGAAGTGCCATAGGCTGTGTTGCTTTGTTTCTTACGTGTTTCAGGAAACACCATACACTTCTCCAAGGTGGCTGCTGGCAATTTACATCCTGCCAATCAGCATAACAAGGCTCCCTGTTCTCCATATCCTGTCCTACCTTTTTGGATTTTACACTTTTTTCAGATGGCCCTTTTGCCCGGGGGGCAGTGAGACTTCATTGTAGTGCAGATTTCCTTTACAGGCTTGCTTGGTTGGCCAAAAAGGGCGTATGCTTTTTTTCTTGAATATATTCAGGAAAAAACGCATACGCCCTTTTTGGCCAAGTGCATCATTGTCGACGTTCTGCCTCTTTTCCTATGCTTTCAGGGCAATTCCAGTGTACCCCCTGCAATCGTTTTCCTGAAATTCTGCCCCGCTTTCAAGTCCCCTTCGCAGGCTTACTTCAATATATTTTTGGAGGATAGCTGTCATTTATAACTCTGCAGGTTTGTGAATTACAGTGCCCCTGAGCTCCTTTCTTCAACTCGCTTTCTTGTGAGCTGGGCACAAAACCGCAGGATTGCTTCAGGACCTAATCTCTTTCCGGCAGGGCACACTGAGCCTTTGGTTAATTCCTCTTCCTGGTGGGAAATGAGCGTTACATTTGCCCGTGCAGACACCTACAGCTAGTCTCTCATTGGTTCTCCCTATTCCTGTTCATCTTGCACAGAAATTGCAAGCTGTGCCAAAGAGGAGGTTAAAGGCACTGACTCTCCAAGCGGGGAGAGTGTTAGTAAAGCATCTGGAATGGTGAACCCGAGGACCAGGATACGAAAACTGAGATGCATTTTAAATCGTTTCCCAATCACACGGTGGACGATACTCTGGGTTTCCCATGCATGTTTTAGCTGGAGGAAGAATCCCTTGAACCTGGAGTATTGAGACCCATGAAATGGGTAGCATGCAGTATGATTTCAAAGGGTCTGCATTTGCTCAGCGAAACTCACCAATGCTATCAGCCTGAAGTGTCCAGCCTTATGTCTCAACCAGCTCTGGGTGTAGATGTGTTAAATCCCGGTTGCATCACATGCCCTGAGTGAATTATTTAAGAATTGTTCTCTATTTCACTGTCTTTGTGTTTTGTTTTCGAAATTTATTTTGATAATGGGATTTATCGGATTTTCACTACTGCGTTTCGGCCGCTGTACACACGCTTGATTCTCTTAAGGAGACATATATATCCATGGGTTTTAAGATTCTTCCTAGTCAGGTATATTCCTAGGCGTTGAATATGTGGTGTTGGGTCCATTTAGTTGAGCAAGGAGTAGGTCTTTTCTATTACATATTTGCCTTATGGAACGTTATCTGTACTAATTTCAGTCTCTGGTTTTATGCAGCACCCCAACGCACCTTTTCCCATAAGCAAGCACTAGTTGGTTTTCTAAATTTGAGACCCTGTTCTGTTTTGTAATTCAGTTCATGTGTAGTCAAGTTTACATTCCGTGTATTAGTGATATCTTATGATGTTTCTTTTTCTGTGTGACGTAGTTCACGTAGAATCACCGTACCTGCATCCACTCACTATGCCGCTACGGGCCTGATGACACAGATTTCATTGCTGAGTGATATTGCATTGTACGTACGTGCCACAACTTCTTTATCCATTTTTTGCTTTCTGGGATATTTACCTGATACTGTAGACGGGCTTCTTGTGAACACAGCCGTCCCAAATATTGGGGTGGCTGTCTGTTTTTGATTTTAATTTCCGTAAGCTATAGGACCATAAGTGGAAGTGCCATAGGCTGTGTTGCTTTGTTTCTTACGTGTTTCAGGAAACACCATACACTTCTCCCGGGTGGCTGCTGGCAATTTACATCCTGCCAATCAGCATAACAAGGCTCCCTGTTCTCCATATCCTGTCCTACCTTTCTGGATTTTACACTTTTTTCAGATGGCCCTTTTGCCCGGGGGGCATTGAGACTTCATTGTAGTGCAGATTTCCTTTACAGGCTTGCTTGGTTGGCCAAAAAGGGCGTATGCTTTTTTTCCTGAATATATTCAGGAAAAAACTCATACGCCCTTTTTGGCCAAGTGCATCATTGTCGATGTTCTGCCTCTTTTCATATGCTTTCAGGGCAATTCCTGTCTACCCCCTGCAATCGTTTTCCTGAAATTCTGCCCCGCTTTCAAGTCCCCTTCGCAGGCTTACTTCAATATATTTTTGGAGGATAGCTGTCATTTATAACTCTGCAGGTTTGTGAATTACAGTGCCCCTGAGCTCCTTTCTTCAACTCGCTTTCTTGTGAGCTGGGCACAAAACCGCAGGATTACTTCAGGCCCTAATCTGTTTCCAGCAGGGCACACTGAGCCTTTTTTAATTCCTCTTCCTGGTGGGCAATGAGCGTTACATTTGCCCGTGCAGACACCTACAGCTAGTCTCTCATTGGTTCTCCCTATTCCTGTTCATCTTGCACAGAAATTGCAAGCTGTGCCAAACAGGAGGTTAAAGGCACTGACTCTCCAAGCGGGGAGAGTGTTAGTAAAGCATCTGGAATGGTGAAACTGAGGACCAGGATACGAAAACTGAGATGCATTTTAAATCGTTTCCCAATCACACGGTGGACGATACTCTGGGTTTCCCATGCATGTTTTAGCTGCAGGAAGAATCCCTTGAACCTGCAGAGTTGGGACACATGAAATGGGTACCATGCATTATGACTTCAAAGGGTCTGCATTTGCTCACTGAAACTCACCAATGCTGTCAGCCTGAAGTGTCCAGCCTTATGTCTCAACCAGCTTTGGGTGTAGATGTGGTCAATCCCAGTTGCATCACATGCCCTGAGTGAATTATTTAAGAATTGCTCTCTATTTCACTGTCTTTGTGTTTTGTTTTCGAAATTTATTTTGATAATGGGATTTATCGGATTTTCACTGCTGCGTTTCGGCCACTGTACACACGCTTGATTCTCTTACGGAGACATATATATCCATGGGTTTTAAGATTCTTCCTAGTCAGGTATATTCCTAGGCGTTGAATATGTGGTGTTGGGTCCATTTCGTTGAGCAAGGAGTGGTCTTGTCTATTACATATTTGGCTTATGGAAAGTTATCTGTGCTAATTTCAGTCTCTGGTTTTATGCAGCACCCCCAGGCACCTTTCCCCATAAGCAAGACTAGTTGGTTTTCTAAATTTGAGACCCTGTTCTGTTTTGTAATTCAGTTCATGTGTAGTCAAGTTTACATTCCATGTATTAGTGATATCTTATGATGTTTCTTTTTCTGTGTGACGTAGTTCACGTAGAATCACCGTACCTGCGTCCACTCACTATGCCGCTACGGGCCTGATGACACAGATTTCATTGCTGAGTGATATTGCATTGTACGTACGTGCCACAACTTCTTTATCCATTTTTTGCTTTCTGGGATATTTACCTGATACTGTAGACGAGCTTCTTGTGAACACAGCCGTCCCAAATATTGGGGTGGCTGTCTGTTTTTGATTTTAATTTCCGTAAGCTATAGGACCATAAGTGGAAGTGCCATAGGCTGTGTTGCTTTGTTTCTTACGTGTTTCAGGAAACACCATACACTTCTCCCGGGTGGCTGCTGGCAATTTACATCCTGCCAATCAGCATAACAAGGCTCCCTGTTCTCCATATCCTGTCCTACCTTTCTGGATTTTACACTTTTTTCAGATGGCCCTTTTGCCCGGGGGGCATTGAGACTTCATTGTAGTGCAGATTTCCTTTACAGGCTTGCTTGGTTGGCCAAAAAGGGCGTATGCTTTTTTTCCTGAATATATTCAGGAAAAAACTCATACGCCCTTTTTGGCCAAGTGCATCATTGTCGATGTTCTGCCTCTTTTCATATGCTTTCAGGGCAATTCCTGTCTACCCCCTGCAATCGTTTTCCTGAAATTCTGCCCCGCTTTCAAGTCCCCTTCGCAGGCTTACTTCAATATATTTTTGGAGGATAGCTGTCATTTATAACTCTGCAGGTTTGTGAATTACAGTGCCCCTGAGCTCCTTTCTTCAACTCGCTTTCTTGTGAGCTGGGCACAAAACCGCAGGATTACTTCAGGCCCTAATCTGTTTCCAGCAGGGCACACTGAGCCTTTTTTAATTCCTCTTCCTGGTGGGCAATGAGCGTTACATTTGCCCGTGCAGACACCTACAGCTAGTCTCTCATTGGTTCTCCCTATTCCTGTTCATCTTGCACAGAAATTGCAAGCTGTGCCAAACAGGAGGTTAAAGGCACTGACTCTCCAAGCGGGGAGAGTGTTAGTAAAGCATCTGGAATGGTGAAACTGAGGACCAGGATACGAAAACTGAGATGCATTTTAAATCGTTTCCCAATCACACGGTGGACGATACTCTGGGTTTCCCATGCATGTTTTAGCTGCAGGAAGAATCCCTTGAACCTGCAGAGTTGGGACACATGAAATGGGTACCATGCATTATGACTTCAAAGGGTCTGCATTTGCTCACTGAAACTCACCAATGCTGTCAGCCTGAAGTGTCCAGCCTTATGTCTCAACCAGCTTTGGGTGTAGATGTGGTCAATCCCAGTTGCATCACATGCCCTGAGTGAATTATTTAAGAATTGCTCTCTATTTCACTGTCTTTGTGTTTTGTTTTCGAAATTTATTTTGATAATGGGATTTATCGGATTTTCACTGCTGCGTTTCGGCCACTGTACACACGCTTGATTCTCTTACGGAGACATATATATCCATGGGTTTTAAGATTCTTCCTAGTCAGGTATATTCCTAGGCGTTGAATATGTGGTGTTGGGTCCATTTCGTTGAGCAAGGAGTGGTCTTGTCTATTACATATTTGGCTTATGGAAAGTTATCTGTGCTAATTTCAGTCTCTGGTTTTATGCAGCACCCCCAGGCACCTTTCCCCATAAGCAAGACTAGTTGGTTTTCTAAATTTGAGACCCTGTTCTGTTTTGTAATTCAGTTCATGTGTAGTCAAGTTTACATTCCATGTATTAGTGATATCTTATGATGTTTCTTTTTCTGTGTGACGTAGTTCACGTAGAATCACCGTACCTGCGTCCACTCACTATGCCGCTACGGGCCTGATGACACAGATTTCATTGCTGAGTGATATTGCATTGTACGTACGTGCCACAACTTCTTTATCCATTTTTTGCTTTCTGGGATATTTACCTGATACTGTAGACGAGCTTCTTGTGAACACAGCCGTCCCAAATATTGGGGTGGCTGTCTGTTTTTGATTTTAATTTCCGTAAGCTATAGGACCATAAGTGGAAGTGCCATAGGCTGTGTTGCTTTGTTTCTTACGTGTTTCAGGAAACACCATACACTTCTCCAGGGTGGCTGCTGGCAATTTACATCCTGCCAATCAGCATAACAAGGCTCCCTGTTCTCCATATCCTGTCCTACCTTTCTGGATTTTACACTTTTTTCAGATGGTCCTTTTGCCCGGGGGCATTGAGACTTCATTGTAGTGCAGATTTCCTTTACAGGCTTGCTTGGTTGGCCAAAAAGGGAGTATGCTTTTTTTCCTGAATATATTCAGGAAAAAACTCATACGCCCTTTTTGGCCAAGTGCATCATTGTCGATGTTCTGCCTCTTTTCATATGCTTTCAGGGCAATTCCTGTCTACCCCTTGCAATCGTTTTCCTGAAATTCTGCCCCGCTTTCAAGTCCCCTGCGCAGGCTTACTTCAATATATTTTTGGAGGATAGCTGTCATTTATAACTCTGCAGGTTTGTGAATTACAGTGCCCCTGAGCTCCTTTCTTCAACTCGCTTTCTTGTGAGCTGGGCACAAAACCGCAGGATTGCTTCAGGCCCTAATCTGTTTCCAGCAGGGCACACTGAGCCTTTGTTTAATTCCTCTTCCTGGTGGGCAATGAGCCTTACATTTGCCCGTGCAGACACTTACAGCTAGTCTCTCATTGGTTCTCCCTATTCCTGTTCATCTTGCACAGAAATTGCAAGCTGTGCGAAACAGGAGGTTAAAGGCACTGACTCTCCAAGCGGGGAGAGTGTTAGTAAAGCATCTGGAATGTTGAACCCGAGGACCAGGATACGAAAACTGAGATGCATTTTAAATCGTTTCCCAATCACACGGTGGACGATACTCTGGGTTTCCCATGCATGTTTTAGCTGGAGGAAGAATCCCTTGAACCTGGAGAGTTGGGACCCATGGAATGGTTACCATGCAGTATGACTTCAAAGGGTCTGCATTTGCTCACCGAAACTCACCAATGCTATCAGCCTGAAGTGTCCAGCCTTATGTCTCAACCAGCTCTGAGTGTAGATGTGGTCAATCCCGGTTGCATCACATGCCCTGAGTGAATTATTTAAGAATTGCTTTCTATTTCACTGTCTTTGTGTTTTGTTTTCGAAATTTATTTTGATAATGGGATTTATCGGATTTTCACTGCTGTGTTTCGGCCGCTGTACACACGCTTGATTCTCTTACGGAGACATATATATCCATGGGTTTTAAGATTCTTCCTAGTCAGGTATATTCCTAGGCGTTGAATATGTGGTGTTGGGTCCATTTCGTTGAGCAAGGAGTAGGTGTTGTGTATTACATATTTGGCTTATGGAAAGTTATCTGTGCTAATTTCAGTCTCTGGTTTTATGCAGCACCCCAACGCACCTTTCCCCATAAGCAAGCACTAGTTGATTTTCTAAATTTGAGACCCTGTTCTGTTTTGTAATTCAGTTCATGTGTAGTCAAGTTTACATTCCGTGTATTAATGATATCTTATGATGTTTCTTTTTCTGTGTGACGTAGTTCACGTAGAATCACCGTACCTGCATCTACTCACTGTGCCGCTACGGGCCTGATGACACAGATTTCATTGCTGAGTGATATTGCATTGCACGTACGTGCCACAACTTCTTTATCCATTTTTGCTTTCTGGGATATTTACCTGGTACTGTAGACGAGCTTCTTGGGAACACAGCCGTCCAAAATATTGGGGTGGCTGTCTGTTTTTGATTTTAATTTCCGTAAGCTATAGGACCATAAGTGGAAGTGCCATAGGCTGTGTTGCTCTGTTTCTTACGTGTTTCAGGAAACACCATACACTTCTCCAGGGTGGCTGCTGGCAATTTACATCCTGCCAATCAGCATAACAAGACTCCCTGTTCTCCATATCCTGTCCTACCTTTCTGGATTTTACACTTTTTTCAGATGGCCCTTTTGCCCGGGGGGCAGTGAGACTTCATTGTAGTGCATATTTCCTTTACAGGCTTGCTTGGTTGGCCAAAAAGGGCGTATGCGTTTTTTCCTGAATATATTCAGGAAAAAACGCATACGCCCTTTTTGGCCAAGTGCATCATTGTCGACGTTGTGCCTCTTTTCCTATGCTTTCAGGGCAATTCCAGTCTACCCCATGCAGTGTTGTTCCTGAAACTCTGCCCCGCTTTCAAGTCCCCTTCGCAGGCTTACTTCAATATATTTTTGGAGGATAGCTGTCATTTATAACTCTGCAGGTTTGTGAATTACAGTGCCCCTGAGCTCCTTTCTTCAACTCGCTTTCTTGTGAGCTGGGCACAAAACCGCAGGACTGCTTCAGGCCCTAATCTGTTTCCGGCAGGGCACAGTGAGCCTTTGGATAATTCCTCTTCCTGGTGGGAAATGAGCGTTACATTTGCCCGTGCAGACACCTACAGCTAGTCTCTCATTGGTTCTCCCTATTCCTGTTCATCTTGCACAGAAATTGCAAGCTGTGCCAAACAGGAGGTTAAAGGCACTGACTCTCCAAGCGGGGAGAGTGTTAGTAAAGCATCTGGAATGGTGAAACTGAGGACCAGGATACGAAAACTGAGATGCATTTTAAATCGTTTCCCAATCACACGGTGGACGATACTCTGGGTTTCCCATGCATGTTTTAGCTGCAGGAAGAATCCCTTGAACCTGCAGAGTTGGGACACATGAAATGGGTACCATGCATTATGACTTCAAAGGGTCTGCATTTGCTCACTGAAACTCACCAATGCTGTCAGCCTGAAGTGTCCAGCCTTATGTCTCAACCAGCTTTGGGTGTAGATGTGGTCAATCCCAGTTGCATCACATGCCCTGAGTGAATTATTTAAGAATTGCTCTCTATTTCACTGTCTTTGTGTTTTGTTTTCGAAATTTATTTTGATAATGGGATTTATCGGATTTTCACTGCTGCGTTTCGGCCACTGTACACACGCTTGATTCTCTTACGGAGACATATATATCCATGGGTTTTAAGATTCTTCCTAGTCAGGTATATTCCTAGGCGTTGAATATGTGGTGTTGGGTCCATTTCGTTGAGCAAGGAGTGGTCTTGTCTATTACATATTTGGCTTATGGAAAGTTATCTGTGCTAATTTCAGTCTCTGGTTTTATGCAGCACCCCCAGGCACCTTTCCCCATAAGCAAGACTAGTTGGTTTTCTAAATTTGAGACCCTGTTCTGTTTTGTAATTCAGTTCATGTGTAGTCAAGTTTACATTCCATGTATTAGTGATATCTTATGATGTTTCTTTTTCTGTGTGACGTAGTTCACGTAGAATCACCGTACCTGCGTCCACTCACTATGCCGCTACGGGCCTGATGACACAGATTTCATTGCTGAGTGATATTGCATTGTACGTACGTGCCACAACTTCTTTATCCATTTTTTGCTTTCTGGGATATTTACCTGATACTGTAGACGAGCTTCTTGTGAACACAGCCGTCCCAAATATTGGGGTGGCTGTCTGTTTTTGATTTTAATTTCCGTAAGCTATAGGACCATAAGTGGAAGTGCCATAGGCTGTGTTGCTTTGTTTCTTACGTGTTTCAGGAAACACCATACACTTCTCCAGGGTGGCTGCTGGCAATTTACATCCTGCCAATCAGCATAACAAGGCTCCCTGTTCTCCATATCCTGTCCTACCTTTCTGGATTTTACACTTTTTTCAGATGGTCCTTTTGCCCGGGGGCATTGAGACTTCATTGTAGTGCAGATTTCCTTTACAGGCTTGCTTGGTTGGCCAAAAAGGGAGTATGCTTTTTTTCCTGAATATATTCAGGAAAAAACTCATACGCCCTTTTTGGCCAAGTGCATCATTGTCGATGTTCTGCCTCTTTTCATATGCTTTCAGGGCAATTCCTGTCTACCCCTTGCAATCGTTTTCCTGAAATTCTGCCCCGCTTTCAAGTCCCCTGCGCAGGCTTACTTCAATATATTTTTGGAGGATAGCTGTCATTTATAACTCTGCAGGTTTGTGAATTACAGTGCCCCTGAGCTCCTTTCTTCAACTCGCTTTCTTGTGAGCTGGGCACAAAACCGCAGGATTGCTTCAGGCCCTAATCTGTTTCCAGCAGGGCACACTGAGCCTTTGTTTAATTCCTCTTCCTGGTGGGCAATGAGCCTTACATTTGCCCGTGCAGACACTTACAGCTAGTCTCTCATTGGTTCTCCCTATTCCTGTTCATCTTGCACAGAAATTGCAAGCTGTGCGAAACAGGAGGTTAAAGGCACTGACTCTCCAAGCGGGGAGAGTGTTAGTAAAGCATCTGGAATGGTGAACCCGAGGACCAGGATACGAAAACTGAGATGCATTTTAAATCGTTTCCCAATCACACGGTGGACGATACTCTGGGTTTCCCATGCATGTTTTAGCTGGAGGAAGAATCCCTTGAACCTGGAGAGTTGGGACCCATGGAATGGTTACCATGCAGTATGACTTCAAAGGGTCTGCATTTGCTCACCGAAACTCACCAATGCTATCAGCCTGAAGTGTCCAGCCTTATGTCTCAACCAGCTCTGAGTGTAGATGTGGTCAATCCCGGTTGCATCACATGCCCTGAGTGAATTATTTAAGAATTGCTTTCTATTTCACTGTCTTTGTGTTTTGTTTTCGAAATTTATTTTGATAATGGGATTTATCGGATTTTCACTGCTGTGTTTCGGCCGCTGTACACACGCTTGATTCTCTTACGGAGACATATATATCCATGGGTTTTAAGATTCTTCCTAGTCAGGTATATTCCTAGGCGTTGAATATGTGGTGTTGGGTCCATTTCGTTGAGCAAGGAGTAGGTGTTGTGTATTACATATTTGGCTTATGGAAAGTTATCTGTGCTAATTTCAGTCTCTGGTTTTATGCAGCACCCCAACGCACCTTTCCCCATAAGCAAGCACTAGTTGATTTTCTAAATTTGAGACCCTGTTCTGTTTTGTAATTCAGTTCATGTGTAGTCAAGTTTACATTCCGTGTATTAATGATATCTTATGATGTTTCTTTTTCTGTGTGACGTAGTTCACGTAGAATCACCGTACCTGCATCCACTCACTGTGCCGCTACGGGCCTGATGACACAGATTTCATTGCTGAGTGATATTGCATTGCACGTACGTGCCACAACTTCTTTATCCATTTTTGCTTTCTGGGATATTTACCTGGTACTGTAGACGAGCTTCTTGGGAACACAGCCGTCCAAAATATTGGGGTGGCTGTCTGTTTTTGATTTTAATTTCCGTAAGCTATAGGACCATAAGTGGAAGTGCCATAGGCTGTGTTGCTCTGTTTCTTACGTGTTTCAGGAAACACCATACACTTCTCCAGGGTGGCTGCTGGCAATTTACATCCTGCCAATCAGCATAACAAGACTCCCTGTTCTCCATATCCTGTCCTACCTTTCTGGATTTTACACTTTTTTCAGATGGCCCTTTTGCCCGGGGGGCAGTGAGACTTCATTGTAGTGCATATTTCCTTTACAGGCTTGCTTGGTTGGCCAAAAAGGGCGTATGCGTTTTTTCCTGAATATATTCAGGAAAAAACGCATACGCCCTTTTTGGCCAAGTGCATCATTGTCGACGTTGTGCCTCTTTTCCTATGCTTTCAGGGCAATTCCAGTCTACCCCATGCAGTGTTGTTCCTGAAACTCTGCCCCGCTTTCAAGTCCCCTTCGCAGGCTTACTTCAATATATTTTTGGAGGATAGCTGTCATTTATAACTCTGCAGGTTTGTGAATTACAGTGCCCCTGAGCTCCTTTCTTCAACTCGCTTTCTTGTGAGCTGGGCACAAAACCGCAGGACTGCTTCAGGCCCTAATCTGTTTCCGGCAGGGCACAGTGAGCCTTTGGATAATTCCTCTTCCTGGTGGGAAATGAGCGTTACATTTGCCCGTGCAGACACCTACAGCTAGTCTCTCATTGGTTCTCCCTATTCCTGTTCATCTTGCACAGAAATTGCAAGCTGTGCCAAACAGGAGGTTAAAGGCACTGACTCTCCAAGCGGGGAGAGTGTTAGTAAAGCATCTGGAATGGTGAACCCGAGGACCAGGATACGAAAACTGAGATGCATTTTAAATTGTTTCCCAATCACACGGTGGACGATACTCTGGGTTTCCCATGCATGTTTTAGCTGGAGGAAGAATGCCTTGAACCTGGAGAGTTGGGACCCATGGAATGGGTACCATGCAGTATGACTTCAAAGGGTCTGCATTTGCTCACCAAAACTCACCAATGCTATCAGCCTGAAGTGTCCAGCCTTATGTCTCAACCAGCTCTGGGTGTAGATGTGGTCAATCCCGGTTGCATCACATGCCCTGAGTGAATTATTTAAGAATTGCTCTCTATTTCACTGTCTTTGTGTTTTGTTTTCGAAATTTATTTTGATAATGGGATTTATCGGATTTTCACTACTGCGTTTTGGCCGCTGTACACACGCTTGATTCTCTTATGGAGACATATATATCCATGGGTTTTAAGATTCTTCCTAGTCAGGTATATTCCTAGGCGTTGAATATGTGGTGTTGGGTCCATTTCCTTGAGCAAGGAATAGGTCTTGTCTATTACATATTTGGCTTATGGAAAGTTATCTGTGCTAATTTCAGTCTCTGGTTTTAATCAACACCCCACCGCACCTTTCCCCATAAGCAAGCACTAGTTGGTTTTCTAAATTTGAGACCCTGTTCTGTTTTGTAATTCAGTTCATGTGTAGTCAAGTTTACATTCCGTGTATTAGTGATATCTTATGATGTTTCTTTTTCTGTGTGACGTAGTTCACGTAGAATCACCGTACCTGCATCCACACACTATGCCGCTACGGGCCTGATGACACAGATTTCATTGCTGAGTGATATTGCATTGCACGTACGTGCCACAATTTCTTTATCCATTTCTTGCTTTCTGGGATATTTAACTGATACTGTAGACGAGCTTCTTGTGAACACAGTCGTCCCAAATATTGGGGTGGCTGTCTGTTTTTGATTTTAATTTCCGTAAGCTATAGGACCATAAGTGGAAGTGCCATAGGCTGTGTTGCTTTGTTTCTTAGGTGTTTCAGGAAACACCATACACTTGTCCAGGGTGGCTGCTGGCAATTTACATCCTGCCAATCAGCATAACAAGGCTCCCTGTTCTCCATATCCTGTCCTACCTTTCTGGATTTTACACTTTTTTCAGATGGCCCTTTTGCCCGGGGGGCAGTGAGACTTCATTGTAGTGCAGATTTCCTTTACAGGCTTGCTTGTTTGGCCAAAAAGGGAGTATGCTTTTTTTCCTGAATATATTCAGGAAAAAACTCATACGCCCTTTTTGGCCAAGTGCATCATTGTCGATGTTCTGCCTCTTTTCATATGCTTTCAGGGCAATTCCTGTCTACCCCTTGCAATCGTTTTCCTGAAATTCTGCCCCGCTTTCAAGTCCCCTGCGCAGGCTTACTTCAATATATTTTTGGAGGATAGCTGTCATTTATAACTCTGCAGGTTTGTGAATTACAGTGCCCCTGAGCTCCTTTCTTCAACTCGCTTTCTTGTGAGCTGGGCACAAAACCGCAGGATTGCTTCAGGCCCTAATCTGTTTCCAGCAGGGCACACTGAGCCTTTGTTTAATTCCTCTTCCTGGTGGGCAATGAGCCTTACATTTGCCCGTGCAGACACTTACAGCTAGTCTCTCATTGGTTCTCCCTATTCCTGTTCATCTTGCACAGAAATTGCAAGCTGTGCGAAACAGGAGGTTAAAGGCACTGACTCTCCAAGCGGGGAGAGTGTTAGTAAAGCATCTGGAATGGTGAACCCGAGGACCAGGATACGAAAACTGAGATGCATTTTAAATCGTTTCCCAATCACACGGTGGACGATACTCTGGGTTTCCCATGCATGTTTTAGCTGGAGGAAGAATCCCTTGAACCTGGAGAGTTGGGACCCATGGAATGGTTACCATGCAGTATGACTTCAAAGGGTCTGCATTTGCTCACCGAAACTCACCAATGCTATCAGCCTGAAGTGTCCAGCCTTATGTCTCAACCAGCTCTGGGTGTAGATGTGGTCAATCCCGGTTGCATCACATGCCCTGAGTGAATTATTTAAGAATTGCTTTCTATTTCACTGTCTTTGTGTTTTGTTTTCGAAATTTATTTTGATAATGGGATTTATCGGATTTTCACTGCTGTGTTTCGGCCGCTGTACACACGCTTGATTCTCTTACAGAGACATATATATCCATGGGTTTTAAGATTCTTCCTAGTCAGGTATATTCCTAGGCGTTGAATATGTGGTGTTGGGTCCATTTCGTTGAGCAAGGAGTAGGTGTTGTCTATTACATATTTGGCTTATGGAAAGTTATCTGTGCTAATTTCAGTCTCTGGTTTTATGCAGCACCCCAACGCACCTTTCCCCATAAGCAAGCACTAGTTGATTTTCTAAATTTGAGACCCTGTTCTGTTTTGTAATTCAGTTCATGTGTAGTCAAGTTTACATTCCGTGTATTAATGATATCTTATGATGTTTCTTTTTCTGTGTGACGTAGTTCACGTAGAATCACCGTACCTGCATCCACTCACTGTGCCGCTACGGGCCTGATGACACAGATTTCATTGCTGAGTGATATTGCATTGCACGTACGTGCCACAACTTCTTTATCCATTTTTGCTTTCTGGGATATTTACCTGGTACTCTAGACGAGCTTCTTGGGAACACAGCCGTCCCAAATATTGGGGTGGCTGTCTGTTTTTGATTTTAATTTCCGTAAGCTATAGGACCATAAGTGGAAGTGCCATAGGCTGTGTTGCTCTGTTTCTTACGTGTTTCAGGAAACACCATACACTTCTCCAGGGTGGCTGCTGGCAATTTACATCCTGCCAATCAGCATAACAAGACTCCCTGTTCTCCATATCCTGTCCTACCTTTCTGGATTTTACACTTTTTTCAGATGGCCCTTTTGCCCGGGGGGCAGTGAGACTTCATTGTAGTGCATATTTCCTTTACAGGCTTGCTTGGTTGGCCAAAAAGGGCGTATGCGTTTTTTCCTGAATATATTCAGGAAAAAACGCATACGCCCTTTTTGGCCAAGTGCATCATTGTCGACGTTGTGCCTCTTTTCCTATGCTTTCAGGGCAATTCCAGTCTACCCCATGCAGTGTTGTTCCTGAAACTCTGCCCCGCTTTCAAGTCCCCTTCGCAGGCTTACTTCAATATATTTTTGGAGGATAGCTGTCATTTATAACTCTGCAGGTTTGTGAATTACAGTGCCCCTGAGCTCCTTTCTTCAACTCGCTTTCTTGTGAGCTGGGCACAAAACCGCAGGACTGCTTCAGGCCCTAATCTGTTTCCGGCAGGGCACAGTGAGCCTTTGGATAATTCCTCTTCCTGGTGGGAAATGAGCGTTACATTTGCCCGTGCAGACACCTACAGCTAGTCTCTCATTGGTTCTCCCTATTCCTGTTCATCTTGCACAGAAATTGCAAGCTGTGCCAAACAGGAGGTTAAAGGCACTGACTCTCCAAGCGGGGAGAGTGTTAGTAAAGCATCTGGAATGGTGAACCCGAGGACCAGGATACGAAAACTGAGATGCATTTTAAATTGTTTCCCAATCACACGGTGGACGATACTCTGGGTTTCCCATGCATGTTTTAGCTGGAGGAAGAATGCCTTGAACCTGGAGAGTTGGGACCCATGGAATGGGTACCATGCAGTATGACTTCAAAGGGTCTGCATTTGCTCACCAAAACTCACCAATGCTATCAGCCTGAAGTGTCCAGCCTTATGTCTCAACCAGCTCTGGGTGTAGATGTGGTCAATCCCGGTTGCATCACATGCCCTGAGTGAATTATTTAAGAATTGCTCTCTATTTCACTGTCTTTGTGTTTTGTTTTCGAAATTTATTTTGATAATGGGATTTATCGGATTTTCACTACTGCGTTTTGGCCGCTGTACACACGCTTGATTCTCTTATGGAGACATATATATCCATGGGTTTTAAGATTCTTCCTAGTCAGGTATATTCCTAGGCGTTGAATATGTGGTGTTGGGTCCATTTCCTTGAGCAAGGAATAGGTCTTGTCTATTACATATTTGGCTTATGGAAAGTTATCTGTGCTAATTTCAGTCTCTGGTTTTAATCAACACCCCACCGCACCTTTCCCCATAAGCAAGCACTAGTTGGTTTTCTAAATTTGAGACCCTGTTCTGTTTTGTAATTCAGTTCATGTGTAGTCAAGTTTACATTCCGTGTATTAGTGATATCTTATGATGTTTCTTTTTCTGTGTGACGTAGTTCACGTAGAATCACCGTACCTGCATCCACTCACTATGCCGCTACGGGCCTGATGACACAGATTTCATTGCTGAGTGATATTGCATTGCACGTACGTGCCACAATTTCTTTATCCATTTCTTGCTTTCTGGGATATTTAACTGATACTGTAGACGAGCTTCTTGTGAACACAGTCGTCCCAAATATTGGGGTGGCTGTCTGTTTTTGATTTTAATTTCCGTAAGCTATAGGACCATAAGTGGAAGTGCCATAGGCTGTGTTGCTTTGTTTCTTAGGTGTTTCAGGAAACACCATACACTTGTCCAGGGTGGCTGCTGGCAATTTACATCCTGCCAATCAGCATAACAAGGCTCCCTGTTCTCCATATCCTGTCCTACCTTTCTGGATTTTACACTTTTTTCAGATGGCCCTTTTGCCCGGGGGGCAGTGAGACTTCATTGTAGTGCATATTTCCTTTACAGGCTTGCTTGGTTGGCCAAAAAGGGCGTATGCGTTTTTTCCTGAATATATTCAGGAAAAAACGCATACGCCCTTTTTGGCCAAGTGCATCATTGTTGACGTTGTGCCTCTTTTCCTATGCTTTCAGGGCAATTCCAGTGTACCCCCTGCAATCGTTTTCCTGAAATTCAGCCCCGCTTTCAAGTCCCCTTCGCAGGCTTACTTCAATATATTTTTGGAGGATAGCTGTCATTTATAACTCTGCAGGTTTGTGAATTACAGTGCCCCTGAGCTCCTTTCTTCAACTCGCTTTCTTGTGAGCTGGGCACAAAACCGCAGGATTGCTTCAGGCCCTAATCTGTTTCCAGCAGGGCACACTGAGCCTTTGTTTAATTCCTCTTCCTGGTGGGCAATGAGCGTTACATTTGCCCGTGCAGACACCTACTGCTAGTCTCTCATTGGTTCTCCCTATTCCTGTTCATCTTGCACAGAAATTGCAAGCTGTGCCAAAGAGGAGGTTAAAGGCACTGACTCTCCAAGCGGGGAGAGTGTTAGTAAAGCATCTGGAATGGTGAACCTGAGGACCAGGATACGAAAACTGAGATGCATTTTAAATCGTTTCCCAATCACACGGTGGACCATACTGTGGGTTTCCCATGCATGTTTTAGCTGGAGGAAGAATCCCTTGAACCTGAAGAGTTGGGACCCATGGAATAGGTACCATGCAGTATGACTTCAAAGGGTCTGCATTTGCTCACCGAAACTCACCAATGCTATCAGACTGAAGTGTCCAGCCTTATGTCTCAACCAGCTCTGGGTGTAGATGTGGTCAATCCCGGTTGCATCACATTCCCTGAGTGAATTATTTAAGAATTGCTCTCTATTTCACTGTCTTTGTGTTTTGTTTTCGAAATTTATTTTGATAATGGGATTTATCGTATTTTCACTGCTGCGTTTATGCCGCTGTACACACGCTTGATTCTCTTACGATGACATATATATCCATGGGTTTTAAGATTCTTCCTAGTCAGGTATATTCCTAGGCGTTGAATATGTGGTGTTGAGTCCATTTCGTTGAGCAAGGAGTAGGTCTTGTCTATTACATATTTGGCTTATGGAAAGTTATCTGTGCTAATTTCAGTCTCTGGTTTTATGCAGCATCCCAACGCACCTTTCCCCATAAGCAAGCACTAGTTGGTATTCAAAATTTGAGACCCTGTTCTGTTTTGTAATTCAGTTCATGTGTAGTTAAATTTACATTCCGTGTATTAGTGATATCTTATGATGTTTCTTTTTCTGTGTGACGTAGTTCACTTAGTATCACCGTACCTGCATCCACTCACTATGCCGCTACGGGCCTGATGACACAGATTTCATTGCTGAGTGATATTGCATTGCACGTACGTGCCACAACTTCTTTATCCATTTTTTGCTTTCCGGGATATTTACCTGGTACTATAGACGAGCTTCCTGGGAACACAGCTGTCCCAAACTTTGGGGTGGATCTCTGTTTTTGATTTTAATATCCCTAAGGAATAGGACCATAAGTGGAAGTGCCATAGGCTGTGTTGCTTTGTTTCTTACGTGTTTCAGGAAACACCATACACTTCTCCAGGGTGGCTGCTGGCAATTTACATCCTGCCAATCAGCATAACAAGGCTCCCTGTTCTCCATATCCTGTCCTACCTTTCTGGATTTTACACTTTTTTCAGATGGCCCTCTTGCCCGGGGAGGGGGGGGGGCAGTGAGACTTCATTGTAGTGCAGATTTCCTTTACAGGCTTGCTTGGTTGGCCAAAAAGGGCGTATGCGTTTTTTCCTGAATATATTCAGGAAAAAACGCATACGCCCTTTTTGGCCAAGTGCATCATTGTTGACGTTGTGCCTCTTTTCCTATGCTTTCAGGGCAATTCCAGTGTACCCCCTGCAATCGTTTTCCTGAAATTCTGCCCCGCTTTCAAGTCCCCTACACAGGCTTACTTCAATATATTTTTGGAGGATAGCTGTCATTTATAACTCTGCAGGTTTGTGAATTACAGTGCCCCTGAGCTCCTTTCTTCAACTCGCTTTCTTGTGAGCTGGGCACAAAACCGCAGGATTGCTTCAGGCCCTAATCTGTTTCCAGCAGGGCACACTGAGCCTTTGTTTAATTCCTCTTCCTGGTGGGCAATGAGCGTTACATTTGCCCGTGCAGACACCTACAGCTAGTCTCTCATTGGTTCTCCCTATTCCTGTTCATCTTGCACAGAAATTGCAAGCTGTGCCAAAGAGGAGGTTAAAGGCACTGACTCTCCAAGCGGGGAGAGTGTTAGTAAAGCATCTGGAATGGTGAACCCGAGGACCAGGATACGAAAACTGAGATGCATTTTAAATCGTTTCCCAATCACACGGTGGACGATACTCTGGGTTTCCCATGCATGTTTTAGCTGGAGGAAGAATGCCTTGAACCTGGAGAGTTGGGACCCATGGAATGGGTACCATGCAGTATGACTTCAAAGGGTCTGCATTTGCTCACCAAAACTCACCAATGCTATCAGCCTGAAATGTCCAGCCTTATGTCTCAACCAGCTCTGGGTGTAGATGTGGTCAATCCCGGTTGCATCACATGCCCTGAGTGAATTATTTAAGAATTGCTCTCTATTTCACTGTCTTTGTGTTTTGTTTTCGAAATTTATTTTGATAATGGGATTTATCGGATTTTCACTACTGCGTTTTGGCCGCTGTACACACGCTTGATTCTCTTATGGAGACATATATATCCATGGGTTTTAAGATTTTTCCTAGTCAGGTATATTCCTAGGCGTTGAATATGTGGTGTTGGGTCCATTTCCTTGAGCAAGGAATAGGTCTTGTCTATTACATATTTGGCTTATGGAAAGTTATCTGTGCTAATTTCAGTCTCTGGTTTTAATCAACACCGCACCGCACCTTTCCCCATAAGCAAGCACTAGTTGGTTTTCTAAATTTGAGACCCTGTTCTGTTTTGTAATTCAGTTCATGTGTAGTCAAGTTTACATTCCGTGTATTAGTGATATCTTATGATGTTTCTTTTTCTGTGTGACGTAGTTCACGTAGAATCACCGTACCTGCATCCACTCACTATGCCGCTACGGGCCTGATGACACAGATTTCATTGCTGAGTGATATTGCATTGCACGTACGTGCCACAATTTCTTTATCCATTTTTTGCTTTCTTGGATATTTAACTGATACTGTAGACGAGCTTCTTGTGAACACAGTCGTCCCAAATATTGGGGTGGCTGTCTGTTTTTGATTTTAATTTCCGTAAGCTATAGGACCATAAGTGGAAGTGCCATAGGCTGTGTTGCTTTGTTTCTTACGTGTTTCAGGAAACACCATACACTTCTCCAGGGTGGCTGCTGGCAATTTACATCCTGCCAATCAGCATAACAAGGCTCCCTGTTCTCCATATCCTGTCCTACCTTTCTGGATTTTACACTTTTTTCAGATGGCCCTTTTGCCCGGGGGGCAGTGAGACTTCATTGTAGTGCAGATTTCCTTTACAGGCTTGCTTGGTTGGCCAAAAAGGGCGTATGCGTTTTTTCCTGAATATATTCAGGAAAAAACGCATACGCCCTTTTTGGCCAAGTGCATCATTGTCGACGTTCTGCCTCTTTTCCTATGCTTTCAGGGCAATTCCAGTCTACCCCCTGCAATCCTTTTCCTGAAATTCAGCCCCGCTTTCAAGTCCCCTTCGCAGGCTTACTTCAATATATTTTTGGAGGATAGCTGTCATTTATAACTCTGCAGGTTTGTGAATTACAGTGCCCCTGAGCTCCTTTCTTCAACTCGCTTTCTTGTGAGCTGGGCACAAAACCGCAGGATTGCTTCAGACCCTAATCTGTTTCCAGCAGGGCACACTGAGCCTTTGTTTAATTCCTCTTCCTGGTGGGCAATGAGCGTTACATTTGCCCGTGCAGACACCTACAGCTAGTCTCTCATTGGTTCTCCCTATTCCTGTTCATCTTGCACAGAAATTGCAAGCTGTGCCAAAGAGGAGGTTAAAGGCACTGACTCTCCAAGCGGGGAGAGTGTTAGTAAAGCATCTGGAATGGTGAACCTGAGGACCAGGATACGAAAACTGAGATGCATTTTAAATCATTTCCCAATCACACGGTGGACCATACTGTGGGTTTCCCATGCATGTTTTAGCTGGAGGAAGAATCCCTTGAACGTGAAGAGTTGGGACCCATGGAATAGGTACCATGCAGTATGACTTCAAAGGGTCTGCATTTGCTCACCGAAACTCACCAATGCTATCAGACTGAAGTGTCCAGCCTTATGTCTCAACCAGCTCTGGGTGTAGATGTGGTCAATCCCGGTTGCATCACATTCCCTGAGTGAATTATTTAAGAATTGCTCTCTATTTCACTGTCTTTGTGTTTTGTTTTCGAAATTTATTTTGATAATGGGATTTATCGGATTTTCACTGTTGCGTTTCGGCCGCTGTACACACGCTTGATTCTCTTACGGAGACATATATATCCATGGGTTTTAAGATTCTTCCTAGTCAGGTATATTCCTAGGCGTTGAATATGTGGTGTTGGGTCCATTTCGTTGAGCAAGGAGTAGGTCTTGTCTATTACATATTTGGCTTATGGAAAGTTATCTGTGCTAATTTCAGTGTCTGGTTTTATGCAGCACCCCAACGCACCTTTCCCCATAAGCAAGCACTAGTTGGTTTTCTAAATTTGAGACCCTGTTCTGTTTTGTAATTCAGTTCATGTGTAGTCAAGTTTACATTCCGTGTATTAGTGATATCTTATGATGTTTCTTTTTCTGTGTGACGTAGTTCACGTAGATTCACCGTATCTGCATCCACTCACTATGCCGCTATGGGCCTGATGACACAGATTTCATTGCTGAGTGATATTGCATTGTACGTACGTGCCACAACTTCTTTATCCATTTTTTGCTTTCTTGGATATTTACCTGATACTGTAGACGAGCTTCTTGTGAACACAGCCGTCCCAAATATTGGGGTGGCTGTCTGTTTTTGATTTTAATTTCCGTAAGCTATAGGACCATAAGTGGAAGTGCCATAGGCTGTGTTGCTTTGTTTCTTACGTGTTTCAGGAAACACCATACACTTCTCCAGGGTGGCTGCTGGCAATTTACATCCTGCCAATCAGCATAACAGGCTCCCTGTTCTCCATATCCTGTCCTACCTTTCTGGATTTTACACTTTTTTCAGATGGCCCTTTTGCCCGGGGGGCAGTGAGACTTCATTGTAGTGCAGATTTCCTTTACAGGCTTGCTTGGTTGGCCAAAAAGGGCGTATGCGTTTTTTCCTGAATATATTCAGGAAAAAACGCATACGCCCTTTTTGGCCAAGTGCATCATTGTCGACGTTCTGCCTCTTTTCCTATGCTTTCAGGGCAATTCCAGTCTACCCCCTGCAATCGTTTTCCTGAAATTCTGCCCCACTTTCAAGTCCCCTTCACAGGCTTACTTCAATATATTTTTGGAGGATAGCTGTCATTTATAACTCTGCAGGTTTGTGAATTACAGTGCCCCTGAGCTCCTTTCTTCAACTTGCTTTCTTGTGAGCTGGGCACAAAACCGCAGGATTGCTTCAGGCCCTAATCTGTTGCCAGCAGGGCACACTGAGCCTTTGTTTAATTCCTCTTCCTGGTGGGCAATGTGTGTTACATTTGCCCGTGTAGACACCTACAGCTAGTCTCTCATTGGTTCTCCCTATTCCTGTTCATCTTGCACAGAAATTGCAAGCTGTGCCTAAGAGGAGGTTAAAGGCACTGACTGTCCAAGCGGGGAGAGTGTTAGTAAAGCATCTGGAATGGTGAACCTGAGGACCAGGATACGAAAACTGAGATGCATTTTAAATCGTTTCCCAATCACACGGTGGACGATACTCTGGGTTTCCCATGCATGTTTTAGCTGGAGGAAGAATGCCTTGAACCTGGAGAGTTGGAACCCATGGAATGGGTACCATGCAGTATGACTTCAAAGGGTCTGCATTTGCTCACCGAAACTCACCAATGCTATCAGCCTGAAGTGTCCAGCCTTATGTCTCAACCAGCTCTGGGTGTAGATGTGGTCAATCCTGGTTGCATCACATGCCCTGAGTGAATTATTTAAGAATTGCTCTCTATTTCACTGTCTTTGTGCTTTGATTTCGAAATTTATTTTGATAATGGGATTTATCGGATTTTCACTGCTGCGTTTCGGCCGCTGTACACACGCTTGATTCACTTACGGAGACATATATATCCATGGGTTTTAAGATTCTTCCTAGTCAGGTATATTCCTAGGCGTTGAATATATGGTGTTGGGTCCATTTCGTTGAGCAAGGAGTAGGTCTTGTCTATTACATATTTGGCTTATGGAAAGTTATCTGTGCTAATTTCAGTGTCTGGTTTTATGCAGCACCCCAAGGCGCCTTTACCCATAAGCAAGCACTAGTTGGTTTTCTAAATTTGAGACCCTGTTCTGTTTTGTAATTCAGTTCATGTGTAGTCAAGTTTACATTCCGTGTATTAGTGATATCTTATGATGTTTCTTTTTCTGTGTGACGTAGTTCACGTAGAATCACCGTACCTGCATCTACTCACTATACCGCTACGGGCCTGATGACACAGATTTCATTGCTGAGTGATATTGCATTGTACGTACGTGCCACAACTTCTTTATCCATTTTTTGCATTCTGGGATATTTACCTGATACTGTAGACGAGCTTCTTGTGAACACAGCCGTCCCAAATATTGGGGTGGCTGTCTGTTTTTGATTTTAATTTACGTAAGCTATAGGACCATAAGTGGAAGTGCCATAGGCTGTGTTGCTTTGTTTCTTACGTGTTTCAGGAAACACCATACACTTCTCCAGGGTGGTGGTTCACAATTTACATCCTGCCAATCAGCATAACAAGGCTCCCTGTTCTCCATATCCTGTCCTACCTTTCTGGATTTTACACTTTTTTCAGGTGGCCCTTTTCCCCGGGGGGGCAGTGAGATTTCATTGTAGTGCAGATTTCCTTTACAGGCTTGCTTGGTTGGCCAAAAAGGGCGTATGCGTTTTTTCCTGAATATATTCAGGAAAAAATGCATACGCCCTTTTTGGCCAAGTGCATCATTGTCGACGTTGTGCCTCTTTTCCTATGCTTTCAGGGCAATTCCAGTCTAACCGCTACAATCGTTTTCCTGAAATTCTGCCCCGCTTTCAAGTCCCCTTCGCAGGCTTACTTCAATATATTTTTGGAGGATAGCTGTCATTTATAACTCTGCAGGTTTGTGAATTACAGTGCCCCTGAGCTCCTTTCTTCAACTTGCTTTCTTGTGAGCTGGGCACAAAACCGCAGTATTGCTTCAGGCCGTAATCTGTTTCCAGCAGGGCACGCTGAGCCTTTGTATAATTCCTCTTCCTGGTGGGCAATGAGCGTTACATTTGCCCGTGCAGACACCTACAGCTAGTCTCTCATTGGTTCTCCCTATTCTTGTTCATCTTGCACAGAAATTGCAAGCTGTGCCAAAGAGGAGGTTAAAGGCACTGACTCTCCAAGCGGGGAGAGTGTTAGTAAAGCATCTGCAATGGTGAACCCGAGGACCAGGATACGAAAACTGAGATGCATTTTAAATCGTTTCCCAATCACACGATGGATGATACTCTGGGTTTCCCATGCATGTTTTAGCTGGAGGAAGAATCCCTTGAACCTGGAGAGTTGGGACCCATGGAATGGGTACCATGCAGTATGACTTCAAAGGGTCTGCATTTGCTCACCGAAACTCACCAATGCTATCAGCCTGAAGTGTCCAGCCTTATGTCTCAACCAGCTCTGGGTGTAGATGTGGTCAATCCCGGTTGCATCACATGCCCTGAGTGAATTGTTTAAGAATTGCTCTCTATTTCACTGTCTTTGTGTTTTGTTTTTGAAATTTATTTTGATAATGGGATTTATCGGATTTTCACTGCTGTGTTTATGCCGCTGTACACACGCTTGATTCTCTTACGGAGACATATAAATTCATAGGTTTTAAGATTCTTCCTAGTCAGGTATATTCCTAGGCCTTGAATATGTGGTGTTGAGTCCATTTCGTTGAGCAAGGAGTAGGTCTTGTCTATTACATATTTGGCTGATGGAAAGTTATCTGTGCTAATTTCAGTCTCTGGTTTTATGCAGCATCCCAATGCACATTTCCCCATAAGCAAGCACTAGTTGGTTTTAAAAATTTGAGACCCTGTTCTGTTTTGTAATTCAGTTCATGTGTAGTTAAATTTACATTCCGTTTATTAGTGATATCTTATGATGTTTCTTTTTCTGTGTGACGTAGTTCACGTAGAATCACCGTACCTGCATCCACTCACTATGCCGCTACGGGCCTGATGACACAGATTTCATTGCTGAGTGATATTCCATTGCACGTACGTGCCACAACTTCTTTTTCCATTTTTGATTTCTGGGATATTTACCTGGTACTGTAGACGTGCTTCTTGGGAACACAGCTGTCCCAAACTTTGGGGCGGATCTCTGTTTTTGATTTTAATTTCCCTAAGCAAGAGGACCATAAGTGCAATTGCCATAGGCTGTGTTCCTTTATTTCTTACGTGTTTCAGGAAACACCATACACTTCTCCAGGGTGGCTGTTGGCAATTTACATCCTGCCAATCAGCATAACAAGGCTCCCTGTTCTCCATATCCTGTCCTACCTTTCTGGATTTTACACTTTTTTCAGATAGCCCTTTTGCCCGGTGGGGGGGCAGTGAGATTTCATTGTAGGGCAGATTTCTTTGCAGGCTTGCTTGGTTGGCCAAAAAGGGCGTATGCGTTTTTTCCTGAATATATTCAGGAAAAAACGCATACGCCCTTTTTGGCCAAGTGCATCATTGTCGACGTTGTGCCTCTTTTCCTATGCTTTCAGGGCAATTCGAGTCTACCCCCTGCAATCGTTTTACTGAAATTCTGCCCCGCTTTCAAGTCCCTTTTGCAGGCTCACTTCAATATACTATTGGAAGATAGCTGTCATTTATAACTCTGCAGGTTGTGAATTACAGTGCCCCTGAGCTCCTTCCTTCAACTCGCTTTCTTGTGAGCTGGGCACAAAACCGCAGGATTGCTTCAGACCCTAATCTGTTTCCAGCAGGGCACACTGAGCCTTTGTTTAATTCCTCTTCCTGGTGGGCAATGAGTGTTACATTTGCCCGTGCAGAAACCTACAGCTAGTCTCTCATTGGTTCTCCCTATTCCTGTTCATCTTGCACAGAAATTGCAAACTGTGCCAAACCGGAGGTTAAATGCACTGACTCTCCAAGCGGGGAGAGTGTTAGTAATGCGTCTGGAATGGTGAACCCGAGGACAAGGAAACGAAAACTGAGATCCAATTGAAATCGTTTCCCAATCTCACGGTGTACTATAATCTGTGTTTCCCATGCATGTTTTTGCTGAAGGAAAAACCCTTGAAGCTGGAGAGTTGGGACCCATGGAATGGGTACAATGCAGTATGACTTCAAAGGGTTTGCATTTGCTCACCGAAACTCACCAATGCTATCAGCCTGAAGTGTCCAGCCTTATGTCTCAACCAGCTCTGGGTGTAGATGTGGTCAATCCCGGTTGCATCACATGCCCTGAGTGAATTATTTAAGAATTGCTCTCTATTTAACTGTCTTTGCGTTTTGTTTTCGAAATTTATTTTGATAATGGGATTTATCGGATTTTCACTGCTGCGTTTCGGCCGCTGTACACACGCTTGATTCTCTTACGGAGACATATATATCCATGGGTTTTAAGATTCTTCCTAGTCAGGTATATTCCTAGGCGTTGAATATGTGGTGTTGGGTCCATTTCGTTGAGCAAAGAGTAGGTCTTGTCTATTACATATTTGGCTTATGGAAAGTTATCTGTGCTAATTTCAGTCTCTGGTTTTATGCAGCACCCAAACGCACCTTTCCCCATAAGCAAGCACTAGTTGGTTTTCTAAATTTGAGACCCTGTTCTGTTTTGTAATTCAGTTCATGTGTAGTCAAGTTTACATTCCGTGTATTAGTGATATCTTATGATGTTTCTTTTTCTGTGTGACGTAGTTCACGTAGAATCACCGTACCTGCATCCACTCACTATGCCGCTACGGGCCTGATGACACAGATTTCATTGCTGAGTGATATTGCATTGTACGTACCTTCCACAACTTCTTTATCCATTTTTTGCTTTCTGGTATATTTACCTGATACTGTAGACGAGCTTCTTGTGAACACAGTCGTCCCAAATATTAGGGTGGCTGTCTGCTTTTGTTTTTAATTTCCGTAAGCTATAGGACCATAAGTGGAAGTGCCATAGGCTGTGTTGCTTTGTTTCTTACGTGTTTCAGGAAACACCATACACTTCTCCAGGATGGCTGCTGGCAATTTACATCCTGCCAATCAGCATAACAAGGCTCCCTGTTCTCCATATCCTGTCCTACCTTTCTGGATTTTACACTTTTTTCAGATGGCCCTTTTGCCCGGGGGGCAGTGAGACTTCATTGTAGTGCAGATTTCCTTTACAGGCTTGCTTGGTTGGCCAAAAAGGGCGTATGCGTTTTTTCCTGAATATATTCAGGAAAAAACGCATACGCCCTTTTTGGCCAAGTGCATCATTGGCGACGTTCTGCCTCTTTTCCTATGCTTTCAGGGCAATTCCAGTCTACCCCCTGCAATCGTTTTCCTGAAAATCTGCCCCGCTTTCAAGTCCCCTTCACAGGCTTACTTCAATATATTTTTGGAGGATAGCTGTCATTTATAACTCTGCAGGTTTGTGAATTACAGTGCCCCTGAGCTCCTTTCTTCAACTTGCTTTCTTGTGAGCTGGGCACAAAACCGCAGGATTGCTTCAGGCCCTAATGTGTTTCCAGCAGGGCACACTGAGCCTTTGTTTAATTCCTCTTCCTGGTGGGCAATGTGTGTTTCATTTGCCCGTGCAGACACCTACAGCTAGTCTCTCATTGGTTCTCCCTATTCCTGTTCATCTTGCACAGAAATTGCAAGCTGTGCCTAAGAGGAGGTTAAAGGCACTGACTGTCCAAGCGGGGAGAGTGTTAGTAAAACATCTGGAATGGTGAACCTGAGGACCAGGATACGAAAACTGAGATGCATTTTAAATCGTTTCCCAATCACACGGTGGACGATACTCTGGGTTTCCCATGCATATTTTAGCTGGAGGAAGAATGCCTTGAACCTGGAGAGTTGGAACCCATGGAATGGGTACCATGCAGTATGACTTCAAAGGGTCTGCATTTGCTCACCGTAACTCACCAATGCTATCAGCCTGAAGTGTCCAGCCTTATGTCTCAACCAGCTCTGGGTGTAGATGTGGTCAATCCTGGTTGCATCACATGCCCTGAGTGAATTATTTAAGAATTGCTCTCTATTTCACTGTCTTTGTGCTTTGTTTTCGAAATTTATTTTGATAATGGGATTTATCGGATTTTCACTGCTGCGTTTCGGCCGCTGTACACATGCTTGATTCTCTTACGGAGACATATATATCCATGGGTTTTAAGATTCTTCCTAGTCAGGTATATTCCTAGGCGTTGAATATATGGTGTTGGGTCCATTTCGTTGAGCAAGGAGTAGGTCTTGTCTATTACATATTTGGCTTATGGAATGTTATCTGTGCTAATTTCAGTCTCTGGTTTTATGCAGCACCCCAAGGCACCTTTCCCCATAAGCAAGCACTAGTTGGTTTTCTAAATTTGAGACCCTGTTCTGTTTTGTAATTCAGTTCATGTGTAGTCAAGTTTACATTCCGTGTATTAGTGATATCTTATGATGTTTCTTTTTCTGTGTGACGTAGTTCACGTAGAATCACCGTACCTGCATCCACTCACTATGCCGCTATGGGTCTGATGACACAGATTTCATTGCTGAGTGATATTGCATCGTACGTACGTGCCACAACTTCTTTATCCATTTTTTGCTTTCTCGGATATTTACCTGATACTGTAGACGAGCTTCTTGTGAACACAGCCGTCCCAAATATTGGGGTGGCTGTCTGTTTTTGATTTTAATTTCCGTAAGCTATAGGACCATAAGTGCAATTGCCATAGGCTGTGTTGCTTTATTTCTTACGTGTTTCAGGAAACACCATATACTTCTCCAGGGTGGCGGTTCACAATTTACATCCTGCCAATCAGCATAACAAGGCTCCCTGTTCTCCATATTCTGTCCTACCTTTCTGGGTTTTACACATTTTTCAGATGGCCCTTTTGCCCGGGGGGGCAGTGAGATTTCATTGTAGTGCAGATTTCCTTTACAGGCTTGCTTGGTTGGCCAAAAAGGGCGTATGCTTTTTTTCCTGAATATATTCAGGAAAAAACGCATACGCCCTTTTTGGCCAAGTGCATCATTGTCGACGTTGTGCCTCTTTTCCTATGCTTTCAGGGCAATTCCAGTCTAACCGCTGCAATCGTTTTCCTGAAATTCTGCCCCGCTTTCAAGTCCCCTTCGCAGGCTTACTTCAATATATTTTTGGAGGATAGCTGTCATTTATAACTCTGCAGGTTTGTGAATTACAGTGCCCCTGATCTCCTTTCTTCAACTTGCTTTCTTGTGAGCTGGGCACAAAACCGCAGTATTGCTTCAGGCCATAATCTGTTTCCAGCAGGGCACGCTGAGCCTTTGTTTAATTCCTCTTCCTGGTGGGCAATGAGCGTTACATTTGCCTGTGCAGACACCTACAGCTAGTCTCTCATTGGTTCTCCCTATTCTTGTTCATCTTGCACAGAAATTGCAAGCTGTGCCAAAGAGGAGGTTAAAGGCACTGACTCTCCAAGCGGGGAGAGTGTTAGTAAAGCATCTGCAATGGTGAACCCGAGGACCAGGATACGAAAATTGAGATGCATTTTAAATCATTTCCCAATCACACGGTGGACGATACTCTGGGTTTCCCAGGCATGTTTTAGCTGGAGGAAGAATCCCTTGAACCTGGAGAGTTGGGACCCATGGAATGGGTACCATGCAGTATGACTTCAAAGGGTCTGCATTTGCTCACCGAAACTCACCAATGCTATCAGCCTGAAGTGTCCAGCCTTATGTCTCAACCAGCTGTGGGTGTAGATGTGGTCAATCCCAGTTGCATCACATGCCCTGAATGAATTGTTTAAGAATTGCTCTCTATTTCACTGTCTTTGTGTTTTGTTTTTGAAATTTATTTTGGTAATGGGATTTATCGGATTTTCACTGCTGTGTTTATGCCGCTGTACACACGCTTGATTCTCTTACGGAGACATATAAATTCATGGGTTTTAAGATTCTTCCTAGTCAGGTATATTCCTAGCCCTTGAATATGTGGTGTTGAGTCCATTTCGTTGAGCAAGGAGTAGGTCTTGTCTATTACATATTTGGCTGATGGAAAGTTATCTGTGCTAATTTCAGTCTCTGGTTTTATGCAGCATCCCAATGAACATTTCCCCATAAGCAAGCACTAGTTGGTTTTAAAAATTTGAGACCCTGTTCTGTTTTGTAAATCAGTTCATGTGTAGTTAAATTTACATTCCGTTTATTAGTGATATCTTATGATGTTTCTTTTTCTGTGTGACGTAGTTCACGTAGAATCACCGTACCTGCATCCACTCACTATGCCGCTACGGGCCTGATGACACAGATTTCATTGCTGAGTGATATTGCATTGCACGTACGTGCCACAACTTCTTTATCCATTTTTTGATTTCTGGGATATTTACCTGGTACTGTAGACGTGCTTCTTGGGAACACAGCTGTCCCAAACTTTGGGGCGGATCTCTGTTTTTGATTTTAATTTCCCTAAGCAAGAGGACCATAAGTGCAATTGCCATAGGCTGTGTTCCTTTATTTCTTACGTGTTTCAGGAAACACCATACACTTCTCCAGGGTGGCTGTTGGCAATTTACATCCTGCTAATCAGCATAAAAAGGCTCCCTGTTCTCCATATCCTGTCCTACCTTTCTGGATTTTACACTTTTTTCAGATAGCCCTTTTGCCCGGTGGGGGGGCAGTGAGATTTCATTGTAGGGCAGATTTCTTTACAGGCTTGCTTGGTTGGCCAAAAGGGCGTATGCGTTTTTTCCTGAATATATTCAGGAAAAAACGCATACGCCCTTTTTGGCCAAGTGCATCATTGTCGACGTTGTGCCTCTTTTCCTATGCTTTCAGGGCAATTCCAGTCTACCCCCTGCAATCGTTTTCCTGAAATTCAGCCCCGCTTTCAAGTCCCCTTCGCAGGCTTACTTCAATATATTTTTGGAGGATAGCTGTCATTTATAACTCTGCAGGTTTGTGAAGTACAGTGCCCCTGAGCTCCTTTCTTCAACTCGCTTTCTTGTGAGCTGGGCACAAAACCGCAGGATTGCTTCAGGCCCTAATCTGTTTCCAGCAGGGCACACTGAGCCTTTGTTTAATTCCTCTTCCTGGTGGGCAATGAGCGTTACATTTGCCTGTGCAGACACCTACAGCTAGTCTCTCATTGATTCTCCCTATTACTGTACATCTAGCACAGAAATGGCAAGCTGTGCCAAACAGGAGGTTAAAGGCACTGACTCTCCAAGCGGGGAGAGTGTTAGTAAAGCATCTGGAATGGTGAACCCGAGGACCAGGATACGAAAACTGAGATGCATTTTAAATCGTTTCCCAATCACACGGTGGACGATACTCTGGGTTTCCCATGCATGTTTTAGCTGGAGGAAGAATGCCTTGAACCTGGAGAGTTGGGACCCATGAAATGGGTACCATGCAGTATGACTTCACAGGGTCTGCATTTGCTCACCGTAACTCACCAGTGCTATCAGCCAGAAGTGTCCAGCCTTATGTCTCAACCAGCTCTAGGTGTAGATGTGGTCAATCCCAGTTGCATCACATGCCCTGAGTGAATTATTTAAGAATTGCTCTCTATTTCACTGTCTTTGTGTTTTGTTTTCGAAATTTATTTTGATAATGGGATTTATCGGATTTTCACTGCTGCGTTTCGGCCGCTGTACACACGCTTGATTCTCTTACGGAGACATATATATCCATGGGTTTTAAGATTCTTCCTAGTCAGGTATATTCCTAGGCGTTGAATATGTGGTGTTGGGTCCATTTCGTTGAGCAAGGAGTAGGTCTTGTCTATTACATATTTGGCTTATGGAAAGTTATCTGTGCTAATTTCAGTCTCTGGTTTTATGCAGCACCCCAAGGCACCTTTCCCCATAAGCAAGCACTAGTTGGTTTTCTAAATTTGAGACCCTGTTCTTTTTTGTAATTCAGTTCATGTGTATTCAAGTTTACATTCCGTGTATTAGTGATATCTTATGATGTTTCTTTTTCTGTGTGACGTAGTTCACGTAGAATCACCGTACCTGCATCCACTCACTATGCCGCTACGGGCCTGATGCCACAGATTTCATTGCTGAGTGATATTGCATTGTACGTACGTGCCACAACTTCTTTATCCATTTTTGGCTTTCTGGGATATTTACCTGATACTGTAGACGAGCTTCTTGTGAACACAGCCGTCCCAAATATTGGGGTGGCTGTCTGTTTTTGATTTTAATTTCCGTATGCTATAGGACCATAAGTGGAAGTGCCATAGGCTGTGTTGCTTTGTTTCTTACGTGTTTCTGGAAACACCATACCCTTCTCCAGGGTGGCTGCTGGCAGTTTACATCCTGCCAATCAGCATAACAAGGCTCCCTGTTCTCCATATCCTGTCCTACCTTTCTGGATTTTACACTTTTTTCAGATGGCCCTTTTGCCCGGTGGGGCAGTGAGATTTCATTGTAGTGCAGATTTCCTTTACAGGCTTGCTTGGTTGGCCAAAAAGTGCGTATGCGTTTTTTCCTGAATATATTCAGGAAAAAACGCATACGCCCTTTTTGGCCAAGTGCATCATTGTCGACGTTGTGCCTCTTTTCCTATGCTTTCAGGGCAATTCCAGTCTACCCCTGCAATCGTTTTCCTGTAATTCAGCCCCGCTTTCAAGTCCCCTTCGCAGGCTTACTTCAATATATTTTTGGAGGATAGCTGTCATTTATAACTCTGCAGGTTTGTGAATTACAGTGCCCCTGAGCTCCTTTCTTCAACTCGCTTTCTTGTGAGCTGGGCACAAAACCGCAGGATTGCTTCAGGCCCTAATCTGTTTCCAGCAGGGCACACTGAGCCTTTGTTTAATTCCTCTTCCTGGTGGGCAATGAGCGTTACATTTGCCCGTGCAGACACCTACAGCTAGTCTCTCATTGGTTCTCCCTATTCCTGTTCATCTTGCACAGAAATGGCAAGCTGTGCCAAACAGGAGGTTAAAGGCACTGACTCTCCAAGCGGGGAGAGTGTTAGTAAAGCATCTGGAATGGTGAACCCGAGGACCAGGAAACGAAAACTGAGATGCATTTTAAATCGTTTCCCAATCACACGGTGGACGATACTCTGGGTTTCCCATGCATGTTTTAGCTGGAGGAAGAATCCCTTGAACCTGGAGAGTTGGGACCCATGGAATGGGTACCATGCAGTATGACTTCAAAGGGTCTGCATTTGCTCACCGAAACTCACCAATGCTATCAGGCTGAAGTGTCCAGCCTTATGTCTCAACCAGCTCTGGGTGTAGATGTGGTCAATCCCGGTTGCATCACATGCCCTGAGTGAATTATTTAAGAATTGCTCTCTATTTCACTGTCTTTGTGTTTTGTTTTCGAAATTTATTTTGATAATGGGATTTATCGGATTTTCAATGCTGCATTTCCGCCGCTGTACACACGCTTCATTCTCTTACGGAGACATATATATCCATGGGTTTTAAGATTCTTCCTAGTCAGGTATATTCCTAGGCGTTGAATATGTGGTGTTGAGTCCATTTCGTTGAGCAAGGAGTAGGTCTTGTCTATTACATATTTGGCTTATGGAATGTTATCTGTATTAATTTCAGTCTCTGGTTTTATGCAGCACCCCAACGCACCTTTCCCCATAAGCAAGCACTAGTTGGTTTTCTAAATTTGAGACCCTGTTCTGTTTTGTAATTCAGTTCATGTGTAGTCAAGTTTACATTCCGTGTATTAGTGATATCTTATGATGTTTCTTTTTCTGTGTGACGTAGTTCACGTAGAATCACCGTATCTGCATCCACTCACTATGCCGCTACGGGCCTGATGACACAGATTTCATTGCTGAGTGATATTGCATTGCACGTACGTGCCACAACTTCTTTATCCATTTTTTGCTTTCTGGGATATTTACCTGATCCTGTAGACGAGCTTCTTGTGAACACAGCCGTCCCAAATATTGGGGTGGCTGTCTGTTTTTGATTTTAATTTCCGTAAGCTATAGGACCATAAGTGGAAGTGCCATAGGCTGTGTTGCTTTGTTTCTTACGTGTTTCAGGAAACACCATACACTTCTCCAGGGTGACTGCTGGCAATTTACATCCTGCCAATCAGCATAACAAGGCTCCCTGTTCTCCATATCCTGTCCTAACTTTCTGGATTTTACCCTTTTTTCAGATGGCCCTTTTGCCCGGGGGGGCAGTGAGATTTCATTGTATTGCAGATTTCCTTTACAGGCTTGCTTGGTTGGCCAAAAAGGGCGTATGCGTTTTTTCCTGAATATATTCAGGAAAAAACGCATACGCCCTTTTTGGCCAAGTGCATCATTGTCGACGTTGTGCCTCTTTTCCTATGCTTTCAGGGCAATTCCAGTCTACCCGCTACAATCGTTTTCCTGAAATTCAGCCCCGCTTTCAAGACCCCTTCCCAGGCTTACTTCAATATATTTTTGGAGGATAGCTGTCATTTATAACTCTGCAGGTTTGTGAATTACAGTGCCCCTGAGCTCCTTTCTTCAACTCGCTTTCTTGTGAGCTGGGCACAAAACCGCAGGATTGCTTCAGGCCCTAATCTGTTTCCAGCAGGGCACACTGAGCCTTTGTTTAATTCCTCTTCCTGGTGGGCAATGAGCGTTACATTTGCCCGTGCAGACACCTACAGCTAGTCTCTCATTGGTTCTCCCTATTCCTGTTCATCTTGCACAGAAATGGCAAGCTGTGCCAAACAGGAGGTTAAAGGCACTGACTCTCCAAGCGGGGAGAGTGTTAGTAAAGCATCTGGAATGGTGAACCCGAGGACCAGGAAACGAAAACTGAGATGCATTTTAAATCGTTTCCCAATCACACGGTGGACGATACTCTGGGTTTCCCATGCATGTTTTAGCTGGAGGAAGAATCCCTTGAACCTGGAGAGTTGGGACCCATGGAATGGGTACCATGCAGTATGACTTCAAAGGGTCTGCATTTGCTCACCGAAACTCACCAATGCTATCAGGCTGAAGTGTCCAGCCTTATGTCTCAACCAGCTCTGGTTGTAGATGTGGTCAATCCCGGTTGCATCACATGCCCTGAGTGAATTATTTAAGAATTGCTCTCTATTTCACTGTCTTTGTGTTTTGTTTTCGAAATTTATTTTGATAATGGGATTTATCGGATTTTCAATGCTGCATTTCCGCCGCTGTACACACGCTTCATTCTCTTACGGAGACATATATATCCATGGGTTTTAAGATTCTTCCTAGTCAGGTATATTCCTAGGCGTTGAATATGTGGTGTTGAGTCCATTTCGTTGAGCAAGGAGTAGGTCTTGTCTATTACATATTTGGCTTATGGAATGTTATCTGTATTAATTTCAGTCTCTGGTTTTATGCAGCACCCCAACGCACCTTTCCCCATAAGCAAGCACTAGTTGGTTTTCTAAATTTGAGACCCTGTTCTGTTTTGTAATTCAGTTCATGTGTAGTCAAGTTTACATTCCGTGTATTAGTGATATCTTATGATGTTTCTTTTTCTGTGTGACGTAGTTCACGTAGAATCACCGTACCTGCATCCACTCACTATGCCGCTACGGGCCTGATGACACAGATTTCATTGCTGAGTGTTATTGCATTGCACGTACGTGCCACAACTTCTTTATCCATTTTTTGCTTTCTGGGATATTTACCTGATCCTGTAGACGAGCTTCTTGTGAACACAGCCGTCCCAAATATTGGGGTGGCTGTCTGTTTTTGATTTTAATTTCCGTAAGCTATAGGACCATAAGTGGAAGTGCCATAGGCTGTGTTGCTTTGTTTCTTACGTGTTTCAGGAAACACCATACACTTCTCCAGGGTGACTGCTGGCAATTTACATCCTGCCAATCAGCATAACAAGGCTCCCTGTTCTCCATATCCTGTCCTAACTTTCTGGATTTTACCCTTTTTTCAGATGGCCCTTTTGCCCGGGGGGGCAGTGAGATTTCATTGTATTGCAGATTTCCTTTACAGGCTTGCTTGGTTGGCCAAAAAGGGCGTATGCGTTTTTTCCTGAATATATTCAGGAAAAAACGCATACGCCCTTTTTGGCCAAGTGCATCATTGTCGACGTTGTGCCTCTTTTCCTATGCTTTCAGGGCAATTCCAGTCTACCCGCTACAATCGTTTTCCTGAAATTCAGCCCCGCTTTCAAGACCCCTTCCCAGGCTTACTTCAATATATTTTTGGAGGATAGCTGTCATTTATAACTCTGCAGGTTTGTGAAGTACAGTGCCCCTGAGCTCCTTTCTTCAACTCGCTTTCTTGTGAGCTGGGCACAAAACCGCAGGATTGCTTCAGGCCCTAATCTGTTTCCAGCAGGGCACACTGAGCCTTTGTTTAATTCCTCTTCCTGGTGGGCAATGAGCGTTACATTTGCCCGTGCAGACACCTACAGCTAGTCTCTCATTGGTTCTCCCTATTCCTGTTCATCTTGCACAGAATTTGCAAGCTGTGTGAAACAGGAGGTTAAAGGCACTGACTCTCCAAGCGGGGAGAGTGTTAGTAAAGCATCTGGAATGGTGAACCCGAGGACCAGGAAACGAAAACTGAGATGCATTTTAAATCATTTCCCAATCACACGGTGGATGATACTCTGGGTTTCCCATGCATGTTTTAGCTGGAGGAAGAATCCCTTGAACCTGGAGAGTTGGGACCCATGGAATGGGTACCATGCAGTATGACTTCAAAGGGTCTGCATTTGCTCACTGAAACTCACCAATGCTATCAGCCTGAAGTGTCCAGCCTTATGTCTCAACCAGCTCTGGGTGTAGATGTGGTCAATCCCGGTTGCATCACATGCCCTGAGTGAATTATTTAAGAATTGCTCTCTATTTCACTGTCTTTGTGTTTTGTTTTCGAAATTTATTTTGATAATGGGATTTATCGGATTTTCACTGCTGCGTTTCGGCCGCTGTACACACGCTTGATTCTCTTACAGAGACATATATATCCATGGGTTTTAATATTCTTCCTAGTCAGGTATATTCCTAGGCGTTGAATATGTGGTGTTGGGTCCATTTCGTTGAGCAAGGAGTAGGTCTTGTCTATTACATATTTGGCTTATGGAAAGTTATCTGTGCTAATTTCAGTCTCTGGTTTTATGCAGCACCCCAAGGCACCTTTCCCCATAAGCAAGCACTAGTTGGTTTTCTAAATTTGAGACCCTGTTCTGTTTTGTAATTCAGTTCATGTGTAGTCAAGTTTACATTCCGTGTATTAGTGATATCTTATGATGTTTCTTTTTCTGTGTGACGTAGTTCACGTAGAATCACCGTACCTGCATCCACTCACTATGCCGCTACGGGCCTGATGACACAGATTTCATTGCTGAGTGATATTGCATTGTACGTACGTGCCACAACTTCTTTATCCATTTTTTGCTTTCTGGGATATTTACCTGATACTGTAGACGAGCTTCTTGTGAACACAGGCGTCCCAAATATTTGGGTGGCTGTCTGTTTTTGATTTTAATTTCCGTAAGCTATAGGACCATAAGTGGAAGTGCCATAGGCTGTGTTGCTTTGTTTCTTACGTGTTTCAGGAAACACCATACACTTCTCCAGGGTGGCTGCTGGCAATTTACATCCTGCCAATCAGCATAACAAGGCTCCCTGTTCTCCATATCCTGTCCTACCTTTCTGGATTTTACACTTTTTTCAGATGGCCCTTTTGCCCGGGGGGGCAGTGAGATTTCATTGTAGTGCAGATTTCCTTTACAGGCTTGCTTGGTTGGCCAAAAAGGGCGTATGCGTTTTTTCCTGAATATATTCAGGAAAAAACGCATACGCACTTTTTGGCCAAGTGCATCATTGTCGACGTTGTGCCTCTTTTCCTATGCTTTCAGGGCAATTCCAGTCTACCCCCTGCAATCGTTTTCCTGTAATTCAGCCCCGCTTTCAAGTCCCCTTCGCAGGCTTACTTCAATATATTTTTGGAGGATAGCTGTCATTTATAACTCTGCAGGTTTGTGAATTACAGTGCCCCTGAGCTCCTTTCTTCAACTCGCTTTCTTGTGAGCTGGGCACAAAACCGCAGGATTGCTTCAGGCCCTAATCTGTTTCCAGCAGGGCACACTGAGCCTTTGTTTAATTCCTCTTCCTGGTGGGCAATGAGCGTTACATTTGCCCGTGCAGACACCTACAGCTAGTCTCTCATTGGTTCTCCCTATTCCTGTTCATTTTGCACAGAAATGGCAAGCTGTGCCAAACAGGAGGTTAAAGGCACTGACTCTCCAAGCGGGGAGAGTGTTAGTAAAGCATCTGGAATGGTGAACCCGAGGACCAGGAAACGAAAACTGAGATGCATTTTAAATCGTTTCCCAATCACACGGTGGACGATACTCTGGGTTTCCCATGCATGTTTTAGCTGGAGGAAGAATCCCTTGAACCTGGAGAGTTGGGACCCATGGAATGGGTACCATGCAGTATGACTTCAAAGGGTCTGCATTTGCTCACCGAAACTCACCAATGCTATCAGGCTGAAGTGTCCAGCCTTATGTCTCAACCAGCTCTGGGTGTAGATGTGGTCAATCCTGGTTGCATCACATGCCCTGAGTGAATTATTTAAGAATTGCTCTCTATTTCACTGTCTTTGTGTTTTGTTTTCGAAATTTATTTTGATAATGGGATTTATCGGATTTTCAATGCTGCATTTCCGCCGCTGTACACACGCTTCATTCTCTTACGGAGACATATATATCCATGGGTTTTAAGATTCTTCCTAGTCAGGTATATTCCTAGGCGTTGAATATGTGGTGTTGAGTCCATTTCGTTGAGCAAGGAGTAGGTCTTGTCTATTACATATTTGGCTTATGGAATGTTATCTGTATTAATTTCAGTCTCTGGTTTTATGCAGCACCCCAACGCACCTTTCCCCATAAGCAAGCACTAGTTGGTTTTCTAAATTTGAGACCCTGTTCTGTTTTGTAATTCAGTTCATGTGTAGTCAAGTTTACATTCCGTGTATTAGTGATATCTTATGATGTTTCTTTTTCTGTGTGACGTAGTTCACGTAGAATCACCGTATCTGCATCCACTCACTATGCCGCTACGGGCCTGATGACACAGATTTCATTGCTGAGTGATATTGCATTGCACGTACGTGCCACAACTTCTTTATCCATTTTTTGCTTTCTGGGATATTTACCTGATCCTGTAGACGAGCTTCTTGTGAACACAGCCGTCCCAAATATTGGGGTGGCTGTCTGTTTTTGATTTTAATTTCCGTAAGCTATAGGACCATAAGTGGAAGTGCCATAGGCTGTGTTGCTTTGTTTCTTACGTGTTTCAGGAAACACCATACACTTCTCCAGGGTGACTGCTGGCAATTTACATCCTGCCAATCAGCATAACAAGGCTCCCTGTTCTCCATATCCTGTCCTAACTTTCTGGATTTTACCCTTTTTTCAGATGGCCCTTTTGCCCGGGGGGGCAGTGAGATTTCATTGTATTGCAGATTTCCTTTACAGGCTTGCTTGGTTGGCCAAAAAGGGCGTATGCGTTTTTTCCTGAATATATTCAGGAAAAAACGCATACGCCCTTTTTGGCCAAGTGCATCATTGTCGACGTTGTGCCTCTTTTCCTATGCTTTCAGGGCAATTCCAGTCTACCCGCTACAATCGTTTTCCTGAAATTCAGCCCCGCTTTCAAGACCCCTTCCCAGGCTTACTTCAATATATTTTTGGAGGATAGCTGTCATTTATAACTCTGCAGGTTTGTGAATTACAGTGCCCCTGAGCTCCTTTCTTCAACTCGCTTTCTTGTGAGCTGGGCACAAAACCGCAGGATTGCTTCAGGCCCTAATCTGTTTCCAGCAGGGCACACTGAGCCTTTGTTTAATTCCTCTTCCTGGTGGGCAATGAGCGTTACATTTGCCCGTGCAGACACCTACAGCTAGTCTCTCATTGGTTCTCCCTATTCCTGTTCATCTTGCACAGAAATGGCAAGCTGTGCCAAACAGGAGGTTAAAGGCACTGACTCTCCAAGCGGGGAGAGTGTTAGTAAAGCATCTGGAATGGTGAACCCGAGGACCAGGAAACGAAAACTGAGATGCATTTTAAATCGTTTCCCAATCACACGGTGGACGATACTCTGGGTTTCCCATGCATGTTTTAGCTGGAGGAAGAATCCCTTGAACCTGGAGAGTTGGGACCCATGGAATGGGTACCATGCAGTATGACTTCAAAGGGTCTGCATTTGCTCACCGAAACTCACCAATGCTATCAGGCTGAAGTGTCCAGCCTTATGTCTCAACCAGCTCTGGGTGTAGATGTGGTCAATCCCGGTTGCATCACATGCCCTGAGTGAATTATTTAAGATTTGCTCTCTATTTCACTGTCTTTGTGTTTTGTTTTCGAAATTTATTTTGATAATGGGATTTATCGGATTTTCAATGCTGCATTTCCGCCGCTGTACACACGCTTCATTCTCTTACGGAGACATATATATCCATGGGTTTTAAGATTCTTCCTAGTCAGGTATATTCCTAGGCGTTGAATATGTGGTGTTGAGTCCATTTCGTTGAGCAAGGAGTAGGTCTTGTCTATTACATATTTGGCTTATGGAATGTTATCTGTATTAATTTCAGTCTCTGGTTTTATGCAGCACCCCAACGCACCTTTCCCCATAAGCAAGCACTAGTTGGTTTTCTAAATTTGAGACCCTGTTCTGTTTTGTAATTCAGTTCATGTGTAGTCAAGTTTACATTCCGTGTATTAGTGATATCTTATGATGTTTCTTTTTCTGTGTGACGTAGTTCACGTAGAATCACCGTACCTGCATCCACTCACTATGCCGCTACGGGCCTGATGACACAGATTTCATTGCTGAGTGTTATTGCATTGCACGTACGTGCCACAACTTCTTTATCCATTTTTTGCTTTCTGGGATATTTACCTGATCCTGTAGACGAGCTTCTTGTGAACACAGCCGTCCCAAATATTGGGGTGGCTGTCTGTTTTTGATTTTAATTTCCGTAAGCTATAGGACCATAAGTGGAAGTGCCATAGGCTGTGTTGCTTTGTTTCTTACGTGTTTCAGGAAACACCATACACTTCTCCAGGGTGACTGCTGGCAATTTACATCCTGCCAATCAGCATAACAAGGCTCCCTGTTCTCCATATCCTGTCCTAACTTTCTGGATTTTACCCTTTTTTCAGATGGCCCTTTTGCCCGGGGGGGCAGTGAGATTTCATTGTATTGCAGATTTCCTTTACAGGCTTGCTTGGTTGGCCAAAAAGGGCGTATGCGTTTTTTCCTGAATATATTCAGGAAAAAACGCATACGCCCTTTTTGGCCAAGTGCATCATTGTCGACGTTGTGCCTCTTTTCCTATGCTTTCAGGGCAATTCCAGTCTACCCGCTACAATCGTTTTCCTGAAATTCAGCCCCGCTTTCAAGACCCCTTCCCAGGCTTACTTCAATATATTTTTGGAGGATAGCTGTCATTTATAACTCTGCAGGTTTGTGAAGTACAGTGCCCCTGAGCTCCTTTCTTCAACTCGCTTTCTTGTGAGCTGGGCACAAAACCGCAGGATTGCTTCAGGCCCTAATCTGTTTCCAGCAGGGCACACTGAGCCTTTGTTTAATTCCTCTTCCTGGTGGGCAATGAGCGTTACATTTGCCCGTGCAGACACCTACAGCTAGTCTCTCATTGGTTCTCCCTATTCCTGTTCATCTTGCACAGAATTTGCAAGCTGTGTGAAACAGGAGGTTAAAGGCACTGACTCTCCAAGCGGGGAGAGTGTTAGTAAAGCATCTGGAATGGTGAACCCGAGGACCAGGAAACGAAAACTGAGATGCATTTTAAATCATTTCCCAATCACACGGTGGATGATACTCTGGGTTTCCCATGCATGTTTTAGCTGGAGGAAGAATCCCTTGAACCTGGAGAGTTGGGACCCATGGAATGGGTACCATGCAGTATGACTTCAAAGGGTCTGCATTTGCTCACTGAAACTCACCAATGCTATCAGCCTGAAGTGTCCAGCCTTATGTCTCAACCAGCTCTGGGTGTAGATGTGGTCAATCCCGGTTGCATCACATGCCCTGAGTGAATTATTTAAGAATTGCTCTCTATTTCACTGTCTTTGTGTTTTGTTTTCGAAATTTATTTTGATAATGGGATTTATCGGATTTTCACTGCTGCGTTTCGGCCGCTGTACACACGCTTGATTCTCTTACAGAGACATATATATCCATGGGTTTTAATATTCTTCCTAGTCAGGTATATTCCTAGGCGTTGAATATGTGGTGTTGGGTCCATTTCGTTGAGCAAGGAGTAGGTCTTGTCTATTACATATTTGGCTTATGGAAAGTTATCTGTGCTAATTTCAGTCTCTGGTTTTATGCAGCACCCCAAGGCACCTTTCCCCATAAGCAAGCACTAGTTGGTTTTCTAAATTTGAGACCCTGTTCTGTTTTGTAATTCAGTTCATGTGTAGTCAAGTTTACATTCCGTGTATTAGTGATATCTTATGATGTTTCTTTTTCTGTGTGACGTAGTTCACGTAGAATCACCGTACCTGCATCCACTCACTATGCCGCTACGGGCCTGATGACACAGATTTCATTGCTGAGTGATATTGCATTGTACGTACGTGCCACAACTTCTTTATCCATTTTTTGCTTTCTGGGATATTTACCTGATACTGTAGACGAGCTTCTTGTGAACACAGGCGTCCCAAATATTTGGGTGGCTGTCTGTTTTTGATTTTAATTTCCGTAAGCTATAGGACCATAAGTGGAAGTGCCATAGGCTGTGTTGCTTTGTTTCTTACGTGTTTCAGGAAACACCATACACTTCTCCAGGGTGGCTGCTGGCAATTTACATCCTGCCAATCAGCATAACAAGGCTCCCTGTTCTCCATATCCTGTCCTACCTTTCTGGATTTTACACTTTTTTCAGATGGCCCTTTTGCCCGGGGGGGCAGTGAGATTTCATTGTAGTGCAGATTTCCTTTACAGGCTTGCTTGGTTGGCCAAAAAGGGCGTATGCGTTTTTTCCTGAATATATTCAGGAAAAAACGCATACGCACTTTTTGGCCAAGTGCATCATTGTCGACGTTGTGCCTCTTTTCCTATGCTTTCAGGGCAATTCCAGTCTACCCCCTGCAATCGTTTTCCTGAAATTCAGCCCCGCTTTCAAGTCCCCTTCGCAGGCTTACTTCAATATATTTTTGGAGGAGAGCTGTCATTTATAACTCTGCAGGTTTGTGAATTACAGTGCCCCTGAGCTCCTTTCTTCAACTCGCTTTCTTGTGAGCTGGGCACAAAACCGCAGGATTGCTTCAGGCCCTAATCTGTTTACAGCAGGGCACACTGAGCCTTTGTTTAATTCCTCTTCCTGGTGGGCAATGAGCGTTACATTTGCCCGTGCAGACACCTACAGCTAGTCTCTCATTGGTTCTCCCTATTCCTGTTCATCTTGCACAGAAATTGCAAGCTGTGCGAAACAGGAGGTTAAACGCACTGACTCTCCAAGCGGGGAGAGTGTTAGTAAAGCATCTGTAATGGTGAACCCGAGGACCAGGAAACGAAAACTGAGATGCATTTGAAATCGTTTCCCAATCACACGGTGGACGATACTCTGGGTTTCCCATGCATGTTTTAGCTGGAGGAAGAATCCCTTGAACCTGGAGAGTTGGGACCCATGGAATGGGTACCATGCAGTATGACTTCAAAGGGTCTGCATTTGCTCACCGAAACTCACCAATGCTATCAGCCTGAAGAGTCCAGCCTTATGTCTCAACCAGCTCTGGGTGTAGATGTGGTCAATCCCGGTTGCATCACATGCCCTGAGTGAATTATTTAAGAATTGCTCTCTATTTCACTGTCTTTGTGTTTTGTTTTCGAAATTTATTTTGATAATGGGATTTATCGGATTTTCACTGCTGCGTTTCGGCCGCTGTACACATGCTTGATTCTCTTACGGAGACATATATATCCATGGGTTTTAATATTCTTCCTAGTCAGGTATATTCCTAGGCCTTGAATATGTGGTGTTGGGTCCATTTCGTTGAGCAAGGAGTAGGTCTTGTCTATTACATATTTGGCTTATGGAAATTTATCTGTGCTAATTTCAGTCTCTGGTTTTATGCAGCACCCCAAGGCACCTTTCCCCATAAGCAAGCACTAGTTGGTTTTCTAAATTTGAGACCCTGTTCTTTTTTGTAATTCAGTTCATGTGTAGTCAAGTTTACATTCCGTGTATTAGTGATATCTTATGATGTTTCTTTTTCTGTGTGACGTAGTTCACGTAGAATCACCGTACCTGCATCCACTTACTATGCCGCTACGGGCCTGATGACACAGATTTCATTGCTGAGTGATATTGCATTGCACGTACGTGCCACAACTTCTTTATCCATTTTTTGCTTTCTGGGATATTTACCTGATACTGTAGACGAGCTTCTTGTGAACACAGCCGTCCCAAATATTGGGGTGGCTGTCTGTTTTTGATTTTAATTTCCGTAAGCTATAGGACCATAAGTGGAAGTGCCATAGGCTGTGTTGCTTTGTTTCTTACGTGTTTCAGGAGACACCATAAACTTCTGCAGGGTGGCTGCTGGCAATTTACATCCTGCCAATCAGCATAACAAGGCTCCCTGTTCTCCATATCCTGTCCTACCTTTCTGGATTTTACACTTTTTTAGATGGCCCTTTTGCCCGGGGGGCAGTGAGATTTCATTGTAGTGCAGATTTCCTTTACAGGCTTGCTTGGTTGGCCAAAAAGGGCGTATGCGTTTTTTCCTGAATATATTCAGGAAAAAACGCATACGCCCTTTTTGGCCAAGTGCATCATTGTCGACGTTGTGCCTCTTTTCCTATGCATTCAGGGCAATTCCAGTCTACCCCCTGCAATCGTTTTCCTGAAATTCAGCCCCGCTTTCAAGTCCCCTTCGCAGGCTTACTTCAATATAATTTTGGAGGATAGCTGTCATTTATAACTCTGCAGGTTTGTGAAGTACAGTGCCCCTGAGCTCCTTTCTTCAACTCGCTTTCTTGTGAGCTGGGCACAAAACCGCAGGATTGCTTCAGGCCCTAATCTGTTTCCAGCAGGGCACACTGAGCCTTTGTTTAATTCCTCTTCCTGGTGGGCAATGAGCGTTACATTTGCCCGTGCAGACACCTACAGCTAGTCTCTCATTGGTTCTCCCTATTCCTGTTCATCTTGCACAGAAATTGCAAGCTGTGCCAAACAGGAGGTTAAAGGCACTGACTCTCCAAGCGGGGAGAGTGTTAGTAAAGCATCTGGAATGGTGAACCCGAGGACCAGGAAACGAAAACTGAGATGCATTTTAAATCGTTTCCCAATCACACGGTGGACGATACTCTGGGTTTCCCATGCATGTTTTAGCTGGAGGAAGAATCCCTTGAACCTGGAGAGTTGGGACCCATGGAATGGGTACCATGCAGTATGACTTCAAAGGGTCTGCATTTGCTCACCGAAACTCACCAATGCTATCAGCCTGAAGTGTCCAGCCTTATGTCTCAACCAGCTCTGGGTGTAGATGTGGTCAATCCCGGTTGCATCACATGCCCTGAGTGAATTATTTAAGAATTGCTCTCTATTTCACTGTCTTTGTGTTTTGTTTTCGAAATTTATTTTGATAATGGGATTTATCGGATTTTCACTGCTGCGTTTCGGCCGCTGTACACACGCTTGATTCTCTTACGGAGACATATATATCCATGGGTTTTAATATTATTCCTAATCAGGTATATTGCTAGGCGTTGAATATGTGGTGTTGGGTCCATTTCTTTGAGCAAGTAGTAGGTCTTGTCTATTACATATTTGGCTTATGGAAAGTTATCTGTGCTAATTTCAGTCTCTGGTTTTATGCAGCACCCCAAGGCACCTTTCCCCATAAGCAAGCACTAGTTGGTTTTCTAAATTTGAGACCCTGTTCTGTTTTGTAATTCAGTTCATGTGTAGTCAAGTTTACATTCCGTGTATTAGTGATATCTTATGATGTTTCTTTTTCTGTGTGACGTAGTTCACGTAGAATCACCGTACCTGCATCCACTCACTATGCCGCTACGGGCCTGATGACACAGATTTCATTGCTGAGTGATATTGCATTGTACGTACGTGCCACAATTTCTTTATCCATTTCTTGCTTTCTGGGATATTTACCTGATACTGTAGACGAGCTTCTTGTGAACACAGCCGTCCCAAATATTGGGGTGGCTGTCTGTTTTTGATTTTAATTTCCGTAAGCTATAGGACCATAAGTGGAAGTGCCATAGGCTGTGTTGCTTTGTTTCTTACGTGTTTCAGGAAACACCATACACTTCTCCAGGGTGGCTGCTGGCAATTTACATCCTGCCAATCAGCATAACAAGGCTCCCTGTTCTCCATATCCTGTCCTACCTTTCTGGATTTTACACTTTTTTCAGATGGCCCTTTTGCCCGGGGGGGCAGTGAGATTTCATTGTAGTGCAGATTTCCTTTACAGGCTTGCTTGGTTGGCCAAGAAGGGCGTATGCGTTTTTTCCTAAATATATTCAGGAAAAAACGCATACGCCCTTTTTGGCCAAGTGCATCATTGTCGACGTTGTGCCTCTTTTCCTATGCTTTCAGGGCATTTCCAGTCTACCCCGTGCAATCGTTTTCCTGAAATTCAGCCCCGCTTTCAAGTCCCCTTCGCAGGCTTACTTCAATATAATTTTGGAGGATAGCTGTCATTTATAACTCTGCAGGTTTGTGAAGTACAGTGCCCCTGAGCTCCTTTCTTCAACTCGCTTTCTTGTGAGCTGGGCACAAAACCGCAGGATTGCTTCAGGCCCTAATCTGTTTCCAGCAGGGCACACTGAGCCTTTGTTTAATTCCTCTTCCTGGTGGGCAATGAGCTTTACATTTGCCCGTGCAGACACCTACAGCTAGTCTCTCATTGGTTCTCCCTATTCCTGTTCATCTTGCACAGAAATGGCAAGCTGTGCCAAACAGGAGGTTAAAGGCACTGACTCTCCAAGCGGGGAGAGTGTTAGTAAAGCATCTGGAATGGTGAACCCGAGGACCAGGATACGAAAACTGAGATGCATTTTAAATCGTTTCCCAATCACACGGTGGACGATACTCTGGGTTTCCCATGCATGTTTTAGCTGGAGGAAGAATGCCTTGAACCTGGAGAGTTGGGACCCATGGAATGGGTACCATGCAGTATGACTTCAAAGGGTCTGCATTTGCTCACCGAAACTCACCAGTGCTATCAGCCTGAAGTGTCCAGCCTTATGTCTCAACCAGCTCTGGGTGTAGATGTGGTCAATCCCGGTTGCATCACATGCCCTGAGTGAATTATTTAAGAATTGCTCTCTATTTCACTGTCTTTGTGTTTTGTTTTCGAAATTTATTTTGATAATGGGATTTATCGGATTTTCACTGCTGCATTTCGGCCGCTGTACACACGCTTGATTCTCTTACGGAGACATATATATCCATGGGTTTTAAGATTCTTCCTAGTCAGGTATATTCCTAGGCGTTGAATATGTGGTGTTGAGTCCATTTCGTTGAGCAAGGAGTAGGTCTTGTCTATTACATATTTGGCTTATGGAATGTTATCTGTGCTAATTTCAGTCTCTGGTTTTATGCAGCACCCCAACGCACCTTTCCCCATAAGCAAGCACTAGTTGTTTTTCTAAATTTGAGACCCTGTTCTGTTTTGTAATTCAGTTCATGTGTAGTCAAGTTTACATTCCGTGTATTAGTGATATCTTATGATGTTTCTTTTTCTGTGTGACGTAGTTCATGTAGAATCACCGTACCTGTATCCACTCACTATGCCGCTACGGCCCTGGTGACACAGATTTCATTGCTGAGTGATATTGCATTGTACGTACGTGCCACAACTTCTTTATCCATTTTTTGCTTTCTGGGATATTTACCTGATACTGTAGACGAGCTTCTTGTGAACACAGGCGTCCCAAATATTGGGGTGGCTGTCTGTTTTTGATTTTAATTTCCGTAAGCTATAGGACCATAAGTGGAAGTGCCATAGGCTGTGTTTCTTTGTTTCTTACGTGTTTCAGGAAACACCATACACTTCTCCAGGGTGGCTGCTGGCAATTTACATCCTGCCAATCAGCATAACAAGGCTCCCTGTTCTCCATATCCTGTCCTACCTTTCTGAATTTTACACTTTTTTCAGATGGCCCTTTTGCCCGGGGGGGCAGTGAGATTTCATTGTAGTGCAGATTTCCTTTACAGGCTTGCTTGGTTGGCCAAAAAGGGCGTATGCGTTTTTTCCTAAATATATTCAGGAAAAAACGCATATGCCCTTTTTGGCCAAGTGCATCATTGTCGACGTTGTGCCTCTTTTCCTATGCTTTCAGGGCAATTCCAGTCTACCCCCTGCAATCGTTTTCCTGAAATTCAGCCCCGCTTTCAAGTCCCCTTCGCAGGCTTACTTCAATATATTTTTGGAGGATAGCTGTCATTTATAACTCTGCAGGTTTGTGAAGTACAGTGCCCCTGAGCTCCTTTCTTCAACTCGCTTTCTTGTGAGCTGGGCACAAAACCGCAGGATTGCTTCAGGCCCTAATCTGTTTCCAGCAGGGCACACTGAGCCTTTGTTTAATTCCTCTTCCTGGTGGGCAATGAGCGTTACATTTGCCCGTGCAGACACCTACAGCTAGTCTCTCATTGGTTCTCCCTATTCCTGTTCATCTTGCACAGAAATGGCAAGCTGTGCCAAACAGGTGGTTAAAGGCACTGACTCTCCAAGCGGGGAGAGTGTTAGTAAAGCATCTGGAATGGTGAACCCGAGGACCAGGATACGAAAACTGAGATGCATTTTAAATCGTTTCGCAATCACACGGTGGACGATACTCTGGGTTTCCCATGCATGTTTTAGCTGGAGGAAGAATCCCTTGAACCTGGAGAGTTGGGACCCATGGAATGGGTACCATGCAGTATGACTTCAAAGGGTCTGCATTTGCTCACCGAAACTCACCAATGCTATCAGCCTGAAGTGTCCAGCCTTATGTCTCAACCAGCTCTGGGTGTAGATGTGGTCAATCACGGTTGCATCACATGCCCTGAGTGAATTATTTAAGAATTGCTCTCTATTTCACTGTCTTTGTGTTTTGTTTTTGAAATTTATTTTGATAATGGGATTTATCGGATTTTCACTGCTGCGTTTATGCCGCTGTACACACGCTTGATTCTCTTACGGAGACATATATATCCATGGGATTTAAGATTCTTCCTAAACAGGTATATTCCTAGGCGTTGAATATGTGGTGTTGGGTCCATTTCGTTGAACAAGGAGTAGGTCTTGTCTATTAAATATTTGGCTTATGGAAAGTTATCTGTGCTAATTTCAGTCTCTGGTTTTATGCAGCACCCCAAGGCATCATTCCCCATAAGCAAGTACTAGTTGGTTTCCTAAATTTGAGACCCTGTTCTGTTTTGTAATTCAGTTCATGTGTAGTCAAGTTTACATTCCGTGTATTAGTGATATCTTATGATGTTTAATTTTCTGTGTGACGTAGTTCACGTAGAATCACCGTACCTGCATCCACTCACTATGCCGCTACGGGCCTGATGACACAGATTTCATTGCTGAGTGATATTGCATTGTACGTACGTGCCACAATTTCTTTATCCATTTTTTGCTTTCTGGGATATTTACCTGATACTGTAGACGAGCTTCTTGTGAACACAGCCATCCCAAATATTGGGGTGGCTGTCTGTTTTTTATTTTAATTTCCGTAAGCTATAGGACCATAAGTGGAAGTGCCATAGGCTGTGTTGCTTTGTTTCTTATGTGTTTCAGGAAACACCATACACTTCTCCAGGGTGGCTGCTGGCAATTTACATCCTGCCAATCAGCATAACAAGGCTCCCTGTTCTCCATATCCTGTCCTACCTTTCTGGATTTTACACTTTTTTCAGATGGCCCTTTTGCCCGGGGGGCAGTGAGACTTCATTGTAGTGCAGATTTCCTTTACATGCTTGCTTGGTTGGCCAAAAAGGGCGTATGCGTTTTTTCCTGAATATATTCAGGAAAAAACGCATACGCCCTTTTTGGCCAAGTGCATCATTGTCGACGTTGTGCCTCTTTTCCTATGCTTTCAGGGCAATTCCAGTCTACCCCCTGCAATCGTTTTCCTGAAATTCTGCCCCGATTTCAAATCCCCTACGCAGGCTTACTTCAGTATACTTTTGGAAGATAGCTGTCATTTATAACTCTGCAGGTTTGTGAATTACAGTGCCCCTGAGCTCCTTTCTTCAACTCGCTTTCTTGTGAGCTGGGCACAAAACCGCAGGATTGCTTCAGGCCCTAATCTGTTTCCAGCAGGGTAAACTGAGCCTTTGTTTAATTCCTCTTCCTGGTGGGCAATGAGCGTTACGTTTGCCCGTGCAGACACCTACAGCTAGTCTCTCATTGGTTCTCCTTATTCCTGTTCATCTTGCACAGAAATTGCAAGCTGTGCCAAAGAGGACGTTAAAGGCACTGACTCTCCAAGTGGGGAGAGTGTTAGTAAAGCATCTGGAATGGTGAACCCGAGGACCAGGATACGAAAACTGAGATGCATTTTAAATCGTTTCCCAATCACACGGTGGACGATACTCTGGGTTTCCCATGCATGTTTTAGCTGGAGGAAGAATGCCTTGAACCTGGAGAGTTTGGACCCATGGAATGGGTACCATGCAGTATGTCTTCAAAGGGTCTGCATTTGCTCACCGAAACTCACCAATGCTATCAGCCTGAAGTGTCCAGCCTTATGTCTCAACCAGCTCTGGGTGTAGATGTGGTCAATCCCGGTTGCATCACATGCCCTGAGTGAATTATTTAAGAATTGCTCTCTATTTCACTGTCTTTGTGTTTTGTTTTCGAAATTTATTTTGATAATGGGATTTATCGGATTTTCACTGCTGCGTTTCGGCCGCTGTACACACGCTTGATTCTCTTACGGAGACATATATATATCCATGGGTTTTAAGATTCTTCCTAGTCAGGTATATTCCTAGGCGTTGAATATGTGGTGTTGAATCCATTTCGTTGAGCAAGGAGTAGGTCTTGTCTATTACATATTTGGCTTATGGAATGTTATCTGTGCTAATTTCAGTCTCTGGTTTTATGCAGCACCCCAAGGCACCTTTCCCCATAAGCAAGCACTAGTTGGTTTTCTAAATTTGAGACCCTGTTCTGTTTTGTAATTCAGTTCATGTGTAGTCAAGTTTACATTCCGTGTATTAGTGATATCTTATGATGTTTCTTTTTCTGTGTGACGTAGTTCACGTAGAATCACCGTACCTGCATCCACTCACTATGCCGCTACGGGCCTGATGACACAGATTTCATTGCTGAGTGATATTGCATTGCACGTACGTGCCACAACTTCTTTATCCATTTTTTGCTTTCTGGGATATTTACCTGGTACTGTAGACGAGCTTCTTGGGAACACAGCCGTCCCAAACTTTGGGGTGGCTCTCTGTTTTTGATTTTAATTTCCCTAAGGAATAGGACCATAAGTGCAATTGCCATAGGCTGTGTTGCTTTATTTCTTACGTGTTTCAGGAAACACCATACACTTCTCCAGGGTGGCTGTTGGCAATTTACATCCTGCCAATCAGCATAACAAGGCTCCCTGTTCTCCATATCCTGTCCTACCTTTCTGGATTTTACACTTTTTTCAGATGGCCCTCTTGCCCGTGGGGCAGTGAGACTTCATTGTAGTGCAGATTTCCTTTACAGGCTTGCTTGGTTGGCCAAAAAGGGCGTATGCGTTTTTTCCTGAATATATTCAGGAAAAAACGCATACGCCCTTTTTGGCCAAGTGCATCATTGTCGACGTTGTGCCTCTTTTCCTATGCTTTCAGGGCAATTCCAGTCTACCCCCTGCAATCGTTTTCCTGAAATTCAGCCCCGCTTTCAAGTCCCCTTCGCAGGCTTACTTCAATATATTTTTGGAAGATAGCTGTCATTTATAACTCTGCATGTTTGTGAATTACAGTGCCCCTGAGCTCCTTTCTTCAACTCGCTTTCTTGTGAGCTGGGCACAAAACCGCAGGATTGCTTCAGGCCCTAATCTGTTTCCAGCAGGGCACACTGAGCCTTTGTTTAATTCCTCTTCCTGGTGGGCAATGAGCGTTACATTTGCCCGTGCAGACACCTACAGCTAGTCTCTCATTGGTTCTCCCTATTCCTGTTCATCTTGCACAGAAATTGCAAGCTGTGCCAAAGAGGAGGTTAAAGGCTCTGACTCTCTAAGCGGGGAGAGTGTTAGTAAAGCATCTGGAATGGTGAACCTGAGGACCAGGATACGAAAACTGAGATGCATTTTAAATCGTTTCCCAATCACACGGTGGACGATACTCTGGGTTTCCCATGCATGTTTTAGCTGGAGGAAGAATCCCTTGAACCTGGAGAGTTGGGACCCATGGAATGGGTACCATGCAGTATGACTTCAAAGGGTCTGCATTTGCTCCCCAAAACTCACCAATGCTATCAGCCTGAAGTGTCCAGCCTTATGTCTCAACCAGCTCTGGGTGTAGATGTGGTCAATCACGGTTGCATCACATGCCCTGAGTGAATTATTTAAGAATTGCTCTCTATTTCACTGTCTTTGTGTTTTGTTTTCGAAATTTATTTTGATAATGGGATTTATCGGATTTTCACTGCTGCGTTTCGACCGCTGTACACACGCTTGATTCTCTTATGGAGACATATATATCCATGGGTTTTAAGATTCTTCCTAGTCAGGTATATTCCTAGGCGTTGAATATGTGGTTTTGGGTCCATTTCGTTGAGCAAGGAGTAGGTCTTGTCTATTACATATTTGGCTTATGGAAAGTTATCTGTGCTAATTTCAGTCTCTGGTTTTATGCAGCACCCCAACGCACCTTTCCCCATAAGCAAGCACTAGTTGGTTTTCTAAATTTGAGACCCTGTTCTGTTTTGTAATTCAGTTCATGTGTAGTCAAGTTTACATTCCGTGTATTAGTGATATCTTATGATGTTTCTTTTTCTGTGTGACGTAGTTCACGTAGAATCACCGTACCTGCATCCACTCACTATGCCGCTACGGGCCTGATGACACAGATTTCATTGCTGAGTGATATTGCATTGTACGTACGTACCACAACTTCTTTATCCATTTTTTGCTTTCTGGGATATTTACCTGATACTGTAGACGAGCTTCTTGTGAACACAGCCGTCCCAAATATTGGGGTGGCTGTCTGTTTTTGATTTTAATTTCCGTAAGCTATAGGACCATAAGTGGAAGTGCCATAGGCTGTGTTGCTTTGTTTCTTACGTGTTTCAGGACACACCATACACTTCTCCAGGGTGGCTGCTGGCAATTTACATCCTGCCAATCAGCATAACAAGGCTCCCTGTTCTCCATATCCTGTCCTACCTTTCTGGATTTTACACTTTTTTCAGATGGCCCTTTTGCCCGGGGGGCAGTGAGACTTCATTGTAGTGCAGATTTCCTTTACAGGCTTGCTTGGTTGGCCAAAAAGGGCGTATGCGTTTTTTCCTGAATATATTCAGGAAAAAACGCATACGCCCTTTTTGGCCAAGTGCATCATTGTCGACGTTCTGCCTCTTTTCCTATGCTTTCAGGGCAATTCCAGTCTACCCCCTGCAATCGTTTTCCTGAAATTCTGCCCCGCTTTCAAGTCCTCTTCGCAGGCTTACTTCAATATATTTTTGGAGGATAGCTGTCATTTATAACTCTGCAGGTTTGTGAATTACAGTGCCCCTGAGCTCCTTTCTTCAACTCGCTTTCTTGTGAGCTGGGCACAAAACCGCAGGATTGCTTCAGGCCCTAATCTGTTTTCAGCAGGGCACGCTGAGCCTTTGTTTAATTCCTCTTCCTGGTCGGCAATGAGCTTTACATTTACCCGTGCAGACACCTATAGCTAGTCTCTCATTGGTTCTCCCTATTCCTGTTCATCTTGCACAGAAATTGCAAGCTGTGCCAAACAGGAGGTTAAAGGCACTGACTCTCCAAGTGGGGAGAGTGTTAGTAAAGCATCTGGAATGGTGAACCCGAATGACCAGGATACGAAAACTGAGACGCATTTTCAATCGTTTCCCAATCACACGGTGGACGATACTCTGGGTTTCCCATGCATGTTTTAGCTGGAGGAAGAATCCCTTGAACCTGGAGAGTTGGGACCCATGGAATGGGTACCATGCAGTATGACTTCAAAGGGTCTGCATTTGCTCACCGAAACTCACCAATGCTATCAGCCTGAAGTGTCCAGCCTTATGTCTCAACCAGCTGTGGGTGTAGATGTGATCAATCCCGGTTGCATCACATGCCCTGAGTGAATTATTTAAGAATTGCTCTCTATTTCACTGTCTTTGTGTTTTGTTTTCGAAATTTATTTTGATAATGGGATTTATCGGATTTTCACTGCTGCGTTTCGGCCGCTGTACACACGCTTGATTCCCTTACGGAGACATATATATCCATGGGTTTTAAGATTCTTCCTAGTCAGGTATATTCCTAGGCGTTGAATATGTGGTGTTGGGTCCATTTCATTGAGCAAGGAGTAGGTCTTGTCTATTACATATTTGGCTTATGGAAAGTTATCTGTGCTAATTTCAGTCTCTGGTTTTATGCAGCACACCAAGGCACCTTTCCCCATAAGCAAGCACTAGTTGGTTTTCTAAATTTGAGACCCTGTTCTGTTTTGTAATTCAGTTCATGTGTAGTCCAGTTTACATTCCGTGTATTAGTGATATCTTATGATGTTTCTTTTTCTGTGTGACGTAGTTCACGTAGATTCACCGTACCTGCATCCACTCACTATGCCGCTACGGGACTGATGACACAGATTTCATTGCTGAGTGATATTGCATTGTACGTACGTGCCACAACTTCTTTATCCAATTTTTGCTTTCTGGGATATTTACCTGATACTGTAGACGAGCTTCTTGTGAACACAGCCGTCCCAAATATTGGGGTGGCTGTCTGTTTTTGATTTTAATTTCCGTAAGCTATAGGACCATAAGTGGAAGTGCCATAGGCTGTGTTGCTTTGTTTCTTACGTGTTTCAGGAAACACCATACACTTCTCCAGGGTGGCTGCCGGCAATTTACATCCTGCCAATCAGCATAACCAGGCTCCCTGTTCTCCATATCCTGTCCTACATTTCTGGATTTTACACTTTTTTCAGATGGCCCTTTTGCCCGGGGGGCAGTGAGACTTCATTGTAGTGCAGATTTCCTTTACAGGCTTGCTTGGTTGGCCAAAAAGGGCGTATGAGTTTTTTCCTGAATATATTCAGGAAAAAACGCATACGCCCTTTTTGGCCAAGTGCATCATTGTCGACGTTGTGCCTCTTTTCCTATGCTTTCAGGGCAATTCCAGTCTACCCCCTGCAATCGTTTTCCTGAAATTCTGCCCCGCTTTCAAGTCCCCTTCGCAGGCTTACTTCAATATATTTTTGGAGGATAGCTGTCATTTATAACTCTGCAGGTTTGTGAATTACAGTGCCCCTGAGCTCCTTTCTTCAACTCGCTTTCTTGTGAGCTGGGCACAAAACCGCAGGATTGCTTCAGGCCCTAATCTGTTTCTGGCAGGGCACGCTGAGCCTTTGTTTAATTCCTCTTCCTGGTCGGCAATGAGCATTACATTTGCCCGTGAAGACACCTACAGCTAGTCTCTCATTGGTTCTCCCTATTCCTGTTCATCTTGCACAGAAATTGCAAGCTGTGCCAAACAGGAGGTTAAAGGCACTGACTCTCCAAGCAGGGAGAGTGTTAGTAAAGCATCTGGAATGGTGAACCCGAGGACCAGGATACGAAAACTGAGATGCATTGTAAATCGTTTCCCAATCACACGGTGGACCATATTGTGGGTTTCCCATGCATGTTTTAGCTGGAGGAAGAATCCCTTGAACCTGAAGAGTTGGGACCCATGGAATAGGTACCATGCAGTATGACTTCAAAGGGTCTGCATTTGCTCACCGAAACTCACCAATGCTATCAGCCTGAAGTGTCCAGCCTTATGTCTCAACCAGCTCTGGGTGTAGATGTGGTCAATCCCGGTTGCATCACATTCCCTGAGTGAATTATTTAAGAATTGCTCTCTATTTCACTGTCTTTGTGTTTTGTTTCGACATTTATTTTGATAATGGGATTTATCGGATTTTCACTGCTGCGTTTCGGCCGCTGTACACACGCTTGATTCTCTTACGGAGACATATGTATCGATGGGTTTTAAGATTCTTCCTAGTCAGGTATATTCCTAGGCGTTGAATATGTGGTGTTGAGTCCATTTCGTTGAGCAAGGAGTAGGTATTGTCTATTACATATTTGGCTTATGGAATGTTATCTGTGCTAATTTCAATCTCTGGTTTTATGCAGCACCCCAAGGCACCTTTCCCCATAAGCAAGCACTAGTTGGTTTTCTAAATTTGAGACCCTGTTCTGTTTTGTAATTCAGTTCATGTGTAGTCAAGTTTACATTCCGTGTATTAGTGATATCTTATGATGTTTCTTTTTCTGTGTGACGGAGTTCACGTAGACTCACCGTATCTGCATCCTCTCACTATGCCGCTACGGGCCTGATGACACAGATTTCATTGCTGAGTGCTACTGCATTGCACGTACGTGCCACAAATTCTTTATCCATTTTTTGCTTTCTGGGATATTTACCTGGTACTGTAGACGAGCTTCTTGGGAACACAGCCGTCCCAAATATTGGGGTGGCTGTCTGTTTTTGATTTTAATTTCCGTAAGCTATAGGACCATAAGTGGAAGTGCCATAGGCTGTGTTGCTTTGTTTGTTACATGTTTCAGGAAACACCATACACTTCTCCAGGGTGGCTGCTGGCAATTTACATCCTGCCAATCAGCATAACAAGGCTCCCTGTTCTCCATATCCTGTCCTACCTTTCTGGATTTTACACTTTTTTCAGATGGCCCTTTTGCCCGGGGGGCAGTGAGACTTCATTGTAGTGCAGATTTCCTTTACAGGCTTGCTTGGTTGGCCAAAAAGGGCGTATGCGTTTTTTCCTGAATATATTCAGGAAAAAACGCATACGCCCTTTTTGGCCAAGTGCATCATTGTCGACGTTCTGCCTCTTTTCCTATGCTTTCAGGGCAATTCCAGTCTACCCCTGCAATCGTTTTCCTGAAATTCTGCCCCGCATTCAAGTCCCCTTCGCAGGCTTACTTCAATATATTTTTGGAGGATAGCTGTCATTTATAACTCTGCAGGTTTGTGAATTACAGTGCCCCTGAGCTCCTTTCTTCAACTCGCTTTCTTGTGAGCTGGGCACAAAACCGCAGAATTGCTTCAGGCCCTAGTCTGTTTTCAGCAGGGCACACGGAGCCTTTGTTTAATTCCTCTTCCTGGTCGGCAATGAGCGTTACATTTGCCCGTGCAGACACCTACAGCTATTCTCTCATTGGTTCTCCCTATTCCTGTTCATCTTGCACAGAAATTGCAACTGTGCCAAAGAGGAGGTTAAAGGCACTGACTCTCCAAGCGGGGAGAGTGTTAGTAAAGCATCTGGAGTGGTGAACCCGAGGACCAGGATACGAAAACTGAGATGCATTTTAAATCGTTTCCCAATCACACGGTGGACGATACTCTGGGTTTCCCATGCATGTTTTAGCTGGAGGAAGAATCCCTTGAACCTGAAGAGTTGGGACCTATGGAATAGGTACCATGCAGTATGACTTCAAAGGGTCTGCATTTGCTCACCGAAACTCACCAATGCTATCAGCCTGAAGTGTCCAGCCTTATGTCTCAACCAGCTCTGGGTGTAGATGTGGTCAATCCCGGTTGCATCACATGCCCTGAGTGAATTATTTAAGAATTGCTCTCTATTTCACTGTCTTTGTGTTTTGTTTTCGAAATTTATTTTGATAATGGGATTTATCGGATTTTCACTGCTGCATTTCCGCCGCTGTACACATGCTTGATTCTCTTACGGAGACATATATATCCATGGGTTTTAAGATTCTTCCTAGTCAGGTATATTCCTAGGCCTTGAATATGTGGTGTTGAGTCCATTTCGTTGAGCAAGGAGTAGGTCTTGTCTATTACATATTTGGCTTATGGAAAGTTATCTGTGCTAATTTCAGTCTCTCGTTTTATGCAACAGCCCAAGGCACCTTTGCCCATAAGCAAGCACTAGTTGGTTTTCTAAATTTGAGACCCTGTTCTGTTTTGTAATTCAGTTCATGTGTAGTCAAGTTTACATTCCGTGTATTAGTGATATCTTATGATGTTTCTTTTTCTGTGTGACGTAGTTCACGTAGAATCACCGTACCTGCATCCACTCACTATGCCGCTACGGGCCTGATGACACAGATTTCATTGCTGAGTGATACTGCATTGCACGTACGTGCCACAACTTCTTTATCCATTTTTTGCTTTCTGGGATATTTACCTGGTACTGTAGACGAGCTTCTTGGGAACACAGCCGTCCCAAACTTTGGGGTAGCTCTCTGTTTTTGATTTTAATTTTCCTAAGGAATAGGACCATAAGTGCAATTGCCATAGGCTGTGTTGCTTTATTTCTTACGTGTTTCAGGAAACACCATACACTTCTCCAGGGTGGCTGTTCACAATTTACATCCTGCCAATCAGTATAACAAGGCTCCCTGTTCTCCATATCCTGTCCTACCTTTCTGGATTTTACACTTTTTTCAGATGGCCCTTTTGCCGGGGGGCAGTGAGGTTTCATTGTAGTGCAGATTTCCTTTACAGGCTTGCTTGGTTGGCCAAAAAGGGCGTATGCGTTTTTTCCTGAATATATTCAGGAAAAAACGCTTACGCCCTTTTTGGCCAAGTGCATCATTGTCGACGTTGTGCCTCTTTTCCTATGCTTTCAGGGCAATTCCAGTCTACCCCCTGCAATCGTTTTCCTGAAATTCTGCACTGCTTTCAAGTCCCCTTCCCAGGCTTACTTCAATATACTTTTGGAAGATAGATGTCATTTATAACTCTGCAGGTTTGTGAATTACAGTGCCCCTGAGCTCCTTTCTTCAACTCGCTTTCTTGTGAGCTGGGCACAAAACCGCAGGATTGCTTCAGGCCCTAATCTGTTTCCGGCAGGGCACACTGAGCCTTTGGTTAATTCCTATTCCTGGTGGGAAATGAGCATTACATTTGCCCGTGCAGACACCTACAGCTAGTCTCTCATTGGTTCTCCCTATTCCTGTTCATCTTGCACAGAAATTGCAAGCTGTGCCAAAGAGGAGGTTAAAGGCACTGACTCTCCAAGCAGGGAGAGTGTTAGTAAAGCATCTGGTATGGTGAACCCAAGGACCAGGAATCGAAAACTGAGATGCATTTTAAATCATCTCCCAATCACACGGTGGACGATACTCTGTGTTTCCGATGCATGTTTTAGCTGGAGGAAGAATCCCTTGAACCTGGAGAGTTGGGACCCATGGAATGGGTACCATGCAGTATGACTTCAAAGGGTCTGCATTTGCTCACCAAAACTCACCAATGCTATCAGCCCTAAGTGTCCAGCCTTATGTCTCAACCAGCTCTGGGTGTAGATGTGTTAAATCCCGGTTGCATCACATGCCCTGAGTGAATTATTTAAGAATTGCTCTCTATTTCATTGTCTTTGTGTTTTGTTTTTGAAATTTATTTTGATAATGGGATTTATCGGATTTTCACTGCTGCGTTTATGCCGCTGTACACACCCTTGATTCTCTTACGGAGACATATAAATCCATGGGTTTTAAGATTCTTCCTAGTCAGGTATATTCCTAGGCGTTGAATATGTGGTGTTGAGTCCATTTCGTTGAGCAAGGTGTAGGTCTTGTCTATTACATATTTGGCTTATGGAATGTTATCTGTGCTAATTTCAGTCTCTGGTTTTATGCAGCACCCCAAGGCACCTTTCCCCATAAGCAAGCACTAGTTGGTTTTCTAAATTTGAGACCCTGTTCTGTTTTGTAATTCAGTTCATGTGTAGTCAAGTTTACATTCCGTGTATTAGTGATATCTTATGATGTTTCTTTTTCTGTGTGACGTAGTTCACGTAGAATCACCGTACCTGCATCCACTCACTATGCCGCTACGGGCCTGATGACACAGATTTCATTGCTGAGTGATATTGCATTGCACGTACGTGCCACAACTTCTTTATCCATTTTTTGCTTTCTGGGATATTTACCTGGTACTGTAGACGAGCTTTTTGGGAACACAGCCGTCCCAAACTTTGGGGTGGCTCTCTGTTTTTGATTTTAATTTCCGTAAGCTATAGGACCATAAGTGGAAGTGCCATAGGCTGTGTTGCTTTGTTTCTTACGTGTTTCAGGACACACCATACACTTCTCCAGGGTGGCTGCTGGCAATTGACATCCTGCCAATCAGCATAACAAGGCTCCCTGTTCTCCATATCCTGTCCTACCTTTCTGGATTTTACACTTTTTTCAGATGGCCCTTTTGCCCGGGGGGCAGTGAGACTTCATTGTAGTGCAGATTTCCTTTACAGGCTTGCTTGTTTGGCCAAAAAGGGCGTATGCGTTTTTTCCTGAATATATTCAGGAAAAAACGCATACGCCCATTTTGGCCAAGTGCATCATTGTCGACGTTCTGCCTCTTTTCCTATGCTTTCAGGGCAATTCCAGTCTACCCCCTGCAATGGTTTTCCTGAAACTCTGCCCCGCTTTCAAGTCCCCTTCGCAGGCTTACTTCAATATATTTTTGGAGGATAGCTGTCATTTATAACTCTGCAGGTTTGTGAATTACAGTGCCTCTGAGCTCCCCTCTTCAACTCGCTTTCTTGTGAGCTGGGCACAAAACCGCAGGATTGCTTCAGGCCCTAATCTGTTTCCGGCAGGGCCCGCTGAGCCTTTGGTTAATTCCTCTTCCTGGTGGGAAATGAGTGTTACATTTGCCCGTGCAGACACCTACAGCTAGTCTCTCATTGGTTCTCCCTATTCCTTTTCATCTTGCACAGTAATTGCAAGCTGTGCCAAAGAGGAGGTTAAAGGCACTGACTCTCCAAGCGGGGAGAGTGTTAGTAAAGCATCTGGAATGGTGAACCCGAGGACCAGGATACGAAAACTGAGATGCATTTTAAATCGTTTCCCAATCACACGGTGGACGATACTCTGGGTTTCCCATGCATGTTTTAGCTGGAGGAAGAATCCCTTGAACCTGGAGAGTTGGGACCCATGGAATGGGTACCATGCAGTATGACTTCAAAGGGTCTGCATTTGCTCACCGAAACTCACCAATGCTATCAGCGTGAAGTGTCCAGCCTTATGTCTCAACCAGCTCTGGGTGTAGATGTGGTCAATCCCGGTTGCATCACATGCCCTGAGTGAATTATTTAAGAATTGCTCTCTATTTCACTGTCTTTGTGTTTTGTTTTTGAAATTTATTTTGATAATGGGATTTACCGGATTTTCACTGCTGCCTTTATGCCGCTGTACACACGCTTGATTCTCTTATGGAGACATATAAATCCATGGGTTTTAAGATTCTTCCTAGTCAGGTATATTCCTAGGCGTTGAATATGTGGTGTTGAGTCCATTTCGTTGAGCAAGGAGTAGGTCTTGTCTATTACATATTTGGCTTATGGAATGTTATCTGTGCTAATTTCAGTCTCTGGTTTTATGCAGCACCCCAAGGCACCTTTCCCCATAAGCAAGCACTAGTTGGTTTTCTAAATTTGAGACCCTGTTCTGTTTTGTAATTCAGTTCATGTATAGTCAAGTTTACATTCCGTGTATTAGTGATATCTTATGATGTTTCTTTTTCTGTGTGACGTAGTTCACGTAGAATCACCGTACCTGCATCCACTCACTATGCCGCTACAGGCCTGATGACACAGATTTCATTGCTGAGTGATATTGCATTGCACGTACGTGCCACAACTTCTTTATCCATTTTTTGCTTTCTGGGATATTTACCTGGTACTGTAGACGAGCTTCTTGTGAACACAGCCGTCCCAAACATTGGGGTGGCTGTCTGTTTTTGATTTTAATTTCCGTAATCTTTGGGACCATAAGTGGAAGTGCCATAGGCTGTGTTGCTTTGTTTCTTATGGGTTTCAGGAAACAGCATACACTTCTCCAGGGTGGCTGTTGGCAATTTACATCCTGCCAATCAGCATAACAAGGCTCCCTGTTCTCCATATCCTGTCCTACCTTTCTGGATTTTACACTTTTTTCAGATGGCCCTTTTGCCCAGGGGGCAGTTAGACTTCATTGTAGTGCAGATTTCCTTTACAGGCTTGCTTGGTTTGTGAAAAAGGGCGTATGCGTTTTTTCCTGAATATATTCAGGAAAAAATGCATACGCACTTTTTGGCCAAGTGCACCATTGTCGACGTTCTGCCTCTTTTCCTATGCTTTCTGGGCAATTCCAGTCTACCCCCTGCAATCGTTTTCCTGAAATTCTGTCCCGCTTTCAAGTCCCCTTCGCAGGCTTACTTCAATATATTTTTGGAGGATAGCTGTCATTTATAACTCTGCAGGTTTTTGAATTACTGTGCCCCTGAGCTCCTTTCTTCAACTTGCTTTCTTGTGAGCTGGGCACAAAACCACAGGATTGCTTCAGGCCCTAATCTGTTTCCGGCAGGGCACGCTGAGCCTTTGGTTAATTCCTCTTCCTGGTGGGAAATGAGCCTTACATTTGCCCGTGCAGACACCTATAGCTAGTCTCTCATTGGTTCTCCCTATTCCTGTTCATCTTGCGCAGAAATTGCAAGCTGTGCCAAACAGGAAGTTAAAGGCACTGACTCTCCAAGCGGGGAGAGTGTTAGTAAACCGTCTGGAATGGTGAACCCGAGGACCAGGATACGAAAACTGAGATGCATTTTAAATCGTTTCCTAATCACACGGTGGACCATACTCGCCGTTTCCCACGCATGTTTTAGCTGAAGAAAGAATCCCTTGAACCTGGAGAGTTGGGACCCTTGGAATGGGTACCATGCAGTATGACTTCAAAGGATCTGCATTTGTTCACCGAAACTCACCAATGCTATCAGCCTGAAGTGTCCAGCCTTATGTCTCAACCAGCTCTGGGTGTAGATGTGGTAAATCCAGGTTGCATCACATGCCCTGAGTGAATTATTTAAGAATTGCTTCCTATTTCACTGTCATTGTGTTTTGTTTTTGAAATTTATTTTAATAATGGGATTTATCGGATTTTCACTGCTTCGTTTATGCCGCTGTACACGCGCTTGATTCTGTTACGGAGACATATAAGTCCATGGGTTTTAAGATTCTTACTAATCCGGTATATTCTTAGGCATTGAATATGGCGTGTGGAGTCCATTTCGTTGAGCAAGGAGTAGGTCTTGACTATTACATATTTGGCTTATGGAATGGTATCTGTGCTAATTTCAATCTCTGGTTTTATGCAGCACCCCAACTCACCTTTCCCCTTAAGGAAGCATAAGTTGGTTTCCTTAATTTGAAACCCTCTTCTCTTTTGTAATTCAGTTTATGTGTAGCCATGTTAACATTCCATGTATTAGTGATATCTTATGTCTTTTTGTTTTTGAATTATGTGACTTCGAATGATCACACGTAACTCCTCTTGAGTTGTTATAACTGGCTGTATTTCATTGATTTCCAGGCTGAGTAATATTCCACTCTACATAAGCACCACATCTCTGTCCGTTTTTTCTCTGCAGATACTTTAAGTTATATCCTAGTCGAGGATCTTTTAAACAGAGAGGTGGTAAACATTGGGGTGCCTGTGTCCTCTCGATTTTTGTTTTTCCCAAGATATACGTCCATGAGTGCAAGTGCCCTGTGCTCGGTAGCTCATTTTTTAGATGCTTTAGTAAACACAATAGACTTATCCAGAGTGACCGTTGGCAATATACATTTCCACTATAAGACTCACAGGGCTCCCTTTTCTCCTTGCCCTGTCCTGCATTTCTGGTGTTTACACTTTATGAGGACGGCTCTTCTGACTGATGCAAAGTGATATGTTTTGTAGTATTGATTTCCAGTGCCCACCTGTTTGGTTGGCTAAAAAAGTGTATGCCCTTTTCTTGAATATATACAGAAAAAGACGCATACACCCTTTTTGGCCAACTGCAATGTTGGCAATGTTCAGCCCCTTTTCTTGTGCTTAATGGCGAGTCCTTTCTACCTCTTCCAATCCCTTTCCTGCCATTCTCCGTTGCTTACAAGTCCTTTTCTCTGACTTTCCTCAAGACATTTTTCAGTGATAGATATTTTCAATTCTGCAGTTTCGTGAATTTTAGTGCCCCTGAGTTCCATTTTCCAACTTGTGTTTATGGGAACTGGCCACAAAGCATCAGGATTCCTCAAGCCCTATTCTGTTTCCATGGGCAACCCTAGCCTTTGGTCAATTCGTCTTCCTGATTGGAAATTAGAGTGGCATGTGCCTGTCCGAACACCTAGGACTTGTCTCTCATTGTTCCTCCTCCTTCTGCTTCATCCTCTGGACAAATTCCAAACTGTATGCAACAGGATGTTGACAGTGCTGACATCTCCAAGTGGGGAGACTGTTAGTAAAGACGCTGGAGTGGTGAACCCTAGCACCAAGAGATGAGGAGATGAGATGCCTTTTCCAAACTTTTCCCGATCAGACGGTATACCATCCTCTGGGTGTGACAGGCATGTTTTAGGTGTAGGAAGGGTCCCATTCATGTGAGGAGAACACCAGGGGATTTTCAATATCAGTGTCTCTCCGCAACCCAAACTGGGGAATTTTTTAAGCTACGGCTACACATATGTTCATTAAGGGCCTTGGGAAGTAGGCAGAGTCCAAACTTTAGATGATTGAAGTCTTCAGGGTCAGAAGCACTCACCACTGTCTTCCCTTAGATTCCATTTTTACTGTCATTGATGGATGATGTCAATAAAAATATCTATTCTTTTTCAGATCATTTCCCCTTATAGGTTATTGCAAAATATTGAGTGTAGTTCCCTGTGCTATACAGTAGTTCCTTGCTGATGATTTCATACATAGCAGTGTGTATGTGTTAATCCCAAACTGTTAATTTATCCCTCCTCCTACCATTTCCCTTTGGTAATAATAAATTATAGGATTTTATGCTTCTCAGAAATGGGGGAGCTGAAAGAGAGGTATCATTTTCAATGCAAAAGCATTTAAAACAAGATTGAAGCTTTAACCAAGATTATTAGATGTACATCCTTGGAAAGAAATCACTTTGTTTCTCTAATATTGACCTGACAAAGAAGACAAACCTTTTCACTGAACTTGCTTATAAGAAAGTGATGGAAATATCAAATGGAAGTGTTAGAAACATCTTATTTTACCCGAGCCTTATACACTGTTCTATGTTAATTACAGTTTGGCTCACACATCTGTTCATTGAAGTTACAATGTTCTCAATTTCTGTTACTGATCCTCCAGAGTGGACGCCAACAAGTGTCCCCCTGCCCAGTGTCATTGGAGCCAATAGATCGAGACTGAGTTTGGTTCAAAAGCAAAGGAAACTTTATATTTTGATCAGAGAATGGAGAGGTGCTACCCTGTGGGCTGTGGGCTGGGCTGCTGTGTAGAGATCCTGTCAGAGTCACTGGGAGGGAGGGGGCTGAGCTCTCGAGGACCTGGTTGGCTGCAGCTCAGGCTCTATGTCACGGAGTCTGAACTGGGCCCCAGGAGCTGAAGTGTCGTCGAGCCATTCTGCTCTAGGAAATCTGGTCTGAAGTGCCGGGTGTGGAACCTCTGTATGCGGGACACTAGGAGCACCTGAAATTAGACAAAGCACAAAGGATAAAAATGGTTAGACTTTATTTTATTGCCCAGATTCTATTTTTATCTCCCAGGCATTTTTAAGGGGCTTTGCCTGGGACAAACTTCTCTTCTGCCTTTTGTCCCTTTCCTCATTCTTGGAGTGCTGCGGGTGCAGACCCTTCTTCTGTAACTGCTGAGTGCTGAGTTAGGAGGCTTCATACCCGTGGGCGAGGGTCAGAACTTCTCCCCAGCAGCCTCCAGGTGACGTTGATTGTCCCCAGGCCTCCTGCCTCCCTGCTCGTCCACCTGAGCACCAGTATTGGAAGTGTTATAGATTCTAATGACCTTTAAGGGTCCAGAAAGGAGATGTGCAGTGGCGCTGTGAGGTCCAGTTTCACTCCGCCCCACATTTGTTCGGCCACCTTAGGCTGACCGTTTCTGCCAGCCTAGATGCTCTGACTGACCGTTTCTCCCAGCCTAGATGCTCTGACCAACAGTCTGCGCTTTCTTCCATTAGGCCCCTGAATTAACGTAAAAACAGCACCAGGTGTCAGGATCCTGCCCGCTCAGCTCCCAGACAGTCCAGGGTCAGTGGTGATGAAGGATCATGATGGTCACTGAGTCAAGAGCCTTTGGAAGTAAACAGGAGTCCAGCCGGTCTTATTGGCCACCAGCATCAGGGTGTCTGTAGGCTTTTCTATGGTGACAGCATGATATACGGTTCCCCCGCCAAGATTATTAGCTCCCCTCTGGGTACAGTAAGTACTGCAAGCAGTAGTCTACTCTTTTGGGACACACTCTTGTTGTTTTATGAGAGAAACTCCAGGTCAAGTGATGGTCACACGGGTCGTCATGGGCCCCGTTGCCCCCGGTTATCTCTCTGGAGGTTGGAGTTGGAGGGCCTCCTCAATCGAGGTCAGTGTGCCCACGGAGCAAACCCTGCAACTTCAGGGCATGGTTGGGGGTTAGGATCACCACGTGGGGTCCGTTTCCCTTAGAAGGGAGGTGGCCTTTTGGGCTGCTGATTTCCAGGTTTTCAGATACCACCAGTATCTTGGCCAGATGTGGCGGTGGGCCAAGCCCCTTGGTGACCATAGTTTATCCTACCTGGATGGCATTCTTGCATTGTTCCATTTCAAGTGGTCCCAGTTTTTGCACTAATACTCCAATGGCGATTCACCTTTCACCAGGAATGTAAAGGTCAAAGGGTTTAGCTAAATTAGGGAGTTCCAGGGCAAGGGTGTGAATTGACTGCTCTTTCCATTCTTGAAAGGCCACTTCTGGATTCTATTCAAAAGGATCATCATCTTTTCCTTTCAGTGTTTCATATAGAGGCCCAGCTAGTAGACTGTAGTTAGAGATCCAGAGGCAGGAAACCCTGGCTTCCCCAGGAACCCCTAAGCTGTCTTCTAGTTTCAGAAAGGGGTAAGGCTGTAAATTGTTTCTTCCCTTTCCTGGGATGGGCTTCTCCGACCTTCTGTGAGAATGAAGCCCAGGCAGGTCACCGTAGTCTGTGATACTTGAGCTTTTTCGTGGACAACTTCTATCCTTTATTGGCTTGGTAGTTCTGAGGCCTCCTTAGTAGGGCTGGCGATCAGAATGTCGTCTGAATATTGAAGGAGTGTTTCCTTTTCCAGAGGTAGAACTTTTAGGTCTTTAGCTGAGCTTTCCCCAAAGATGGTGTGGGAATTTTTGAACCCTTGGGGCAAGACAGCCTGGAAGTATTGTTTTAGTTGTATGTTGAGTCCTGTCACTCACAAGCCAAAATTTCTTGTGACTCTGGGACTAATGGAATACAAAAGAAGGCATCAGTGAAGACTAATACAGAATACCAAGTCCTGGTGGTTGGTAGAATGACCAGCAGGGTGTAGGATTTAGGAACTACTGGAGGTATATCCTCAGTGGCTTCACTGACTGTCCTGACATCCTTTACCAGGACTCCAGCAGCCCATGGGGCTCTCGAGGTCAGGCCAATCCCAGGATATGGAGCTCACCTGGGCAGGTACCCTACCCCCACCCCAGCCCACGGGGCTCTCGTGTTCAGGCCCCTCCCAGGATATGGGATTCCCTGGGCAGGTCCTCTGCAGTCCATGGGGCTCCCGTGGTCAGGCCCCTCCCAGGATACAGAGCTACCCTTGCAGGTACCTTGGCAGGGCTGGGCACACAGGAACCGTGCACATAGCCCTCATTGCAGAGCACTCCCAGCTCACCTGTCGCTCAGATCTGACACAGAGCACCTCAGAGCAGGACTTGAACTAACAAACAGCAGCTCTGACAGGTCTGTGACCCTGGGCATCACTCTGTGCGGCCTCCTCCACCTGGTCTTCCAGAGACTTCCACTGCACCCGGGGCACCAGGCCTCTGTCTCCAACCACCACCCACCCCTCCTCTCCCTGACTCCTGGGTTCCTCTCATTAGGAGAGGGTTTTCTTGAAGTTGTCTCCCACTCATGGGCCAGATAATATAATTAGAAAACAAGCCAGAGCTGCAGCCCCTTGTCTATCCTGACTCTCAGGAGCCCACACCTGTTCCTTGGACCTGGCCAATTCAGCAAGTTCCATTTTCAGCAACTGTGAGCCCCTGAGGGGTGATTATTGGCTGGCTTGGGAAGCCTGACCGTGCCGGCCAGCCCTCCCCAGGTGTGCCTGGGTTGAGATCAATATAAACACCGCTCCAGGCAGCAAGAGCCCCTGCAGCTGTGCCTGACGCCATTTTCTCTGCCCTGTCAGCAGTCTCGGGGCTGGGCTGGTGGGAGGGAGTGAGAGGCCACGGCTTTGTGGGTGTCCCAGTGTGAGTGGGGCTCTGCTGGACTTTCTGCAGCAGTTGCCAAGATGCTACCTGCTAAAGAAGAGGATGTGTCACCCACACCTGCCGCTGGAATTTCTCCCTGGGCACAGGTGAGGAAGGAAGAAAGCAGTGGGGGCCGGGACAGCAGGGGTATCTCAGGCAGGGAAATGGAGAGCTTCCAGAAGAGCACCCAGGGCCAGGACCATCCTGGCTGGCCTGCAGGCACCAAGTCGGCTGGCATGCTGTCCCTCATGTGGCTCCATGGCCCTTCCTCTAGGTTTTCAAGTCCTTGTACATATTCAGGTGTTTAGCCTTGGAAGGGTGGGAACATTTCAGCAGCAGCTGGCCTGGGGCTCGGCCCACGTTTACTCACAGATACCTCGGCACGGTCCACCAGCTTTGCAGTGAGGACGCTTGTTGCGAGGAGCATGCTGGCTGAATGGGAGATGATTCCCCACCACTGACCAACTTCAGAATTGTTTGCAATTGGAGCAAGTGCCCTGAAACGGTTTTCCTCTGTGTAACTGGTGGGTTCTGTTCTTTTTTATCTTTTTTTCGTTTTTGGTTCAAGGTAGATTTTATTCCTCTTTTGTGTATTTACAGATATAAGCATGGAAATAATTTATTCATATAAATACATGTATGTGAAGGGAAGAATATTTTTCTGTTTTACTTTTTTTAATTTTATTTTTTTATTTTGAATTTAATTTTATATTTTTATACAGCAGGTTGTTTTTGGTTATCTACTTTATACATATAAATGTATACATACCAATCCCAATATCTCAACTCCTCCCACCACCATCCCCAACAGCTTTCCCCCCTTGTTGTCCATACGTTTGTTGTATACATGTATTGCTCTATTTCTGCCTTGCAAAACGGTTCATCTGTACAATTTTTCTAGGTTCCACATATATGCATTAATATACAAGATTTGTTTTTCTCTTTCTGACTTACTTCACTCTGTATGACAGTCTCTAGATCCATCAACGTCTCTACAAATGTCCCAATTTCATTCCTTTTTATGGCTTAGTAATATTCCATTTTATATATGTACCACATCTTTATGCATTCGTCTGTCTGTGGGCATTTAGGTTGCTTCCATTTCCTGGATAGTGTAAATAGTGATGCAATGAACATTGTGGTGAATGTCTCTTTTTGATTTATGGTTTTGTCTGGGTATATGCCCAGTAGAGGGATTGCTGTATCATATGGTAATTCTATTCTTAGTTTTATAAGAAACTCCATAATGTTCTCCACAGTGACTGTATCAATTTACGTTCCCAACAGTAGTGGAAGAGGATTCCTTATCTCCACACCGTTTCCAGCATTTGTTGTTTGTAGATTTTCTGATGATGCCCATTCTAATAGGTGTGAGGTGATACACCATGGATGAGTCTATTTCGTTGAGCAAAGAGTAGGTCTTGTTTATTACGTATTTGGCTTATGGAATGGTATGTGTGCTAATTTCAATCTGTTTTTATACAGCAGCCCAACTCAACTTTCCCCTTAAGCAAGCATAAGGTTTTTATCTAAATGTGAGACTCTGTTCGGTTTTGTAATTCAGTTTATGTGTAGCCAAGTTTACACTCCCTCTATTAGTGATATCTTATGATAATTATCTTTCTTTGTGTGATATATTTCTCTTAGAATCATCATAATTAAATCCACTCAATTTGCTGCTACAGGCCTGATGACATTGATTTCACTGCTGAGTGATATTCCGTTGTACGTAAGTAGCACAACTTCTTTATCCATTTTTTTCTTTCTGGGATATTTAATTTGTACTGGACTCGAGGTTCTTGTAAACACAGCAGCCCTTAATTTTGTGTTGGCTGTGTCTTGTTGATTTTAATTTTCCTAAGCTATAGGGCCAAAAGTGGAAGTGCCCTAGGCTCTGTAGCTTTGTTTTTTAGATGTTTCAGGATACACCATGAACATCTCCAGAGTGTCTGTTGGCAATTTACATCCCGCCCATCAGCATAACACGGCTCCCTGTTCTCCATGGCCTGTCCTGTGTTTCTGGTTTTTACACTTTATTCAGATGGCCTTTTTGACGAATGGGAAATGTGACTTCATTGTAGTGTGGATTTCCATTGCTGGAGTGCTTGGTTGGCCAAAATGTTCATATGCGTTTTTTCCTGAATATATTCAGGAAAAATGTATACGCACTTTTTGTCCATGTGCATCACTGTCAAAGATCTGCCGCTTTTCATATGCTTTAAATGCAATTCCAATCTACCTCTTGAAATATGATTCCTGCAATTCTGCCTCGTTTTCAAGTCCTCTTTGCAGACTTACTTCGATATATTTTTGCCAATAGCTGTCATTTATCTCTGCAGGTTTGTGAATTACAGTGCCCCTGAGCTCCTTTCTTAACTCGCTTCCTTGTAAGCTGGCCACAAAACTGCAGGTTTGCTTCAGGCCATAATCAGGGTCCAGCACGGCACTCTGAGCCTTTGGTTAATTCCTCTTCCTGGTGGGAAATTAGAGTTAAATGTGCCCCTCCAGATACCTGCCTCACTCCCAGCCACATGGTGATGTATGTCCTCAGGTTTGAGGCCATATGTGATGGGTTCCTCATCTTTTGATGATGTGGCCCCACTGGTGTGTGGACACTCCTGCCTGGTTCCCATCCCCTTGGTGATGTGGGCCCTCTGGTGAGACTCTGATCCTGGTTGGGTTCCTCACACATCCGTGAGGTGAGCCCTCTTCTCTGAGGTCACTCCTGCCTGGCTGGCACAACCCGCCTTGTTGACTTCGGCACCCTGGTGGCAGTTGGAGCCTGCTGGGAGCCTCCTTCCCGCGGTGATGAGGCCCTCTGGCGTCAGACCCTAATGGCGGGGTTCCCACATTTTCTGATACGTGCTAAGTGGTACGAGGGCACTCCTGCCAGGTTCCCATCCTCATGAGCGTGTGGGCCTTCTGTTCTGAGGTCCTAACGGCTGGGTTGCTCACACTTTCATGATGTGGGCCCTCTGCTGTGAGGTCAATCCTGCCTGGCTGGCGCACGTCGCCTTGGCGATGTGGACCCTCTGGTGGCAGTTGGAGTGTGCTGGGGCCTCCTCCCCTCAGTGATGAGGGCCTTCTGGTGTCAGGCCCTAAGTGCTGGGCTCCACACATTTTCTGATGTGTGCCCAGTGGTGCGAGTCACTCCTGCCAGGTTCCCATCCCCATGGGCATGTGGGACTTCTGTTCTGTGGTCCCAACTGCTGGGTTGCTCACAGTTTCATGATGTGGGCCCTTTGCTGTGTGTTCACTCTGGCCTGTATCCCATAGTGTCAGTGCTCTGGGCCTCCAGCTTGGAGTTTCCAACTTCTCGATTCCTCACCTTTTTTATTCTATGGGCCCTCGGTTGTGCGTCTCCTCCTGCATGCCTCACTCCCAGCCCCTTCGTGATGTGTGTCCCCTTGTTTGAGGCCACATGTGCTGTGTTCCTCACCTTTCTATAATGTGGCCACACTGGTGTGAGGACACTCTTGCCTGGTTCCCATTCCCTTGGTGATGTTGGCCCCACTGCTGTTAGGACAGTCTTGCCTGGTTCCCATCACCTTGGTGATGTTGGCCCTCTGGTGAGAGTCTGATCCTGGTTAGGTTCCTCACCCTTCTGTGAGGTGGGCCCTCTGCTCTGAGGTCACTCCTGCCTGGCTGGCACACCCCGCCTTGGCAACGTCGGCCATATGGTGGCAGTTGGAGCCTGCTGGGAGCCTCCTCCCCTCAGTGATGAGGGCCCTCTGGCCTCAGGCCCTAACTGCTGGGTTCCCACATTTTCTGATTCGTGCTAAGTGGTGCAAGGACACTCCTGCCAGGTTCCCATCCCCATGGGGATGTGAGCCTTCTGCTCTGAGGTCCCAACGGCTGTGTTGCTCACAGTTTCATGATGAGGGCCCTCTGGTGTGAGTTCACTCCTGCCTAGATCCCATAGCCTCGCTGCTCCTGGCTGCCTGCCGGAGGTTCCAACTGTGGGATTCCTCACCTTTTTTATTCTATGGTCCCTCTGTTTTGAGGATCCTCTGGCCTGCCTCACTCCCAGCCCCTTGGTGATGTGTGTCCTCAGGTTTGAGGCCACGTGTGCTGGGTCCCTCAAATTATGGTGATGTAGCCCCACTGGTGTGAGGACACTCCTGCCTGGTTCCCATTCCCTTGGTGATGTTGGCCCTCTGGTGACAGTCTGATCCTTGTTGGGTTCCTCACACTTCTGTGAGGTGGGCTTTCTGCTCTGAGGTCACTCCTGCCTGGTTGGCACACCCCGCCTTGGTGACATCGGCCTTATGGTGGCAGTTAGAGCCTGCTGGGAGCCTCCTCCCCTCGGTGATGAGGGTCCTCTGGCCTCAGGTCCTAACTGCTGGGTTCCCACATTTTCTGATTCGTGGAAGTGGGCCGAGGACACTCCTGTCAGGTTCCCATCCCCATAGGGATGTGGGCCTTCTGCTCTGAGGTCCCATCCGCTGGGTTGCTCACAGTTTCATGATGTGGGACCTCTGCTGTGAGTTTGCTGTGGCCTGGATCCCATAGACTCTGTGCTCTGGGCGGCCTACTGGCTGGTTCCAACTGCTGGATTCCTCACAACTTTTATTCTGTGGGCTCTGTTTTGTGAGGATACTCCTGCTTGCCTCACTCCTAGCCCCTTGGAGATGTGGGTCCCCTGTTTTAGGCCACATGTTCTGGGTTCCTCACCTTTCTATAATGTGGCCACACTGGTGTGAGGACCCTCCTGCCTGGTTCCGATCCCCTTGGTGATGTGGGCCCTCTGGTGAGAGTCTTATCCTGGCTGGTTTCCTCACCCTTCTGTGAGGTAGGCCCTCTGCGGTGAGGTCACTCCTGCCTGGCTGGCACACATCACCTTGGTGACGTGGGCCCTCAGTTGGGAGTTGGTGTCTGCTGCGAGTCTCCGTCCCTCGGTAATGAGGGCCCTCTTGCGTCAGACCCTAACTCCTGGGCTCCCAAAATTTGCAGATGTGCGACCTGTGGTGCGAGTACACTCCTGTCAGGTTCCCAACCCCATGGGAATTTGGGCCTTCTGCTCTGAGGTCCCAACGGCTGGGGTGCTCACAGTTTCATGATGAGGGCCCTCTGATGTGCGTTCATTCCGGCCTAGATCCCATAGGCTTGCTGCTCCTGGGCGCCTGCTGGGAGGTTCCAACTGCGGGATTCCTCACCTTTTTTATTCTATGGGCCCTCTGTTTTGAGGCTCCTCCTGCCTGCCTCAATCCCAGCCCCGTTGTGATGTGTGTCCTCTGGTGTGAGACCACGTGTGCTGGGTCCCTCACCTTTCGATGATGTGGCCCCAATGGTGTGAGGACACTCGTGCCTGTTTCCCAGCCCCTTGGTGATGTGGCCCCTCTGGTGAGAGTCTGATCCTGGCTGGGTTCCTTACCGTTCTGTGAGGTGGGCCCTGTGCTCTGAGGTAACTCCTGCCTGGCTTGCTCCCATTGCCTTGGTGACGTCGGCCCTCTGGTGGCAGTTGGATCCTTTTGGAGACTCCTGTCCTCGGTGATGAGGTCCCTCTGGCGTCAGGCTCTAACTGCTGGGCTCCCCAGGTTTTCTGATGTGAGCCCAGTGATGCCAGGACACTCGTGAAATGTTCCCATCCCCATGGCGATATGGGCCTTCTGCTCTGAGGTTCCAACGACTGGGTTGCTCAGAGTTTCCTGATGTTAGCTCTCTGGTGTTAGTTCACTCATTCCTAGATCCCATAGCCTCTGTACTCTGGGCCGCCTGCTGGGAAGTTCCAACTGCTGGGTTCCTCACCTTTTTTATTCTTTGGGCCCTGTGTTGGGAGGCTCCTCCTGCCTGTGTCACTCCCAGCCCCTTGGTGATGTAGGTCCTCTGGTTTGTGGCCACATGTGCCAGTTTCCTCATCTTTTAGTGATGTGGCCCCACTGGTGTGAGGACACTCGTGCCTGGTTCCCGTCCCCTTGGTGATATGGGCCCTCTGGTGAGAGTCTGATCCTGGTTGGGTTCCTCACACTTCTTTGAGGTGGGCCGTCTGCTGTGAGGTCACTCCTGCCTGGCTGGCACACCCCGCCTTGGCGACGTGGGCCCTCTTGTGGTAGTTGGAACATGCTGGGAGCCTCCTCCCCTCAGTGATGAGGGCCCTCTGGCGTCAGGCCCTAACTGCTGGGTACCCACATTTTCTGATATGTGCTAAGTGGTGCGAGGACACTCCTGCCATGCTCCCAACACCTTGGGGATGTGGACCTTCTGCTCTGAGGTCCAAATGGCTGGGTTGCTCGCAGTTTCATGATGTGGACCCTCTGCTGTGAGTTTACTGCGGCCTGAATCGCATAGACTTGGTGCTCTTGGCCGCCTGCTGGGAGGTTCCCATTGCTGGATTCCTCAGCTTTTTTATTCTATGGGCCCTGTGTTGTGAGGCTACTCCTGCCTGCCTCATTCCGAGCCCCTTGGAGATGTGGGTCTTCTGGTTTAGGCCACATGTGCTGGGTTCCTCACCTTTCTATGATGTGGCCACACTGGTGTGAAGACTCTCCTGCCTGGTTCTGATCACCTTGGTGATGAGGGCCCTCTGGTGAGAGTCTTATCCTGGCTGTGTTCCTCACCCTTCTGTGAGGTAGGCCCTCTGCGGTGAGGTCACTCCTACCTGGCTGTCACACGTCACCTTGGCGACGTGGGACCTCAGTTGGGTGTTGGTGCCTGATTGGAGTCTCCTCCCCTTGGTAATGAGGGCCCTCTGGCGTCAGGCCCTAACTCCTGGGTTCCCTAAATTCTCTGCTGTGTGCCCTGTGGTGCGAGTACACTTCTGACAGGTTCCCAACCCCATGGGAATGTGGGCCTTCTGCTCTGAGATCCCAACGCCTAGGTTGCTCACAGTTTCATGATGACGGCCCTCTGGTGTGAGATCACTCCGGCCTGGATCCCATAGTCTCGCTGCTCCTGGCCGCCTGCTGGGAGGTTCCAACTGCGGGATTCTTCACCTCTTTAATTCTATGGTCCCTCTGTTTTGAGGCTCCTCCTGCCTGCCTCAATCCCAGCTCCCTTGTGATGTGTGTCCTCTGGTTTGAGTCCACGTGTGCTGGGTCCCTCACTTTTCGGTGATGTGGCCCCACTAGTGTGAGGACACTCCTGCCTGGTTCCCATTCCCTTGGTGATGTGGGCCCTCTGGTGAGAATCTGATCCTCTTTAGTTCTTCACACTTCTGTGAGGTTGACCCTCTGCTCTGAGGTCACTCCTGCCTGGTTGTCGCACTCCGCATTGGCGACGTCGTCCCTCTGGTAGCAGTCGGAGCTGGCTGGGAGCCACCGCCCCTCGGTGATGAGGGCCCTCTGGCATCAGGCACTAATTGCTGGGCTCCCCACATTTTTTCATGTGTGCCCACTCTTGCGATGACACTCCTGCTTGTTTCCCTTCCCCATGGGGATGTGGGCCTTCTGCTCTGAGGTCACAACGGCTGGGTTGCTTACAGAATCACAATGAGGGCCCTCTGTTGTGAGTTCATGCCGGCCTGGATCTCATAGCCTCAGTGCTCTGGGCCGCCTGCTAGGAAGATCCAACTGCTGGTTTCCACACCTTTTGTATACAATGGGACATGTGTTGTGAGGTTAATCCTGCCTGCCTCACTCCGAAACCCATGGTGATGTGGGTCCTCTGGTTTGAGGCCACATGTGCTGGGTACCTCAACTTTTGATGATGTGGCCCCACGGGTGTGAGGACACTCCTGCCTGGTTCCCATCACCTTGGTGATGTGGGCCCTCTGGGGAGAGTCTGATCCTGGCTGGGTTCCCTACCATTCTGTGAGGTGGGCCCTCTGATGTCAGGTCACTCCTGCCTGGCTAGCTCACATCGCCTTGGCGACGTGGGCCCTCTGTTGGCCACTGGAGCATGCTGGGAGCCTCCTACTCCCGTGAATGATGGCCCTGGAAAAAATGCATATGCCCTTTTTGGCCAAGTGCTTCATTGACGAGGTTCTGCCACTTCTCTTATGCTTTCAGAGCAATTCACGTCTACCTCCTGAAATCGGATTCCAGCAATTCTGCCCCACTTTCAAGTCCTCTTCGCAGCCTTAATTCAATATATTTTTGTACGATTTCTGTCATTTATAAGTCTGCAGGTATGTGAATGACAGTGCCCCTGAGCTCCTTTCCTCAACTCGCTTTCTTGTGAGCTGGCCACAAAACCGCAGGATTGCTTCAGGCCCTAATCTTGTTCCAGCACGGCATGCTGAGCCTTTGGTTAATTCCTTTTCCTGTTGGGAAATGAGTGTTAAAATTGCCCGTGCATACTGGGCATATACCCTGAGAAAACCAAAATTCAAAAAGAGTCATGTACCAAAATGTTCATTGCAGCTCTATTTACAATAGCCCGGAGATGGAAAGAACCTAAGCGCCCATCATCGGACGAATGGATAAAGAAGATGTGGCACATATACACAATGGAATATTACTCAGCCTTAAAAAGAAATGAAACTGAGTTATTTGTAATGAGATGGATAGACCTAGAGTCTGTCATACAGAGTGAAGTAAGTCAGAAAGAAAAAGACAAATAGCGTATGCTAACACATATATATGGAATTTAAAGGAAAAAAATGTCATGAAGAACCTAGGGATAAGACAGGAATAGAGGCGCAGACCTACTGGAGAACGGAATTGAGGATATGGGGAGGGGGAATGGTGAGTTTTGACAGGGCGAGAGAGAGTCATGGACATATACACACTAACAAATGTAGTAAGGTAGATAGCAAGGGGGAAGCAGCCGCAAGGCACAGGGATATTAGCTCGGGGCGTTGGGACAGCCTGGAGGGGTGGAAGGGGGAGAGAGGGAGGGAGGGAGACACAAGAGGGAAGACACAGGGAGCATATGTATATGTATAGCTGATTCACTTTGTTATAAAGCAAAAACTAACACACCATTGTAAAGCAATTATACCCCAATAAAGATGTTAAAAAAAATATTTGCCCGTGCACACACCTACAGATAGTCTCCCATTGGTTCTCCTTATTCCTGTTCATCTTGCGCAGAAATTGCAAACAGTGCCAAACAGGAGGTTAAAGGCACTGACTCTCCAAATGGGGAGAGTGTAAGAAAAGGGTCTGGAATAGTGAACCTGAGTACCAGGGGACGAAAACAGACATGCATGTAAAAAGGTTTCCCAGTCACACGGTGGAGCATACTCTGGGTTTCCCATGCAAATTTTAGCAGAAGGAAGAATCCCTTGAACCTGGAGAGTTGGGAACCATGGAATGGGTACCAGGCAGTATGACATCAAAGGGTCTGCATTTGCTCACTGAACCTCACCAATGCTATCAGCCCAAAGGGTCAAGCCTTATCTCTCACCCAGCTCTGGGTGTAGATGTGGTAAACCAGGTTGCATCACATGCCCTGTGTGAGTTATTTAAGAATTGCTCTCTATTCCACTGTCATTGTGTTTTGTTTTTGAAATTTTTTTTGACACTGGGATTTATCGGATTTTCACTGCTGCGTTAATGCCGCTGTACACACTCTTGATTCTCTTACGGAGACGTAAATATCCACGGGTTTTAAGATTCTTCCTAGTCAGGTATATTCCTAGGCGTTGAATATGTGGTGTTGAGTCCATTTCGTTGAGCAAGGAGTAGGTCTTGTCTATTACATATTTGGCTTATGGAACGGTATCTGTGCTAATTTCAGTCTCTGGTTTTATGCAGCACTCCAACGCACCTTTCTCCATAAGAAAGCACAAGTTGTTTTCTAAATTTGAGACTGTTCTGTTTTGTAATTCAGTTCATGTGTAGTCAAGTTTACATACTGTGTATTAGTGATATTTTATGATGTTTCTTTTTATGTGTGACTTATTTCACGTAGAATCACCATACCTGTATCCACTCACTATGCCACTACGGGCCTGATGACACAGATTTCATTGCTGAGTGATATTCCATTGTACGTACGTACCACAACTTCTTTATCCATTGTTTGCTCTCTGAGATATTTACCTGGTACTGTAAACGAGGTTCTTGTGAACAGAGAGGTCCCAAACTTTGAGGTGGCAGGGTGTTTTTGATTTTAATTTCCCTAAGCTGTAGGACCATAAGTGGAAGTGCCATAGGCTGTGTTGCTTTGTTTCTTACGTGTTTCAGGAAACACATAACACTTCTCCAGAATGGCTGTCGGAAATTTACATCATATGCATCAGCATAATAAGGATCCCTGTTTTCCATTGCCTGTCCTCCGTTTCTGGATTTTACAATTTTTTTAAATGGCCCTTTTGCCCTGGGGGGCACTGAGATTTCATTGTAGTGCAGGTTTATTTACAAGCTTCTTGGTTGGCCAAAAAGTGCGTATGCGTTTTTTCCTGAATATATTTAGGGAAAAAAGCATCCGCACTTTTTGGACAAGTGCATCATTATCGACGTTCTGCCTCTTTTCCTATTCTTTAAGTGCAATTCCAGTTTAACCCTTCAATCGTTTGCCTGAATTTCTGCCCCGCTTTCAAGTCCCCTTTGCAGGCTAACTTCAATATATTTTTGGAGGATAGCTGTCATTTATAACTCTGCAGGTTTGTGAATTACAGTGCCCCTGAGCTCCTTTCTTCAACTCGCTTTCTTGTGAGCTGGGCACAAAACCGCAAGATTGCTTCAGGCACTAATCTCTTTCCAGCAGGGCACGCTGAGTGTTTGGTTAATTCCTCTTCCTGGTGGGAAATGAGCATTACATTTGCCCGTGCAGACACCTACATCTAGTCTCTCATTGGTTCTCCCTATTCCTGTTCATCTTGCACAGAAATTGCAAGCTGTGCCAAAGAGTAGGTTAAAGGCACTGACTCTCCAAGCGGGGAGAGTGTTAGTAAAGCATCTGGAATGGTGAACCCGAGGACCAGGATACGAAAACTGAGATGCATTTTAAATCGTTTCCCAATCACACGGTGGACGATACTCTGGGTTTCCCATGCATGTTTTAGCTGGAGGAAGAATCCCTTGAACCTGAAGAGTTGGGACCCATGGAATGGGTACCATGCAGTATGACTTCAAAGGGTCTGCATTTGCTCACCAAAACTCACCAATGCTATCAGCCTGAAGTGTCCAGCCTTATGTCTCAACCAGCTGTGGGTGTAGATGTGGTCAATTCCGGTTGCATCACATGCCCTGAGTGAATTGTTTAAGAATTGCTCTCTATTTCACTGTCTTTGTGTTTTGTTTTTGAAATTTATTTTGATAATGGGATTTATCGGATTTTCACTGCTGCGTTTATGCCGCTGTACACACGCTTGATTCTCTTACGGAGACATATAAATCCATGGGTTTTAAGATTCTTCCTAGTCAGGTATATTCCTAGGCGTTGAATATGTGGTGTTGAGTCCATTTCGTTGAGCAAGGAGTAGGTCTTGTGTATTACATATTTGGCTTATGGAACGGTATCTGTGCTAATTTCAGTCTCTGGTTTTATGCAGCACTCCAACGCACCTTTCTCCATAAGCAAGCACTAGTTGGTTTTCTAAATTTGAGACTGTTCTGTTTTGTAATTCAGTTCATGTGTAGTCAAGTTTACATACTGTGTATTAGTGATATCTTATGATGTTTCTTTTTCTGTGTGACGTAGTTCACGTAGAATCACCGTACCTGCATCCACTCACTATGCCGCTACGGGCCTGATGACACAGATTTCATTGCTGAGTGATATTGCATTGTACGTACGTGCCACATCTTCTTTATCCATTTTTTGCTTTCTGGGATATTTACCTGATACTGTAGACGAGCTTCTTGTGAACACAGCCGTCCCAAATATTGGGGTGGCTGTCTGTTTTTGATTTTAATTTCCGTAAGCTATAGGACCATAAGTGGAAGTGCCATAGGCTGTGTTGCTTTGTTTCTTACGTGTTTCAGGAAACACCATACACTTCTCCAGGGTGGCTGCTGGCAATTTACATCCTGCCAATCAGCATAACAAGGCTCCCTGTTCTCCATATCCTCTCCTAACTTTCTGGATTTTACACTTTTTTCAGATGGCCCTTTTACCCAGGGGGCAGTGTGACTTCATTGTAGTGCAGATTTCCTTTACAGGCTTGCTTGGTTGGCCAAAAAGGGCGTATGCGTTTTTTCCTGAATATATTCAGGAAAAAACGCATACGCCCTTTTTGGCCAAGTGCATCATTTTCGACGTTCTGCCTCTTTTCCTATGCTTTCAGGGCAATTCCAGTCTACCCCCTGCAATCGTTTTGCTGAAACTCTGCCCCGCTTTCAAGTCCCCTTCGCAGGCTTACTTCAATATATTTTTGGAGGATAGCTGTCATTTATAACTCTGCAGGTTTGTGAATTACAGTGGCCCTGAGCTCCTTTCTTCAACTTGCTTTCTTGTGAGCTGGGCACAAAACCGCAGGATTGCTTCAGGCCCTAATCTGTTTCCAGCAGGGCACACTGAGCCTTTGTTTAATTCCTCTTCCTGGTGGGCAATGTGTGTTACATTTGCCCGTGCAGACACCTACAGCTAGTCTCTCATTGGTTCTCCCTATTCCTGTTCATCTTGCACAGAATTTGCAAGCTGTGCCAAAGAGGAGGTTAGAGGCACTGACTCTCCAAGCGGGGAGAGTGTTAGTAAAGCATCTGGAATGGTGAACCTGAGGACCAGGATACGAAAACTGAGATGCATTTTAAATCGTTTCCCATTCACACGGTGGACGATACTCTGGGTTTCCCATGCATATTTTAGCTGGAGGAAGAATGCCTTGAACCTGGAGAGTTGGGACCCATGGAATGGGAACCATGCAGTATGACTTCAAAGGGTCTGCATTTGCTCACCGAAACTCACCAATGCTATCAGCCTGAAGTGTCCAGCCTTATGTCTCAACCAGCTCTGGGTGTAGATGTGGTCAATCCCGGTTGCATCACATCCCCTGAGTGAATTATTTAAGAATTGCTCTCTATTTCACTGTCTTTGTGCTTTGTTTTCGAAATTTATTTTGATAATGGGATTTATCGGATTTTCACTGCTGCGTTTCGGCCGCTGTACACACGCTTGATTCTCTTATGGAGACATATATATCCATGGGTTTTAAGATTCTTCCTAGTCAGGTATATTCCTAGGCGTTGAATATGTGGTGTTGGGTCCATTTCGTTGAGCAAGGAGTAGGTCTTGTCTATTACATATTTGGCTTATGGAAAGTTATCTGTGCTAATTTCAGTGTCTGGTTTTATGCAGCACCCCAAGGCGCCTTTCCCCATAAGCAAGCACTAGTTGGTTTTCTAAATTTGAGACCCTGTTCTGTTTTGTAATTCAGTTCATGTGTAGTCAAGTTTACATTCCGTGTATTAGTGATATCTTATGATGTTTCTTTTTCTGTGTGACGTAGTTCACGTAGAATCACCGTACCTGCATCCACTCACTATACCGCTACGGGCCTGATGACACAGATTTCATTGCTGAGTGATATTGCATTGTACGTACGTGCCACAACTTCTTTATCCATTTTTTGCTTTCTGGGATATTTACCTGATACTGTAGACGAGCTTCTTGTGAACACAGCCGTCCCAAATATTGGGGTGGCTGTCTGTTTTTGATTTTAATTTCCGTAAGCTATAGGACCATAAGTGGAAGTGCCATAGGCTGTGTTGCTTTGTTTCTTATGTGTTTCAGGAAACACCATACACTTCTCCAGGGTGGCTGCTGGCAATTTACATCCTGGCAATCAGCATAACAAGGCTCCCTGTTCTCCATATCCTGTCGTACCTTTCTGGATTTTACACTTTTTTCAGATGGCCCTCTTGCCCGGGGGGCAGTGACACTTCATTGTAGTGCAGATTTCCTTTACAGGCTTGCTTGGTTGGCCAAGAAGGGCGTATGCGTTTTTCCTGAATATATTCAGGAAAAAACGCATACGACCTTTTTGGCCAAGTGCATCATTGTCGACGTTCTGCCTCTTTTCCTATGCTTTTAGGGCAATTCCTGTCTACCCCCTGCAATCGTTTTCCTGAAATTCTGCCCCGCTTTCAAGTCCCCTTCGCAGGCTTACTTCAATATACTTTTGGAAGATAGCTGTCATTTATAACTCTGCAGGTTTGTGAATTACAGTGCCCCTGAGCTCCGTTCTTCAACTCGCTTTCTTGTGAGCTGGGCACAAAACCGCAGGATTGCTTCAGGCCCTAATCTGTTTCCAGCAGGGCACGCTGAGCCTTTGTTTAATTCCTCTTCCTGGTGGGCAATGAGCGTTACATTTGCCCGTGGAGACACCTACAGCTAGTCTCTCATTGGTTCTCCCTATTCTTGTTTATCTTGCACAGAAATTGCAAGCTGTGCCAAAGAGGAGGTTAAAGGCCCTGACTCTCCAAGCGGGGAGAGTGTTAGTAAAGCATCTGGAATGGTGAACCCGAGGACCAGGATACGAAAACTGAGATGCATTTTAAATCGTTTCCCAATCACACGGTGGACGATACTCTGGGTTTCCCATGCATGTTTTAGCTGGAGGAAGAATGCCTTGAACCTGGAGAGTTGGGACCCATGGAATGGGTACCATGCAGTATGACTTCAAA